>NC_136283.1:12396066-12734742 GCF_964198595.1 Lampetra fluviatilis | reverse complement strand
AGGGCCTGGCATGCGGGGGGTGGCGGGGAGGGATGGGAGGTCTAACAATAGTATTGCCCGACAATTTAACCCCTGCCCTGACCTAGCCCTAACCCTCACCCTGCCTTCACATAATTGGCGTTCCACTTACCCACAGCAGTAAAATATAAATACTGCGCTGAACTAAAACATAAATACCGCGCAGTGAACTTATGGCATCCAGTTTTGGCTTCTTAGCTGGTGTCCCCAATAGGGTTTTTGTCAGCACTCTGTATCGCCTTACGCTCGCACACAATTGCTTTATTAGTTTCTGCCAATTAATGTTATTTCGAACAGCAACAATGCCACAATGGCTTACAAATCAAAAATGACTCCGTACAACATAATCGCTCAGCCCGACGTTTAATTCCACCTTTCAAGGCCGCGGCGCGCGTAGTTTGAGCGCCGTAGATTGTGTTAAGTTCCCTGCGCCCCTGGAGCTATTATTGCCGCCCGTCAAACTGAAACAACCGGTACCGGTCCCTCAGCCACTCACCCACTACCCCCCCCCCCTCGGCCCCTCCACTTCACCAACCCACACTGACCATCATGGTGAAGTATGGTAAAGCAGCCCCCATGACCAACACGGTTGCGCGGGTACACCTTCGTCTGGAATCGGATTGGCAGACAGCTGTGAAAAATGCAAACAATTGCATTCGTGGGATAGAGGAGAACAAAAACCCTTCTCCTTGAAGTCCCAGCGTGGCTCCAATGGGCCACGCCGAGTGATCCTCACCGCACCGCACGCCGTGCCAGCCGCGGTGGCCCGCCCTGTGGCCACCGTCACCACTTTCCGGGCCTCGGCTACCGCATCGTCCCGCGCGGCTCCGTCGGCTGGCTTGGGACATCACATTCACGGCCAAGTTATGACGCGTGCAGTAGAAACGAAACGCGCTCATTTGTGAATGTGGATCCGAAGCAGGCTTCTGGCTAAGATAACAAGCCGCTATTTTCCTTTTACATCCTGCTCAGAGCTCCGAAGGTAATGCATTACACATGTCCATTGGGAACACACATACGGACACGTGGACGCACCATGCGCACAGGCAGGCGCACGCAAATAATACATATGCATGTTCGCCGGGATATACGCAATTAACCTCCAGCTGACATTGAGAGGGGGAGAAAAACTACACACCGGTCCAAAAGCTGGCAGGGCAGAAATTTCACTCAAATGCTCCGAGAATGCCTCGCGCAGACCCCCCCCCCCTGGGGGTCGTGGCAGAGAGGGATGGCCACCGGCAAAAAGGCCACACCAGGGCTGCCTGTTAAACCTCCCCGCTACACTTCCACCAGCCCTTCCTGCCCTGTGCTAACCCCTCCCCCCCACCCCACTCTATCCTCCTGCCCCTCCAGTCTGTGACAGCTCCTGCCCACCGATGGGAGAAGGGATTGTTCCGTGTTCTGTGCAGTGTGCTTGCTGCACGTGCTGTAAGTGTACGTGCGCACACACTGGGGAGCGGTAGTGTAGTTGGTTCGCGCTACGCTGCGCTACGAACACGGCTACCCGAGTTCGATTCCCGCTCATGGCCAACACCAGTGACGGTTATCTGAACCGGTTCCGGGCCTCCCCTAGGTCGACTCGGCCTCAAATGAGTACCTGGTGTGGTGTGTAAACATCGCCACTGGAGAGACAAAGGCGTCCGGGCGTGGTGTTGACCACCCACCCCCTCGTGTGCCGTGCCGGCCTTCATAGGTGCTCGCTAACAGCACTTGCCCCAACAGCCTGTTCAGGCTATACAGGGGATCTTTGTCTTTGTACGTGTGCACATAGTGAGGAGCGGTGGGGTTTTAGTTAGTACACTGCGCTATGAACCTACTGACCCGAGTTGGATTTCTGGCTACGACGAACGGCGAGCGAATATCTGAAAGAGTTTCTGGGCCTCTCCTCGATCGAATCAGCCTTGAATGGCCAACTGGCCCAGTGTGCAACCGTTAACACTGGGGAGACAAAGGTGGCCGGGTATTGTGTTGGCCCCATCACACCCACATGCGCCATGGTAGCATCAATAGATGCTGGCTAGCAGCATTTGCCCCACCAGGCTATGAGCGCTGCACCGGATGTTTCTCGAAGCGTGAATGCGTGTGCCAACAAATCACGGTGCTACGACGCCACTGGCAGGGGGCTTGATTTTCGAACGTGCACACTCTTGGTTATTGATGTCTACAGCAATGTTGCCTCATACTAAATTGTCCAGGAGTAACGGAGTTCTTTAGGCTCAGTACCTGCTCAGTAATGGCTCAGCTACCGCAGTACCAGGTCAAGTCAATGTGGGAACATTTGCCATTCGAACACAAGCCAGCGGTATGGCGTGGTTGGCACGGACCCCTGATGCAAGAAATCAATTGGGCCGCCACCCCAGTCCGATTTTCCTGAGTTTCTTAGGCCGAGTGCTTCGGGCACCACCCGACCCGTAGGTCCCCGGGTGCAGCTGCACCGCCTGCGCCCCCGATGGCGAAGCCGCTGCTTGCGAACCCAATCGGTCGGCAATTTGCCACGTTCCGCTTCACGTGAATGTCGGCGCTTGAAATTGCATTGGACGCGCGTTTGGCGAGCGCGGCCGACCGTGGCGCAAGCAGCAAACGCCACTGGCACCGCATTCACGGCGCGCGCGTTTGAGGGATGGGCGCGGTGCTGGAACGCGACGGGGGCGAGCGGTGTGCGCGACCGTGGGCCCCCAACATCTCACGACTCCCACCCCCCCCCCCCTTCAGATTGTGATGCAAAGCGCAACGGCGACGCAGATTCGTCGATAATGATCTGCGACGGCACAGGCAGAAGAAGGTGACAATGACGGGGACGAGGCTTTTGGGACCGGAAAAAAATACTTTAGTCTGGAGGGGAGTTTTAGGGGCTCGTAAAGGAGCGCACGTCCGTGCCCGCGTGTCTGTGCCGTGCCCACTGCCCAGACGCTGCCACCCCCAGCAGCAGGGTTCATGCCATTCGAACGAGCCACATCCCCTCCGCCCGCAATTTCCTCAAGACAATGAATGACCTCCCCCTTACGGCCACCTTCACTCCCACACCTCACAGGTCCTGGGAGCGTCGACAAAGAGGACCCTCTCGGTGTGAGTGCCATGATGCTCGGCCGCCTTTGTCTCCCCAGTGCTCAGCCCTGTGGAATGTATCTGAAAGTTGCTCCCTGAGAAATGAACGACCCAAGAAATAAACAAGGGACATTACACAGCGTCTCCTTATTGGCGATCAACTCGTGTTCCTCGTCAAACGGTTTCTATAATTGATTTGATTCGTTGATTTGACAATATCGGATGTCAATGCTTTTGATCATTGACGTCCATCCCCTCCAGTCCCCCATCTTGTTTATGTTCCCGATTCGTGCAAATATCTTCCACTGCAAAATGTTTACGGGATATCACATCGAACTTAAGGGGGTTTATTTACAGTGAACGACGTTGAAGTTGTTGCACGGTTTTGCTTGCTTTTGTAACCCAGGTCCCCCTGGGAAATTAAACTTTTAGTCTCAATGCGTTTTCACCTGGACATAAATAAAGATGTCTGTCTGCCCGTCTCAATCAGGCCATTCATGGTGGAACAAAACATCTCCCCGTTAAACGTTAACAATTTAATTTCACCCTTTGTTGAGCAGCTGCCACCATAGCCACTCTCGCTGTCAAACGGCACAAAGTGCCGACTTTATTAATTGCGTAATTATCCTGGTTTTAGAAACCGGAGGGTCCTGAGTGGTGGGGATGATGGTGGTGGCGGCGGCGGCGGCGATGAGGGCGGCGTGAGATGGCTCTTATTATTGAGATGACAAACAGCTGCACGACTGCACCAAACACGAGTAAATCATCCGCTGTGGAGTTGCCTTGCGGCTTTCTACGCTCTGCACTGTTTATATTTGTGCCAATATGCAGTTGGGGAAGAAGGAGGAAAAGAGGCGCTGTAAAGCATTCCCACTTTAAACACGAAGGCACCACGCAATGCCAAGTATGTCGCTTTCAGGGCCTTCTGCACGGCACAAATCTCCGGCTACACGCAGAAATTAAACAAAGTTTCGGTGTTTTTTGTTTGTTTTGTTTAATTCTTTTTTTCACCTCCACCCCCATGGCTCCAGTTGCTTCAGTGGCCAAGAGAAAACGACCGAAAATGACTCCGAGCACAGAGGGAGTTGTGATCGACCAGAGCGTGTTCATCAGCGGAAGAGAACGCGCCACAATGTGCTTCATTGTTCCATGTTTAAACAGAAAAAAATAAGTGTGTATACATTTTCTCATCAGATTTTTTTGTAGCCCCCCCCCCCCCGTGAAAACACACATCTTCTTATTTTTTCCATGTCTTCTCTTTATTTTTCTAAAGGGAACACTGAGCATCGATGGATCGCTGCAATAAATACCAGCGGGGGAAGGGCTCACTACATGAAGGCGAGAGAGATGTATAACGGTTCATGACGATTGATCTGCTCGCACACTGTGTGCCCTTTAGTTCTCGTCCCCGATTTTGCCAACTTCATCACCATGTTCAGCACCGGCCTCGCCATCGAGGCCACTCGCGGTCGCTGGCAGAATTCCGACACAAGGCCCACCCACCCACCCTTTCTCCGTTGAACCACGACCACCCTTCATGATCGCTGCCACCCAATGAACTTCCAAACGCTCTCTCCGTCTCTCGCTGGGATTAATGAGTCTCCCCTTTCAAATCTCTTGCAGTTGCCTCGAGTTCAAGACAACCATTTTTCACGGCAACCGGTTTCCTCCTAACGACCACCCCTGGCGATCGCTCCCAGGTTTTGGCGAAGCGCCGCAAGCGCCCTCGACAGAAGCGAGGAGAAACGCCACCTCCCTGCGCCGTAACGCGGTTTAACCTGCGCTGGAGATCGAGTGCGGCGGTGGACGGGAGCGTGTGTGCTGCCTCCTCCCTCACTCCGCACCACGGAGAAACTACATCACACGCTGCCTGTTAAAAGGAGACTCTCCCCTTGCGCAAGGGGTTATCGGGCTACGCTTTCAAACGGGAAATTGTTTGTGAAGGTCCGCACTTAAAAAGTAATCTGTACATAAATCCTGTGACCCTGCCGTTCGAAGAAAGAGCACCTGCAGCTCGGGTGTCGGAACCTCCATTAGAATTTCATGGCACATCACTAAACTGCACTTCAAGGAGAAAAGAAAGAGAACAGGAGACCGATGCGAACAAAAAACACACTCGAACAGATCTACTCTTAAATCTGATAAATATGTACCAAGTTAACAAAGACAGGGAGGATGCTAAGCATCCACAAAAACAATACACCCAACTAGAACAGGTCCACTAGTACAGCCCCTGTCCACTGGATAAACATGTGCGGGCGCTTGATTTATAACGCAGAGATATTAAAGATCATCAATCAGTCCTTTCATGCGGCAAAACTTTCAAAGCGAGCTGAGTTTTCGGGCAGACGCAGAGGAAAGCCAAAGGGGAAACCAAACGAACGACCGAGCGAAAAGGAATCGCGGGCGCCCGCGTGTTACAAGTGTGTCTGCACTTCCGCCGAGAATTCCCAACACCCAAACCGACGCGGAGCAAACGCGGTGCTGAATTGGTTCCACGAGCCGGCGGCGAGTCGCCGCGGTGGGACCTGGCGGAGAGGCCGGGCGTGCGGGACCCCTCGCCGACCTTCCCGTGCAAACCCCACACGCGTGATTCACTCTTCCACCGCACGCTCGCATCGTTCCCCACCCCAACCACCCCTCCCCCCCCCCCCCGAGATCGCACGAATTAGGAGTAGAGCTCGCTTAGTCTGACGGGCTACCACCGCGTCTGCCCCCTTCCTGCGGGGATTGAACCCGTCGTATTTTCAAGATGTTCGCCTATTTTCAAACATCGCTTCTCAAAAATATTTTTTTTTTGCTCAATGTGGAAACAGGTGAGGTGGGGGTTGGGGGAACTACGTTTGGAAAGAGCTCGTCCATTCCAAAAAAATAAATGCGGCATAAATTGCAATGCCAGAGCTCGTCTGGTGTGTCGTGCCTTGTCTGGAATTTTTATTCGGATTTTATTTCATTGTAAACGCTCCCAAACAATTCGGTGTGAATAATGAAAAAAACACTGGTGAGCAATGTATGCGTAGAAATTAATTATGCATCGTCAAGGGAGGATTCGTGAATAACTGTGTGCGAAACGTGTCCCGTGATGTCCGTGGTGGCCTTTTGTCCGAGGTGTCAGGAAGCGCAGCGGCAATTGACAAATGGACAACACCCTGCTGATGAGACTTGGACATGTTGAACCCGCTAAAGGATTTGCCTGCTCGCAACAAAAATGCTTGCTGGAAAACTTGATGGGCGTGTTATTTTATTCTCGTCTTAGAGAGTGGACAGGATAAACAAATCATGCAGTGGAAATGTTTCTGCTTGGACAGAGTCGTAGATTGATTAAGTGCAAATATGAAACAATTTCACTGGCTGAGGATTACAGAATGTTTCAATGTGTCGGTTGTGTGGCCTTTCCCATTAAATTTTAGTTTCGAGTTAAAGTTATGATTAAAAAAAAATTACTCCGTCACAAGTACGCCCATGTAGTTTTACAACAAAGTCAAGAAGTCACACTGGTTTGGGACCAGTCCTTCGTCAAACCCACAGAAATGTCACCATGATCAATATCAGCCATGATCACTGCTGGATGAAGGCCTCCTTGTTCGCACCATCTCCAATGGCTTCCTGAAGTAATTTCATCGCTCCAACTTCACGGAGGGGGCGAACGTACTCTCATGTGTGTCCCCCTACCTTAGCTGCCCCCCCCCCCCCGCCACTACCACTCTCTGATGAAGGCTCAGGCCCCTTTCTATATGCGTAAGTCAACACTGAACGCCAGTGGCGGGTCGCCTTCAAAGTTTGCCAGGTTCGGCGGCGGCGTGCCACGCGTGGCGGTGGTGACACCCAGGTGAGTAGCGTGGCGCCGGGCCACAGCCGCGTCCCCGTGTCCTGCTCTTGGGCCCTGACCGTGAACCGTGATCGTGGCCCTCTGGAGGAGGCGCTGACGAAAGGTCACGGGGCTGACCCGCAAGGGGTCGCCACCTGTCCCCCGCACGTCAGCGCAGCGCGCCAGGCACCGCCCCCCCCCCCCCCGCGTCGCCCGTGTCCCCGTGCAGCCTTATTATAGTGAGTGTCGAGCGCCGCGGCATGCTAGGAGCGCAGGCCCCATACGTGGGCCCTGCACGCTTAAAACAAATATACGTGCACTCACATATACCGTACGTGTGTGTGTGTACACCCGTAGGGAGCGGTAGTGTAGCGGAGTTTGATTCCCGCTCACGGCCAACATCAGTGACGATTATCTGATTCGGTCCTGGGTCTCCCGTAGGTCGACTCAGCCTCAAATGAGTACCTGGTGTGGTGTTTAAACATCGCCACTAGGGAGTCAAAGGTGGTCGGGCGTGGTGTTGGCCACCCACCCCCGCCACGCGTGGAACGCCTTCGTGTGCCATTCCGCCCTTCATAGGTGCTCACTAACAGCACTTGCCTCGGCAGTCTGTAAAGGCTATACGGGGATCTCTGCCTTTGTTCTGTGTATGCGTGTGAGTGTTAAGATTGCCACCTTTGGTGTACACAAAACAATTGGAGACATATCATGGGAAGAAGAATATCTCACAACAGCGGAAGAGGGGGGCGAACTACAACTAAAACGCATCGTCTTGAGCGGTGTATTTTAATTATTATTACACAACTGACAAAAACTGGGACTTTGAATTACCGCCGGGGAATTATTAGAGATTTTCCAGGATGGCTGCAGTTACCTTGACATGGGCGATGGTCCTGGGAAAACCAGTACTGTTGGCAACCCGAGCGATCATGAGCCTTGCACGGCGGCGTAAGGCTCACGATGACCACCCGGGTTGCCACCCGTCCCTGGAGGCGGGGATTTATGGAGCAGGGCACATCTGTGAGTCGGCCAATGCTCTTCCGGACGGGCCGCGCAGTTGGCAGGAGGTTTGGCAGTACAGCAAGTGGGACTGCGTGCCATTGGGTTGCGAGCTCGCCAATAGATGGCAATGTGGTTGTGGATTCGTGAGTGACGGTGCGGAGCTGTGAATGTCGTGTCCCTTTGCTATGCGTGGTGCTGTTTCTCCACATGTAGAACATTCCTTAGAAAGGGGTTTGCTCTCTAACTCGAGTTGCGCAAGATCCATCTGAAAAGGGTCTCGAGATTTAAGTGAGGCTTTCCTCTATAAATATATTACGTTTATGCTATTCTTATTATTATTGTTGTTATTGTACGGATCATTTATGGTCAAATTGAGTTATCCGTGCTGGCAGGTAGAACATTTAAACAGATTATTGTGACTTAAAGTATATATATTTTGCTTAATCTGCCAAAGTAATCATATTTAGGAAAATTGTATCAACCAGCCAACATTTTTTCGGGGAATTGCTCTTTTTTAAAAATAATTTAATGAATATAACCCTATTCATAGCTTTTACATATGTGGTGCATTCTAGCAGACACACACACACCATCATCATCATTTATGCGGACTGCACATATTCCCAAATTGCCGGCAGCTAACGACGGCATTTAAAAACACGCGCCATCCAACAAGCGTCGGAACGCGATCGTCTCAGCAGCAGCGGCGGCGGCGGCGGTGGCGCCGAGCGTGCGAAGAATCTTAAAAGCAATGTGGAGTGTGGGCCACTTCCTCTCGGGAGATGGGAGTCAATATCGAGCCGATCGCTCGTATCGAGATTTGGTCTCCCCCTGCGAGCGCCGTGCTTTAAGTGCGCGAGGGAAAACATGAAAGGGCTTCCCGGCTTCTGTAAACAAAGTGACGGCGACGCACCTGCCCTGCGCCGTCTAAACACGAGGAGGTGCCTCGCGTATTTTTAAAAGGCCGGGACGAAAAACACAAAGATCGAATCGGCATAATGCACGTGGCGGCTGGGCCGGGCGGGCTCTGAGCCGCTTCACCCTGTGGAGGCGTTCCAAACAGTCGGGCTCGCACGAGGAATGCGTACAGGTTCGCGCAAGGCGCAGTCATTACCGAAGGCACTTGGCTCGCGGATTAAATTAAATTATTAAAAACAAAAACAAAATCGCCGCCGGCGTTTCGTCGCAACATTCTCCTTGCGTGCCGGAAGTGGCTCATCTCCATTGGTGGAAATTCCAAGTTCCTATGGCAAGGGAAAAGTCTGGCGGTCGGATAAAACCGCCTTTGACGTCACGCCAAGTGTTGCAGCCCTCAAGAGATGGGCCTCATTTGACCGATTCTGCAGCAATGATGGGGCTGAGCTGACTGCGGCTGGGACTTGAACTCGTGACCTTTGCAATCATGAGACCATCGTTTAGCAGTGCGAGCTCTCCTGCTCGTAACAGTTAACAGTCGACAGGGATAAAATATACACGTTACTTAAACATTTACTCTTCTACATTTGAACAGAAAAGCCAAATACTATTCGGGGGAATGAACTGATTAATGCACTACACTGTGGCACATAGCAGCCTTGAGAAACATAACTCTGCAGTCGAACAAGACCTTTCCAAAGCCTGCAGTGCTCTTTTTCAGGTCACAAGAACGGCTGTATACATTTTGTTTTTCCCTAAATCCATCAGCATTTCGTGTGGTTACATTTCCGTGCGTCCTTTACATCGTAAAGGGGGCGGCACGAGCTGGGTGCTGGCGCTGCCAACGTTCTCGGGACGATCGCTGGAATCTAGTAATGAGGGAAATGTGCGCAATCAATCTCTCGACCGAACGGCCCGGTCCCGTCAAAGAGCTGTTGTTAAGGATTCTGTCTGGTTTCTCTCTAATCGCGGCCTTCTAAAAGGCACCCGCAAACTTCATCAATATCAATCAAGTCCGCCAAGCGCCCCAGGTATGCTCGCGGCGCGACGGACGCTTGACCGAATGAGGAGCTGCCCAATAGCGAGCAACTCTGAGCCACATTAGCGAGCATCGCGGGTGACCTCTAAAGGACAACCGCGGGTCGAGGTTGCTGGGGCTGAAAACGACGGGCACTTATTCGGGAATTAAGCCGTCCCGTCGTAAGGTCAGGTGACCGCGGGGTTGGCGCCGCTCCTCGCTGGGTGACCTCCGAGCTCGACGTGGACGCCGACGGCCTGATGTGCGGCCCAAATGCGCACAAATGCCATGGTAAGCCGTCGCTCGCGAGAGACTCTGTCGTGCGACATGGAGGCGCTGAGATGTTCCCGTTCGTTCGTTGCACGGCGGCCGTTCGTGGTTGGGCACCGGTTCTCAGTGCATGGCTGCTCCACCAAAGGGCAGCGTCATCGTCAGCCAGCGGGCGAGATGTTTCTTACTTACGTACACACCATACGGAAAACCATTAAGATTGCCCATTAAACCACATACGTACGCAAAAACACGCGCGTACAAATACGTGCAAACAAACGCATATACACGCACAAAGATATAAACACGTGTATCCACACACACATGCTCAACCACGTAAATACGCACGCAGGCACTAAAACACATTCATCCACAAGCAAGAAACACAGACACAAACATCCGCCTGCCCGTCACAGAATGCTCTTTCGTGCTTCCCACAAATGACCACTTTGGCAAAAACTCTCCTATTTTCAGTGCCGACAAACTCTCCCCATTGCCAGGTGGGTGCAGGAGCCAAGAAGAAGAGAGAGAGACCAGTGTTCATAATGTCAGCCAAACACATGCCTGGCTGCTTTGATAGACTTATTTAATACCGCCAAATTCGGAACTCTCTTCCGACACGTGCGTTTCTCGCCCTAGGAAACCTTTCCTTCGTGCTCGCCCTCTTGCTTTTTGATGGTCGATATTTTGCAAATATTTCAGGTCAACCTCATTTCGAGACCGGCGCAAGCGCTCGGGGGAGTTTGCGAACTCCGGCCGTCGCGGCATCGCGCAGCCTTCGCCTCGGCGAGGGGCGAGCGTGGCCATCCGTGGGGGTCAGACCGAGGAGGGGGGTCGGGGGGGGGCGGCCGTGGCCGAGAACATCAAATGGACCCCGCCACCTGGGGCCTCGACCTCCGCTGCCGGATAAAAACAACCTCCCCCAACCACCAAACAAATTCATCCCGCAACAAAAGACACCACGGCACTCCGCACAGGTTGCTCCTGCCAGGGAAAGGCCCCCCCACCCTTCCTGTGTCACTGGAGAACGATGCTTTTCTGAAGTTCAAAGGTGACATCTGGGGATGCAGCACGAGGCTGTGGCCACGCAGAAGGGGCTGTGGTCCAGGTGTTTGTAACACGACATTGGGAAGGTGTAAACTTACTCGGCCGTTAGTATTTTAAGGCGTGATAGAATAGGAATCCTTTATTAAAATTAATCATGAATGTACTGCCCCTTTGTTAATCCAAGGATGCTCAAACGCCTCAACAGTGTCGGTCATTGGGAATTGTTTGACCTTATATCACCATGCCAGTGTGGATTGTTGAAGACGGAATTCAGGACTCGTCTACGTGATATTACTCCCCTCCAATGTTAGTCATGTCTGAGAATGGAACTCGTGTCACTGCATTTACAGTGCAGTGCACTAACCACTGCATCCTGGCTCCTCTCCTGATGCTTTATTACACACAGACATACAAACCCACCTTGTCTGGTACCTATTTTAATGTGTTTGGGCAATTTCGTTTTCATGTAATTTGAGTGCAGCTGTTCTATTTTTGTAAATTAATTCTATCTGCATTTTATATTTATAAAACGTTAAATACCAATGCATCTCACGATGCACTGCAGCAAATGTGTACCGATGTAAAGTGCAATGTGCGTGTGGTGCTGAATGACATATCAATGACACAGTTATCGACACATTTGCTATCCCAAGGTTTCGAAGTTCTTGGCTTTGACATGCAAATAATTAAGCATTCATTTTTTAATCCCTTCAATGGCTAACAAACGACAAAAAAAAAACACAGGAAAGGCATACTCTTAGGTTTTTTCGGTAAAGTCACGTAGGTAAAAAAATTAAAATTAATAAAAGTAAAAAAAATCACGACGTTTCGGAAGCAACACAAGTTTCCGTCTCCGAAACGTCGTGATTTTTATTTAATTTTAATTTAACTTTTATTAATTTTAATTTAAATTTTTTTACCTACGTGACTTTACCGAACAAACCTAAGAGTATGAATCCTTGCAGTCACGAAAGCTTCAAATCTAGCACAGGAAAGGCAGTCGAACTAGCCGTGTATTTTATTTTATGGGAGGTTTGCATTGCTCCCATTGTGTGCATTTTCTCTCTTCGCACTTTTGACTTTTGTAACAGACGCTCCGTTTTTTGCTTTCACGGAAAAACATCTCCCCGGCCGAAAGGTTTGACGCGTCCCATAAAATCTGATTACGTGCAAAGTCATCAGCTGCGCGGCATGAACCGCGAGGCGAGCCTCCGAGCGGAGGATAGCGCGGATAGAAAGGTCCACTTTCGTTTGTCACGTAACGCAGGGGGACTGGGGAGGCTGCAGCTGGGCTATGCCGAGCCCCAAGGGAAAACACACCTGGAGCAGGTGATCGTCACTCAACTCCGCTTGTTTACGAGTCGAGATTTTAACTTGAAATTATAAAAAAGAAAAAAAATGATCCGTGCACATAGTGTTGACAAATTAGGGTTTACGATGTATTTTTTTGCTTTTAGATTCGTCAATGTTACCAATTAACAAAGATTAGTTTTTTTTATGTTGATGGTATCCAAAATAAAATTGCATTGTAGTACACCTGTATGTCTAAACTAAATTCATTTATATTTTTCAAAAATGGTCATGCCCAAAATATATGTGCCGTTTAAACTCAAATTTATCTTGACAAGCTTCTTTGGGGTTGAGGTGGAAATATTAAGGATAATGCCCTTTATTTAACCAGGAAATCATTACCGAGCCTTAAGACTCTTTTTTCACGAGGGTCCTACATTGGGTGATTTGGCCAATGCCATTAACAACTATTTGTATGTGGGAGTAAATGGGATTAATGAAAGAATTCCATGCATACGAGAAGATAACACTCAAAGCTACGCACGGATAGATTCAATAATCCATTATTGCACTGCCATCTTCTGACCACCTCACAGCCACAACCTACAACACCTAATCCTTCTGGAAGTCATCACTGGCCTCTCTTCCAACTGCTTACCAGTTTCGATCCTGCTTAGCTTCCAATAAGTGACGAGATCGGGAGCATTTGAGGGAATCTTGACTGCATGTTCAATGTTTACCACGATTTGGAGGAGCTGGCACAGAAACCACAGCAGCAGCAGTCCCGGACCACTAAATCCCTCGTGAAACGTGGAGCACATTGCCAAACCGGACAGCTGCCTGGCGGTGTGGCCTCGCTGCCGGGTGAGATTGCGTTAGAAAAATAAATGCTAGACAAAACACGAGGTGAAAAACGCAGATAATTGGTTTTCCAAGCAGTTCCGCAAAAGCCCGAGTGCATTGTGATCCACGGCCGAGGAGGAGGAGGATCAAAGAAGTGGCCGAGAGAAGAAAAAAAAGAAACGTGCCAGGATGTGTTGGGACCGGTCGGCACATCCTGAGAAAATCCTCGGCTAAACAGAGTGGCAATTACCTGGGGCATAGAAGGAACAACACCGCGCGTGCGTCACAGCGAAACGCCAAGTATCTTGGTCACGCAACGCAAACCCACGGGTGCGATGTGTGCGTGCACGCGCGGCCTGACCCCCACCGTATATCTCGACCACGGGATGCACGCGCGCACGCGAGAGTGTGCAACGTAGTGGCTAGCTGATTGCGTTACGAACCCGCCGACCCCGAGTTGGATTCCCGACGACAGCTAACCGGTTGTGATTATCTGAAGCAGTTCTGTGCCTCCCCTACGTCGACTAGGCCTCAAATGAGTACTTGGTTGCAGTGTGTAATCATCAACACTTGGGGAGACAAAGGTGGATAGTGCTGGCCTTCGTGGACGCTCGCTAACAGCACCTTTCCAAAGAGTCTGTGTAGGCTACATGGGGGCATCTTTGTTTCTGTGCAGTGCGAGTGCATCGGCCACTCATCCATTATAGAGCGTCGCACACACACGCGCACTGCTTACTTGGCCAGTGGCTGGACTCAGTGAGCATGAAGAGTTCCATTTACTTTGGCAGCTTTTGTATGTCAATCCGAGACGAGCAGGCCGCTGCGTGCCGGCAACAAATCCCAAAAATATGAAAATTATCCGCAGAGCACACAACGTCGTTATTCATCTCCCCTATTGCGGAAGAGATCCACGTCAATGGCCTCTCACCTGGTTAAATAAAGGACAATGAACGGAATTCACCATGAATTTTGCCCGTGGGCGGAGGGGGAGGAAAGGGGTGGGGAAAATCCATCTGAAACGTGGTTTAGTAATAATTCTAAACCCACAAAATGCCTCGGAGTTAGTCGCATTCAGACCAACCCTTAAATGTTTAACACGCCTTAACAAGAATTCCTGATTTTTACCTTCTCACCTCTACAGGCAACGTTGCATGACACCGTGGGGTGCCAACGTTTGAAGGCCTTATTTTGTTATTTAACACGGATAAAGGGCGTCCGCCTCCTCGCACAAGATGCAAGTCCCCCTACGAGCAGAAGGCACACGGGGTCAGCATAAACAACAGCCACCGGGGTCAGGGGTCACCTGTGAGAAGCATGGCCAGGTGCCTACGTGGACGTGATTTTGGGCCAAGGACTCACCATCGCTATCGTGGGGTTTTTATTTCTTGAGTTGAGTTATATTGAAAATAATAAAAATTAATAAAATAAAAAAGCAGTGTGTTCAAGACCATACGATTGTGAGGTGACATTTCACTTCGCCCGTCGACCCTCTAAAGAACACCACTTTGGCGTTCAAGTCAATATTGGAAGCAGCCTGACGAGGCCCTGCCAGGTGAATGTGGAATTTCCATCATTGTATCAAGACCAACAACAACGGTGAGCACTGCTTAAAGCTTGAACAAACACGGAGGACACTTAACCGTCGCTTCACATCGTCAACGATCATCACTCCAGCTGACGAACGAGCAACCACCTGCCTGGAGGTCTCCCAGACAATCTCCTAGTTCAGCTCCGAGCTCGGTCCCCCGAGGAGTTCCTGTCCGCTGGTGTTTGCCCGACCACCGAGACGAAACACCCCCATCCCACGCAGCGCCAAACGTCTGCGGTCCACATCCCTGTTCGGTGCCGCCTTCGTGCCAACCGTTTCTAAATCGAGCACAATCGCTGGTCGCGGACACCTCGCTTGTTCATATCGGTGTCTGGGCGGGGACCCTCGGACCTGACACGTGAAAACCCAATCCAGGCTAAGGAGGCATCGTTCATTTTGCACGGCTCCTCGTCTTTGAGTTCTTGACGGGAACATAAATCTCGGGAGACGCCCACGCGCGTGTATACGTTACACAACCACCCTTGCAGGTCACCTGTGCGCCTCCCGCCACAGCCGTTACAGGGAGCCTGGAGGTAGCTTCTCCCCACGTGCGTCCGAAACGTACCGCCAGCTTCTGCCCTTTTTCTGACGCTCTCTTTGCCAACGTACGCATGTGTAGAGAAGTTCCCACGGACGCACTCGGAGACAGAGGTAACTTAAGGGCTTTCGCCGACTGTTTATTAAAGCTTAACAATAACACACAAGGGTACACAACTCCCAGGGGCTAGGGGTCCTACTCTGAGTCCGGGTCCCTGCCGGCTAGCTCCGGTCTCTCTCTCTCTCGTGTCGGATCGTGGACTCTGCCGACTCCACCGACCGGAGAGAGAAGCACTTCTACGGCTACCACCGGCTTCTCCCCAGACTCAATATTCGATCCCTCTCTCTACCCCTGGTTCCCTCTTCACCCTGCTTACTCTACCCGTTCCCACAGTGACCCCGCTTACGTCACGGGGTCTCCCTTAAGTACCCTAGGAGACGTGACGTCATCGCACTGAACGGCACACCTGACGTCACGTCCCCATTTTACTCCTCTACACATGTATGTGCATTGAGCTTCTTTCGCAAATGTACGCAGCTGACCGTGCTCATCGGAGATTACTTAAATTCATAACGTAAGTGCACGTGCGAGTTCCCATAAAAATTCAAATTCAAAGGCGCAAACACATCTCCCGCGTAGGGTGCAATGCATAATGCCAACGAATGTTTAAGTGAGTCCATGATTGCCGAAGGTAGGTCCTTCTTCTCTGATGATCCAATCATCTGCAGCAAAGGCCCTCCCCATGTTCAAGTTCAGGCTCAAGACTGTCCTCTTTCTCCTCTGACTGAATGTCTCTCTCTGTGACCCATCTTCTGGAAGTCTCATCCCCTGTAGTCTTTCTCATCTGTTCCAATAAAAAAATCCCCCCCCATCTTTCCTTTAATTTCCCAATATGCGTGCCGCATACTGGAACGCAGTCGTATTCAGACATAAGACAGTTACAATTGTCAAGGTTTAAGAGGTGCACGCTCAAGCAAGTGGTATCCACTCAATGTGTTCAAACGTTTTGGTAACAATTAGCGAAATCAAGTTTAGCTGAGACTCAATCCAAGATCAGACCGTGTCGAGGAGTGACGTCTGCGTAGGCAGAGGGGATGTGTTCGTGGAGATGATTTGGAAGTTGCAAATTGTAGTGCAACTGGCGTTATGAAAACACCATCACTGCGGGCTGAGTGGTTTCCAAGGATCCATGACCAGGTCAGATTATCATGCCAGCACCTCTGAAAACCACAGTTCAATCCCTGGGTTGGACACGTGGAAACAAAAACAAACTTGCGTGCCGTCCACGTCGAGAGAGTGCTACGGACGTTGACGTTCAGGGACGATAGAATTACTGCTTGTGAAAAAAAAAATGGCAGGCTAGAAGCCCCACTTTCTGGGTGGCGCAATTTCCCAAAGTGCCTGACGTACGGCTTGCGCAGTCGTGATTACTCCAAGTCTTGAGGTACGAGGGGAACTGCGCGTGTCGTTAACGCGTTGCGCGGTCCCACGCGAGCGTTTGCTGCGTAACGACCGACCGCGTGTGCGGCGAGAGCGTGTTTTTTCTCTTCTTTTTTTTTTGGTTTAAAAGGCGGAACTCGCCTAACTGACTAAGAACCACGAGCGAGGAATAAAAACCGGACGCGACGTTTTTTTTGTTCAAAGCGGCGCTGGCGGTGTTGGCGGTAAACAGCTGCCGTCGCTCACCGTGTCGGGCGCCGCTGGTTTTTTCAGCGGGACAAAGTGCTTCCTACAGGGGCCCATAATGGCTTCCTGCATCAGCCCCGTCCCTCTCGCCCTCGTAATTTACAGCCCACTCGGTTCACCAGGCCTCCGGGGACACTTCCAATGAACTAGCACCGTGAAGATAATAGCGGTTATAACAGTAACGAGTGGTTATAATAATAAGTGGTTATAACAATAACTTGCGGGAATCATAATTTACAGCCCCGTTTCTTTACTCTTTGGTTGTTTCGGTAAAGTCACGTAGTTAGAAATAAATTGAAATGAAACAAATCACGACGTTTCGATTGCAACACAAGCAATCATCATCAGGTGAGAAAACCACAGCAAGAAAAATGGTTTTGCTGAAAATTTAGTTTTTCTTGCTATGGGTTTCCACACCTGATGATGAATGCTTGTGTTGCAATAGAAACGTCGTGACCCGTTTCTTTGCCAATCCACTCCTGGATGAAGGATTCACACAAAGCTTCGTGAATCAAGGGGCTTTGTTTGACCATACTTCACCATGCTCGAAGTACGGGTTTGTGAACGGGGCAAAAAAGGGGTTCCAGATATCACTCGCCACTGATGCTAGACGTCACCAGGAATTGAACCCAAGTTGCTGGAATCAACATGCAGTGTGCCAACCCGGGCGCCAGCGATCCTGTTGTTGATATTGAGTATATATTCCGTTACTGTGTTCTACAACCTTTTGCTTGAACAATTGAGTAAAAACGAGATTATTAAAATCAAGACTTAAAGACAGCAGCTTGGATACCTCTCCATTTTGTGTGAGAAATATTTAAATCAAGAACCGGATTTCAGCAAGATTGGAATGTATCAGTTTGTTAGCCAGGAGAAGGAGACGGTCTGAGTGACAGATTTAATTAAAATGGCGTTCTAGTTGGACATTTGCCAACTGAAAACACTCATTCTTAGCGTCGTTAAGAGCATCCTGAAATTGTAATTTATTTATTTTAAGTTTTGATGAAATGTAAACTTCCCCACATATACCCTTATATAAATCATTTAGCAGATTACAGAAACAGCGCTAATCCGCAGGACCACGGCGAGGCGTACAATAATTACCTCTCATTCTCTGCCCTTAAGACCTTAAGGAGAGGCTTAACAAAATCATTAACTCCGACCAGTGAAGTTTTGCATTCAAGGTGTGGTCCTGGGAGGAATCGTATCCAAACGGGGGCCTCGGGACACTGAGCACATGCACGCTGGTCTCAACAAACTAAATGGAACCTGCAGGTGTCCACATGCCCTGATGTCGAGGTGCTCGAAACAGAACCCCTTTGACGAGAATGGTGTGCAAGAGGAATACGGGGCATTGGAAATGTGGGTAGAGGAGGACGGACTGTGGCTTTACCTGGACACACCCAAGATCGGTCACAGCGGGCGGCCAGATGAGCCACGCGATGATGTTGGCAATCACCACAATGCTAGACGTTGGAATGACGTTGTGAAAAAATAGATGGCGATTCGTACACAATTAAATACGTTGATGATGATGAAAGAGGTCTTTGCTCATTTATTAACCGCATCATTACATCTTCACTCAGTTCCTGACGAAGCTCCAAGCACGTGAGAAAAAACGTCGGACATCATGCACAACTACCCTGAAAACACACGAGGCACCTGTTTAAAATAGAAGTTTCAAACCAAGGTCGCAACTCAGCACCCCCCCCCCCGCCCCCCAACATCGCCCCGAGTAACCCTGGCTGGCCGACAGAGGCGAGAGGATTTAGAGGTGACGGAGACGGACGGTCTGCGCCAACACCGCACGCCGTCAAACCTCGACCGCGCGGGTGTCCATGGCCCGCTACCCCAAGACCATCGGTCTTAAGGACGAGGTTGTTATCACGGGATCAGCGAAGCGTTTTTTTGACAGATTAACGAGCGATCCAGCTGTGAGACGACTCACGGAGAGCCGAGATCAATGAGCGAGTGAAATACACATTCGGTCCCTGCCACTGAGGCTGTTAGACAGGAGAGGCCTTCATCGTAATTTACAATGTGGCAAAGCCACAGGCTGGGTAAGCACAACATGACGGATGTAATGGGATGTCCATTATACGGTCTGCTTCCTACCA
Source organism: Lampetra fluviatilis (assembly GCF_964198595.1). NCBI lineage: Eukaryota > Metazoa > Chordata > Hyperoartia > Petromyzontiformes > Petromyzontidae > Lampetra > Lampetra fluviatilis. The sequence goes on along the minus strand of NC_136283.1, from coordinate 12,715,554 downwards.
GCGGCTGACCAGACTCAATTGAGCGGCAGGAAATGTGATCTGTCCACTTACCGTAATTACAAAGGCAATCTCGCAAGGAGCTTTTTTTCCCCACAGTTTACGCTGATTGACAAATATCAAGAATAACAATTTTAGGCGTCCGCTTGTGGAAGCATTCGCCACGATTGCCAATAATGACCCTTTCTGCATGCAATTCTCCTCGTTGTAAATTGTCTCGACAGTTATTTAAATTCCAGAAGGCGTGGGGTGTGTGTTTGTGTGGGGAGTGGTCGTGTAGCGGTTAGCGCACTGCGCCATTAACCCGGTGACCCGAGTTACATTCGGTTTCACGGCCAACACCAGTGACGATTATCTGAACTGGCCCTGGGCCTCCCCTAGGTCGACTAAGCCTCAAATGAGTACCTGGTGCAGTGTGTAAACATCACAACTGGGGAGACAATGGCGGCCGGGCGTGGTGTTGGCCACCCACCCCCTCGTGTTCTCTGCCGGCCTTCATAGGTGTTCACTAGCAGCACTTGCCCCTACAGTCTGTTCAAGCTATACGGGGATTTTTGTCTTTGTTTTGTTTGTGCGTTACTAAGAACACTCTGGCCTCCTCCGCACAAACCTCCACTAACCGCTCCCTGTGTGAAATAGGAATTCATCCCGAGGGCAGGGGGATCGGTGGGGTCTAGGAGCCAAAGACAAAATCCGGGCAGCACGGTTTAAAACCAGGGTCCAAATCTGCGGCCGCGTTAGCGCTCGGGTGGTGGCCTTTAACGCCGGGGCTGACCCACGTGACCCTGGAGACACCTGTGAGCGAGGAGGCCGCAGCGAGAGCGGATTAACTCGGTCCCCCGCACGACCCCGCGGTCACCAATCGCACAACCCTGGCCCACAGGCACCGCCAACAGGTGCGTGAGAAAAAAAATAACTGGGGCACTTCTTTTTTGCGGTGGTGACGTCAAAATCGGCGGACGTAGCCGGAAAAACTCCTCGGAGTTGTCCCGGCGATAGCCGATCCGCGCCAGAGTTCCCCTTCGGCAGGCAAAACGGCTCAGCCTGTTCATCTCGACGAAAACGCAAAGACACCTGCTCTGCATTAGCGATGATTCATAACAAACAACAAATGAACTGATCTACAAACATTCGCTTAGGACATATTTTAGGCTATTTGTTGTCATCTCAGGTTTCTTAAAGTAGCAAAAATCCGTTCCAACAGTGGCGGATAAAGAGGGAAAAATCCTGGTGGGTAAGGGGGGGGGGTCGCAAAGGTCGTTGGGAAGGGGTCGAGTTAAAACGCTGCTGCTCCAGGAGGCAGGGACGACCATGCTGCCCGACGCGTGTCCTCCGCGAGCAGCAAATCGACTTTTAGACGGCACTCATGCCTATATTAGGCCGTGCAAACGTAGCCAATGTGTACCCTCCCGAGCGTCCACCAACTGCGTTTGAACCTCAGCTGCCGGGGGGGACGCAATGCTCCTGAGATTTCGCATCTCAGCCACACGACCTCGCAACGATTCACGAGGACGGCGTTATTGACAGATGTGCGTTTGTGCCACGTGTTGTATTCAGTGGAGTACGTTTTGCTCAGGGAGCATGAATTATTTTAAATTGGAGCCGTAGTTTGGCACGACTGCATGCATTTATATTTGTTTGAGGCGCACTGTATTTACAATAAAATATCCTTTACTCCACAGTTTATGTTTAAATACAAATGGAACGCGAGACAAAGCCATGGCTCACAAACCCACAATCGTGTCGGGACATCAGATGCAAGCAAGCATACGAGCAAAATGACCGGAAATAAGCTCTATTATTGCGTCTGTTTTCGAGAGGCGAACATATTGGCTCTGCTAGGAGCGCCGTTAAATTCAGAAATCTAACCACAACTTTTCATTACAGCAGTGAAAAAAAAGGGGGCCAGTATTACAAGTTGCCAAGCGGTTTGGGTGGGTTTTCTATTGTTTGTTAATAACGTGGAAAGTGTCCAAAATGTGCGACCCAATGCGCAGATTGAAAATGACCTACTTGCAAGTTAGACTGCAAGCATATTCGGCGAGCAAAGTTAGAAAGTTGGAAGTGATCCCGTATCGAAAGTGTGCCTGCGCGTGCATGCGTGCCTGCGTGCACAGATCGGCATGCGCTGTCCTCACCCTGCTCAAGGCAATTTTTGGCTTACGGGAAAAGCGCCGATTGTACGTACGCTGTACATACGACTGCACAGGATACGCCACCTGCGCTATCAGCCAGCGAGGTCGATCAGAAGCCCCGAAGCCAAGTCTCCCCACAATGGCTCCCAGTGTTCCTGCATCCCCGGCACGTGGCCACGCGCCGCTCGCAAGCGACCCTCAAACGAGCCGAGGAGGTGGCGGCACCTCTCGAGGGGGGGGGGGTAGACCCCCCACCCCCCCCACCCCCCCCCTCACCCACCCCCCCCTCACCCACCCATCAGCTTTCAGGTGGGGGCGACTGAAAGGGCCCCTTTGTTGTTTCCACATCTCCTCAGCTCATGGTGAAAAAGAGGGTTTTGAGGTTGGTGGGTGTGGGGGGGCGTGATTGGGGTGAGGATAAGATTTTCAAGGATTGGCACAGATTCTCGTTAAGTAGAAGCTTTTAACGAGAGGAGATGTGAACACCCGCAGAATGTACACCGAGTGAGCTGCTCCCGATCAGAGCTGGGGCAACCGTTTTGTGCATTTTGAGCGTATTTCGGAAATTGTATTCACGTCACGTAAAGCCACGTGGTGATGATGTACGTGGCATATTGTCAAAGTTCCGACTGCTGTGAAGTACGCATGAAACACCCTGTGATGATGCTCACGCACATTATATATAAACCATGTGCAACTAAACTTCAACAAACACTGTAATAACTACATATGCCATCAGACAACTGCCCAATCTGATTCTCAGTCGAGATGTAAATTGGCCATCATTACCTGGTTACATAAATGGAACAATTTAAGTGCATCTATGCCTGCTCCCTGTGACAATTGGCAAGTAATTTGGGCCATCACAGCCATGGAGCTGAAATCCAGTCATTAAAAAGTATCACCCGATGTCCATTTTTTTATTTCAACGCAGATCTCAAATTCTGCAATGGGACCTCCCCCCTCACACTGTTGTCGATTTTACAAAAAAAACAAACAAAGCGGACATTGACGATAGCCGTAGAGCGTTGGAGCAATCCTGTCGTGCGGGCACTTGCGAGTAGCAGTCAAAACATTTTAATAAGAGGGCATTTAGTGCACCTTGACTTTATTTGTTACACGGATTATCCTGTTAAGTCAGATGCTTGGCTATTTTACAAGGGGAGATCCGTGGTGCGTAACCATAGCAGCAGCAACAACAAAACAGACAAAAACGTCAATATTGTGGAGAGTATTACACAGCTAACAGACGAGGATATTTAATGGACGTAAACGAAACCCAGGTAATAAAAAAACAGTGCGAATATAATATGACAGCAAGAGGTACCTGAAACAAGTGAGGTACAGGTACCCACACAGACACGTGCTTATTCATTCGGTGATTTAATGACACCCCCATCCGCTCCCCCCCACAACATCGACGCGCTTATTCGATTACGCGACCAGAACTCGGTAAGTAACGGGGACCTCACGGTGAGCGCGTGACGCGAGCCTTTGAAATCCCTGTGCCTTAACGCACGGATGGCGACGCCAACGAGTGCCTCGCTTGGCTACGACATTATTTTCCAATAAACATTGGGAACAAAAAACCCAACCAACCCACCGCACGGGTCAAGCGAGCGGAGAAAAAAGGGCCACCGTGACTTAACGTGCACACGCAGAAAGTCATTTTTAGAACGCTGTGCTCACGGCCACCGTTGCGCCATGTAAGCCGAGAGCGGCGCGTGCTCTCGCTAGGATCTCACCCCGGCGAGCGCTGTTTATAAAATACCCTGAGTGCAGCATCGAGTTGCGGTGTCGAGGGTGCGCCCGGCGCTGAACAATGCCCGCCGTGTCCTCTGTGCTCAAGGTCACGCGCCGCACGCCTCCAAGGGCGCCGCCGTTACATCACGGGGGCCCAAAAACCACCCGGCACTCACACGTCTCCCCGCGCCCGCCGCTTTGATGTGCGGCGTCTTGGGAGTCGATCGTGTTCCTTGGTAGCCGAGAGGCTGAGACACGCCGAGACGCGCCGAGACGCGCCGACGGGCGCACCGACCGGGCATAGGTAGGAGTGGCAGAGGCAATATGTAGAATGTGTACGTGCGGTCTTCCTTGTCAAGAGCAACCACGATCCACTGCTGGATGAAGGCCTCGCCCAAACTGTTGCGCCATCTCTCACAGGATGTTATCTACACATACAACCTTGTCCGTAGACACGGACGATATTTCTAGAAAGTAAAACACCGGAATTCGGCAGAAAAAAGGAAACTTCACATAAACGTGCAGTTAAGTAAAAATGTAACACTATAAACACACATAGAGAAAGATCCCCATATAGCTTTTAACAGACGAATAGTGCAAGTACTGTTGGCGAGCACCAACGAAGGCGGGCACAGTACACAAGGGGGTGGGTGGCCAGCGCACGCCAGACCGCTTTTGTCTCACTAGTGGTGACGTTTAACACACTGCACGAGATACTAATTTGAGGCCGAGTCGACCTAGGGGAGGCCTAGAACCGGTTCAGATAATTGTCACTGGTGTTGGCCGTGGGAATTTAACTTGGGTTGCTGGGTTTATAGCGCAGGGCGCTAACCGCTGCACCCGTTGCTCCCCGCTATACGTGTATACGGCTCAGGCACACAATACAAGGTACGCAAGCCAGAACTTGGCAGAAAAATAAAAAGCAGGTGAAAGAAAAACCGACAGAAGAGACGGAGAGGATGGACACGCAGAGAGGGCGGTCGGTGTGGCGGTGGGGCGGGCGGGCGAGCGAGCGGGCGGGCGAGCGGGTGGGCGAGCGGGTGGGCGGCCAGGCGAGGAGGCATGCACGATTGACACCCCCCGCATTACCCAGGTCCAAAATTAGCCGCGCGCCGGCCACCGAATCGCTGTGCCGGCGCGCGGCGCACGCGGGGACACACGAGTGGCCCTCGGCAGACAAAGCAGCGCTATCCATCACGCACGCCGCGTGGCCGCTGGCTGCGTGGGATTGCGGCTGCTGCTAAGTCAGTGGTTATATTTAATCGGGCAGCTTTGTTTGGTGGTGGGACTATGGCTTTGGGGGGTGGGTGCGGGGGGTGCGGGCACAAAGGTAGGGTAAAAAGACACATGCCACTTGAACTATTCTACTGCAAGGTGAACGATGCGTGCCCCCCCACCCCCCCCACTAAAAAAGCAAACATGATGATCTAGCTTTACTAGGCTTGGAGGCTGCTGCCCGCCAAAACTATGGCTGTGGTCACCTCAAGTGCCTATGAGGTGACCCACCATTCATTGCCATCACTTCTTTCCTTCTGCCAGATTCAACAAGTGTTGCACAGTTGAGACCAATCTTCAAAGTCTTCATTTTTTCTGCACAAACTAATACAACCACAAAAAACCAGAGCCAAAATATTTACTAAGAGCTTCCCCAGAGTTCCCAAGATGCACCGTGATGAAGGTCAAAGTGACTTTCAGCCCAAGTGAACATTGAGGCAGTGCTCTGTTTCCAGCCCTGAGCCACGGGTATAAATTCCACATTCACGTGGCAAGGGAACGCCTATTACAGAACTGTCACGAAAGAAGCTCAACATACATACATTCAGCCACTGTTAACTTCCCTACAAAGTGGTACTTATTTGACCAACCCCAAAGGGAATGATGTGCCGAGTCAATCCAGACCAACAATCTAATTGCGAGCCATTGCCTACTGATGAGCCTACCGGGCCCTGTACTGTTATAGCAATCCTTTTATCTGGATGAACCAAGCGAGCTAAGGCTCCTTATTGAGACATAAAAGCACACAGGGCAATGAGTCACTATCCCAATAATACAGCATGGGGTCATCAGACTGTGAAGGCATCTCATTAAGGAATAACTTCTTACAGGCACAAGGTGACCGGGCAATCCAGAGAAATGATTCACAGCGCATGAACCCAACCGTGACTTTCACATCACCGGGAGGACTTGCTTTGCTCGGCTGTCGGCTCAAATACAATTTCGTGAACGCAGCAATGCAGACTAGGAACCCCTTGCTGGCGATGCGAGACGAGTGGCTTCCTTCAGCTAAGCTAGCGGAGAGACCCGTCACGTCGGCCCGTTCCTGACAGCTGCTTAGCAAGAAACTGCCGAGTGATTATTCGGTAAATGTGCCGCGCCGCTGCGCAATAATAATAATAATTATTATTTTCAGAAGGCAGGGCGGAGCGTGCGCACGCGGCGGTAATAGGGTAATGCAGGGCTCGCTTTACAGCAGCTGCAAACGCGAATTTGGCATCAAACGCAGCGGCCAGGAATGCCGTCTCGAGCTGTCGAGAACAGTCGTCGTGCCTGGGATGGACCCTACCTCGACTTAACTCCGGCACCCAAAGGGGCCTACTGCGCTTAACGCCAAACCGCACCGGAGTCGTCACGTCGGGCGACAAGCGACCCCAAAAATTATATAAACGGCCTGTACGTACGTTGAACTTCTTACGCACCGTACGTAGCCAACCGTGCTAATCGGAGGTGCGGGGGAAGGACAACAAACGGAACAGAAAAAGCAGTTCTAAAGAAATTCGTTTTACAATCAAGAGGATCTATAAGTACATAGCTCCAGTGGCTTACTACGATATTATCGCAGAAGCGCATCTGAAAGTGCGCGATGCAGTGACCGTTTTTGTTCGATGGCCAACCTCTCTCGTCTTGGAAGCCAGACTTCGAGGGCCGCGTGTGGCCGGGCAGTTCCACACGAGTATTAAGCTTTGGTAATGGAAAAAGAGAATTTCAAACTGATGTTTGGAGCCGTACTTTTTTTTGTTTACAAAACAAATGATCGATGACGTCTCATCGACCACTGAAGATATCTCATTGTTCTGTACGTGAAAGTCAAGTCGTGTTTTCTTTTTCTCACGAACAAAGTTTCAGCCTCGTGTTGGAAAAAGTACAAGCAGCTGAGCTGTGTAGCTACAAGAGCAGCCGTATGTTTAGTCGTGGAGCGAGCCTCCTTGAAAGAAAAAATGCGAATTACGTTTTAACATGGATTGGTATGTGCACAAATGAAACATATTAACTGTTAATAAGACTAAGTTGGCTTGGACAGGACACCTCGCTCGAAGTAATGATGACCAGTGGTTGAAACTAACGATGGAGTGTCAGCCAAAGGAGGGAACAGACCGGAGAAATTGTTCACCGCGGAGCCAGACGGATCATTGCATCGTGAGACCACGAGAGGTGGCGAATGCCTCGAGGAGACCTTCATCCAGCAGTGGATGGATCATGGCCGATGATGCTGATGCATATTTGAAAACAATGGAGGGATGCTTCTTTGACACGCGCGCCATGGCCGCAGGGCGAACGCGCGACAACGGCTCCAGCGGTCACCACAGCGACGCGCTGAACTCCGAGTGACTTGCGGCGGTGACAACCGCTCCTAATTATTTGTCCAGGTGCGTGCCGGGGTCGCGACCCTGCCAAACACGGCGCGCCGTCAAAATTGACAGCTCACGGAGGCCGGCAGGCCCGACGTGAAGGGCACGAGCACGAGGCTCCCGTGAGAATGTCAGGTGTCTGGACAATGACCCATTTCTATTCTCCCTGGGGCACAATCTCATATAACCCACCCTTCTCACACTCGTGCAATTCTACCCAGAGATGTGCCCCCCCCTCCTCTCGAAGTGGTGTGTTAATTGGCTGGGCAGGCAAAGAGCTGGCCGGCAGACTGTTGGGCATGAAACACGACAAATCTGTTGTCAAGATGCTCATCCTTCGACCCCTCCTCACCACACTTTGGTGCGCAACATCATTGTTCAGACTGAACCAAATGAAACTACTCCGTCATGAATTGTCTGCTCACAAAATTAGTGCAACACTGCTGACATATCACTATAGTGACATGGGTTGCCCATGAATTTGTGAAGTTCCAAATTCACTTGAACGGTTCACAGCAGTAGTTCCGCAATATCATCTTCCACGGGCAAGATCTCCAGCATGGGATAATGCACTGCTCTGCAAGTTCTGAATAGACTTTTCTGATCATCATGACGGGACTTCGAGAGCACAATTGGAATATAATTGAGGGAGAACAAAAACAAAATTCCACCGCCCTCTGCAAAAAACATTGCTTAGACGCATCAGATAACTGATGCGCATGCCTGGCCTGGCCTGGCCTAGCCAAGCCTGGCCGAGCCAGCCAGCCAGGCAAGCGGATGTAAACATCACAGACGCGCTCATGACATCAAATGCCCTCGTCCCAGAGGGCTGCCACTCACAAACCTGGCTCGCCACCAGCAGGCTCGCATCCCCGATATAAAAAAACCCACATACCAACGTCCGAGCTGGCACGCTCCAACCGCAGAGAAAAGCTGAGCCACACATGCTGTCAAAATGCCCTCTCCAGCTGTTTGGTCGCTCCTTGTTTCCCCAACGGGCATTGCCTGCCGGTGTTACGCTGCCCGACTCTTGTTGAAGTTTGAAAAGAAAACTTAAGAACGCTGTCGTTTTAAATGTTTCACTTTTAATATTCGTAACACTCAGTTCAAATGGGTGTTTTTCTTCTCCGTTGCTTAGTCGTGCGTTGACATTACCGAGCTGCATCGTATTTGTTTAAGCGATCGTTGTTTGAAATGAAATACATAATTTAACCTTCATTGTTAATTTTGCTGTAAAGATTTTCAGGAAAAGAGACGTGCAATTTCACTGGGCTCTGAGCTTGGTTAACAACAAGGGGTCATGTACCTGTTTAATAATGTTGTGATGCTTCATCGCACAGAGATTTGATGAATTTTAGCGATTCATGGTTTGACATTTTATTCAGGAATCGATTAGCAATATTTGTTTATATTGTGGTGACTGTAGTGATCAGAATAACTTCAGCCATCATCAGTCAACTGCTAGATGAAGGTCTCCCAGAGTTTTCACCATCTTTCACGGACTGGCAATGATCCATCTCTCACCTTGCACAGAAACTGATTTTGTCACTCGATTTCCTTTAACAGGCTGTTGGGGCAAGTGCTTTTAGCACGTAGACCCTATGAAAGCCTGCATGGCTCACCAAGGGGGTGGTTGGCCAGGACCACTCCCAGCCACCTTTGTCTCCCTTGCATTGATGTTTAGACACTACAGTAAGTGCTCCTTTAAAGATGAGAGGACCTAGGGGAAACCCAGGACCGGTTAAAATATTCGCCACTGTTTATTTGTTCGTGAGCGGGAATCGAACTCGGGTTGGTGGGTCCGTCACGTAGCAAGCTCACCACCGCTACCCCAACCTCTCACCACACACAAAGATCAAAGATCCCCCATATAGCCTTAACAGACTGTAAGGGCAAGAGCTGTTAGCGAGCACCTATGAAGGCCAGAACGGTACACGAGGGGGTGGGTGGCCAGCACCACTCCCAACCGCCTTTGTCTCCCTAGTGGCAATGTTTACACACCGCACCAGGTACTCATTTGAGGCTGAGTCGACCTAGGGGAGGCCAGGGACCGGTTCAGATAACCGTCACTGGTGTTGGCCGTGAGCGGGAATCGAACTCGGGTCGCCGGGTTCATAGCGCAGCGCGCTAACCGCTGCACTACCGCTCCCCACACGGACATACACGCACGTACGCACACGCATGCACTCGCTGGCTGGCAGGATCATGGGAAAAGTTATTAGGTGGGGGGGTGGGGGGGTGGAGGGGGGGTGGAGGCGCGGGGGGGGGCATCGCGCGCTCCTACACAACCGTTTAGCGGATCTGGCAGAGCACCTTTATGTCTGCTCCTCAAGTAAAACAAAGAGCGTTTCCAGGAAGAAGACAAATCACCGTCATCACAGCTCTCAGTCATCTGCAACCACTTCTCCAGAACTCATCACGAGCCTAATAAACAGCAGATGTTTAATTTATTTACATGTACACAATGCGAGCTGCACACACACGGACAAATTTAGTGGAAATGTATGAACCCCACTAACGTAACAGAACAAATAATATAGGGTATGTGTATATAAACTCTTGCTCTTAGAGAAGCTGAGAAAGTGTATATGTGTCTGTGTGCGCATATATATCTGTGTATGTATATATTCAATCACCTTTGAGAAGAGAGTTATCCTGTATAAACGATTGCCTATTCAGGACACTCCAGGATTATTATTATTTCTATAAACAGCTTTGCTTCTACCTTCTCTTTCTCTTGATCTTTGTTTGTTGATCATCTGAATGTGACTTTCCCAATGGCTTTAATGTAATCGCCGGCTTAATTTGAATCGTTAAGGCTGATCTTGAACCTCTATTGTATTTATCAATGTTTCAGATCCTGCGTACTCTCTCACGTGCTGTGTTTTAACCCAGCTGTAATTCGAGAAAATGTGAGCGCTCAGGCTTGTTTGTACCTCGGTCTCCCTTGTTCGTCTCAATCAGGCCCTCAACTCGGTTGTAAACAGAGGCTATTATTGTGAATAATACGACACATCGAATAAATCAATGTGGTTACATCGGTTGTGCAATTGTTCACACACCACGCTCTATGCCATGGAACAAAGACGGTCACTGGTTTGCGCGCTTTCAGGATGCGATTATGCGGCCGTCTGGAATGCTCTTCCTTCCAATGTTAAGAAGCCACTGGAGCTATGCACTTTTAAATCATCTAGAACAGCTTTTTGTGTTTATTTTGTTGTCCCTGCCCCGCACCTGCGATTAGCACGGTTAGCTACGTACGGCATGAAAGAAGTTCAATGTATATACATAAACCTGCCAGCTTGCGTTTGCTTCTCCGGACCAGGCTAACATCACATCAGGGGTGAGTACTGTAGTGACAAGATAAGCCACTTTGTTAAGCTATCATATGTGGCCAGGTCGCTTCGGAAAAAGAGCGATATAGCTCAGTGGGGCCTTAGCTGGTAAAATATAAAAGATATCTGAACTAGTCCTGCTACCCACCCCCCACCGCTCCCACATCCCCCTCCCAACTCGCATTGACTATTGTGGCTCAGTTATTTATAGTCAAAAAAACCCTATGTGACAAACCCAGCATGGGAAGGTTTCATCCAGTAGTGGTTTGACACAAACGTCAGTAGCTTATTACTGATTACTAAATCAGCGAGAGAGTCAATACAATCCCAACAACAACATGTGCGTGGAAAATGAACAGAATAATTGTGTGGCAGCACATAATCGGGATTTGTGTCTGTTTCGTGTCACGTGCTGGTCCCCACTGGGCACTGGTGTTCCACTTGATAAGCCCAAGCGGCTAGGGCTGGGTGCGCTTTGCACCGGGGCTAATCACAACGGTGTAAAGCGTCGTCGTCTTCCCAAGCCCTGCTCGCGGCTCCCTCGGGAACGACTCGCGGTTCGTGCTATTAAAAAAAAACAACCCTCGCACAAAGAGCCCCTGGTTGGCGACCATAGAACTATGCTTCCACATTTATCAAAGGGCACGCTGCGCCAGAGAGACCCCCGGAGGTCTCTTTCATAATAACCATAGCTCGGGTATTGTTATTTACTTCAACCTGGGAAAAGCCTCGTTCGGTGAATAAGATTGCTGTTTTTTTCTCTCTTCACGAAGAGATATTTGCTTGTGGTGATATCTGGCTCGAGTAGTTTCGCACGTGGCAGGAAACCCGGGGGGCGCAGGGAAACCCGCACGCAATTCGAACCGACGGCGCTCTACTTGCTGCACTGCCTCCAAGCGCAGCGCTGCTCTTGGCCTGCAGCTGGGAGTATCTCGGGCATATCATAACGGGTGCATCTCGGTGTGATCCACCAACCCTTGCACAGTCACTGCATTTTGGAGACTTTTCATCTCCGGGGCACCTGAATATACTTTTGGGGTGTGTGATCTCTCTCTGGCATAGGGTGTCTCAATAATCATTCTCGGTTGTGTTGTACACTCACCATCGAATTAATCAGGTTGTAAACTCACCACCCACTCTACTGGGTTGTACACTCACCACCCACTCAACTGGGTTATACACTCACCACCCACTCTACTGGGTTGTACACTCACCACGCACTCGACAGCCTCCCATCCTCCTCACGGCACGGGTTTTTGGGGGAGTGCTCGCCCGAGCTAGAGGCTTTGCTGCACAGGTTTTTTTTTTCATTCTGTTTGCGTATTTGCTTTTCATAAACATTTAGAGAACGTAACAGTGTAATATGCCACGCCAAATTCAATACGGCAATGGCTAAAAAAACAACAACCACTTGCACAATATGTTTTCCCTTAAGAGTCAAGTGCACTGGAAGAGACACAGTATTGGATTCGGTCGGCACGGCACAGACTTGACATAAAGAGATTTCGGTTCAGCCGCAGCGAGCCGCCCAACCCCAAAACTCAAGCAGCCGACGACCAAAGGAGGCAGGAAATGAGAGATAAAAGCCTTGGTGGAGCCTGGGAGCACGGAGACGACGCTGCTTGTGTGATCTTTAGAAACAGACCTGGATTTATCTCGGGGCCCCGATCCAGCCTGGGAATGACGAACCGTGGGGCGGCGCGCGGTTTAACCCCTTTCGGACCGCGCTTCTGGTGAATAATGAATGTGTCTCTGGAACAGACGCCCTTGCCCTGGACCACACACCGACGCGCGCACTCGCTGCTGCTGCTGCTGCCGCTGCTGCTGCCGCTGCTGCACATACACGCACGTAGATGGGATGCCGGGATCAATTTCTCACCGACTATTTTTTCTGGGTTTGCCCGTAGAGACTGCATGGAGTAGGCGCGTACGTGACCGATAGCCATGGCCGTAAGCGATAGGTATACTGGATGCGGTGTGCCGGATGTGTAGTTTTTATTCGAGGTCGCTGACCCAGACAAAGGAGTAATGGATTGAACAATCTATTACTTCAATAGCCCGGTCGGTTGCAGCTCTTGTGTTGATCTATGTGTGCGTGCGTGTGCGTGTGTGTGTTTGTGCGCACTGTTTACCTGCCACTAATGGTCCGAAACCGACGGGGCTGAGGAGGGTGCGACCGGGGTGTGGAGTTAGGTCTGTTTATGTGATCCGTGCGGTCCTGGGCTTGCTCCTCAAGGGGAGCTGTAGCCACAGTCCACCAAGCCGACAAGTGTCCGCCCGTCTCGCCGGAGCGAGGTGCTGCCAAACGCAGAGCTCACACGCTCCATTCTCTGTCGCGCCGCTTGTGTTAGGGTTTCAGGCGAGGGAAAGGGTTATGGATAGCTGTAGGGTTCCAGGGATAGAGTCGGGGGTTGGGCTAGTGTGAGGGTTAGGGCTAGCGAAAGGGTTAAGGATAGTGGTTAGGGCTAGCGTTGTCGATAGTTCAGGTTACAGCCTGGGGTGGTGTGAGGGCTCATGTTCGGGCTAGTGCTCGAGATAGGGTTCGGGATAAAGTTACAGTCGAATTTAGAGTTAGGGGATAAGGTGTTAGGGGTTAGGATAAGGGTTAATATCAGTGTCACGATAAGTATCGGGGCTAATGTTATGGATCGTGTTAGGGTTAACATTAGAGGTCAATGTTAGGAGCTAATGTTAGGGTTAATGTTAGTGCAAGTGATGGTGTCAGTGTTGTGGGTTGTGTTAGTGTTAACATTAGGGGTTAATGGAAGGATTAAGATTAAGGGCTAATTATTGGGGTTAAGGCTCGTGTTGTGGTGAGCATTAGGGTGAGTGTTATAGATCATGCTGGGGTTAGTATTAAGGTTAATATTATGGGTTGATGTTAGAGTTCGGGTCGGTGCGAAGGTTAGGTTTATAAACATTCTGTGGTCATGCCCCTTAGGCTTGGGGCACCAGCTCAAGTCACCCTGACGAGTACAAATAAAAAAACATCGGTGCCTGCGATGGACTGCGCATTGTGGTAAAAATGTACTGGTTGTGCTGGATAATGTATCTGTTTATCCTGCCCCGTAAGCAGAGCGCATCTACGTAGTCTGACAAACGACTCGGCACCCAACTCCACGTTCAGTGTGCTGTCTTTTATGCGTAAAGTCTCGTGAGCTCCGGTGCAAGCAGAGGAACAAGATAATGAGCGGCTGTTATGCAGCACTAAGGACATTCCCAATTTAACATTTAATTTCAACCTCATTCGTCAGGCCATCCAGTTGTTTGTAATTTGTCATATAGCTGTTAATTAAGTGTCTTTGGTTAGCTCTGGCATTTTGTAAATGTGACATATAAAACCAAACAGTGGTGCTGCATTATGGATTATATTGCATTGTCTTTCTGTCCTACACCAGACCCACAGCTGGGGCAGTTTAATAAATCAAAGCCTATAGACACACACACATATAGCCAGAGACTGCATTGGCAGTAGTGTGACAACAAAAAAGCTAAGGGTGCAGCCCTGAAATGATTCATTCACACCACTACTGGCAGAAGGGTCTCTACTCGAGGGAGCATTTGAGAGCCCCTCTTAGAAGAGGGTATTTGGGTGTTCTCTTCCACGTTGGCCAGACGTCTGGGAAGAAGGGGGCCATCTCGAAAAAATGTCAGCTTTGTTATATTACTTTGTTTTATAGTCACAATCACACAGGTGGGTTACCGATTTGCAGCAAGGGTGTTAGATGGATCGTTACATCGCAGGGCCGCGAGACGTCGCGACGACTTTGGTAGACATTCATCCAGCAGTGGATACATCATGATTGATGATGACAACGACGGGCACCCAGGCGAGCGGCCACAAAGGCGACGCGGCTGAATGCAGGCTTGGACACAGCTGATACCAAACGCACGTGCATTGCAATACCGTTCGCTCGTAATCAAGAGTGACGCGCCACGGCAATCCAGACACGCTCTAACGCACTCGCACGCGAAGCCCGCATTTTGAAGTGGCCCTTAACCGGCTGCAGAGCCTGGCGGTGGAAGTGTCTCCGACCGTTGTGAGATTCCGTAATTCCTGAAGGGACTGGGCAGCACACAGAAGCCAAGAGCGCCCCCCCCCCCACCTAAAGATTCTTCTGACGGGCAATGGCAAGTGTGGCAGCTTGCCCCACTAGCCTCCCTCCTCTTCCCCTAGGTAACCCCTCTGTCTGCCTTCGAAAAAAAAAATGTTTTGAAAATAAATGTGAGAGTAATAATGATAATAAAAGTCTCACACAGCGCTGCCTCGCCCTGTCGGGATGGCCGGCTTTAGTGCGCTCGCTCGCTCGCCCTGCCAGCCTCCGTATAAATTTAAACTTTATTCTGCCGGCTGGCGCTCCCTCCCGCGTTCCGCTCACCTCGGCGGGCGGCGCGACCCTGAGACTACATCCAAGCCTCGGGTCCTCATTGCTACCATCTGCTGCCGCACGTGTGCCCGCGCGTGCACGAGTGTGTGTGTGCGTGCGTGTGCGCGCGTGTGTTCATGCGCGTGCGCATGTTTTTTCAAAAAGCAATCTCACTTGCCGTGTTTTTTCTCTCAATCCACACATGCTCAGCATTTTATGTCAACCCGTTCGTCGCGAGCCTCACCGCTCCGAGTCAAGAGACGAATACAAAGTTCTGAGACTTCTGATGTGGTGGCGTGCAGCGACGTTGCCACTTCCCAGACAATGAACGCCTCAAGGGCAGCGTTTCTCTAAAATGTCAGTGTTCGCGACCCCTACACGGTCCGCCTTTTAGCTATTACCGATCTTGTATATTCACACGCAAAAGCAACCACTGCACACGCTGAGTGTGTACACCACAGTTGGTCGGCCGGATACCCTCACCTCTTCCAAGACGTTCCAATACCCCACCCCTCATGAAGGGGGCCTCTCTCGTGCTCGCTTTAGCGGGGGGGGTGGGGGGGCTTCTGCCAGCAGTGTTTGTGAGCAAGCAAGTTCAGGGCTTCACCTTTGCTTTTTTTTCTTCTCAATTCCCACAACACTGCACCTTTGATTTGTATAATGAATGTACACTGCACGCACCCAATGGTTGGCAATCAATGGGGGAGGAGTGGAGTTGAGAAACACAATTCCAGACCATGGAACATAAACCCACTGGTGTCATGAGAAATATCTAATCTCAATGAAAACAAAAAATCTGGATCAAGGCTTAAAGCAACAACTATTGAGCCCCTAATCAGCGTCCTAATAAACAAGGCTCCATTGCAATGTTTACTTCCAGTTGGGTATAAAAAGATTACAGGAAGGCATGACCCAATAAACAAACAGCTCTTATCTTGTAGCAACACACCTAGAATGTGTATCCTGGGCTGTGCATGATAGAAAAAATATATATTTAAAATCTCACTTTGGTGGGGTGCTTTCTAGTGATGTCACCGCAGTGATGTTTTCCAAATAAGTTTCATGAATTAAGATTTCTATTTGTGTGCAGCAACCTGGGACACAAAATAACTAAATAAACGTTTGCACGTATTTCTTTCTCAATTCCCACAACACTTCCCAAAGTTAAACTTATCCCCGAATCTCGACCTTAACACCTCTGATTGGCCAAAAAAAAAGTTATGGGCGCGCTCCCCTCGGGCCTACTCCACTCGCCAACGTCAGCTGCAGGAGGCAGCAGGGATTTATACGCGGGGCGCAGACGGCGCAAGGAAAAAAAAACATGGCTCAGGGCGAGACAAATATGGTCGGGCGAGAATGAGCGCGGGCGCCGAGGGAATGTCGGGAGATGGAGCCAAAACAAATAGTGTGGAAGGCGGCCGGAGGGCAGCGCGCAGAGAAGAGGGCGCAGCACGGAGGGCGACACGGCCCGTGACTTTACAATATTTGGAGCGGTCGACCGTTATCACCTTTTTAGCGGCTCGGCTGTCAGCTGCTCGAGGTACAATAATAGCCCCGTCGGCAAAGCCGTGCAAGGGGAAGGGCTGATTTCAATTAAGTAATTATCCGCGGCACGTTAATTCCTCATTTAGGTAAGGGGGGAGGACAAACTTGAGTGCTGCCTTGGCAAAGTGCTGATCAAAGTCGGGGAGAATAAATACTGCCCGTTTGACACGCGAGGTGATTTACCGCATCGCGTTGACATTGACAAACGCTCCAGACATAAATTCAGGGGCCCGCCTGCGCGTGCCCTCGTACGCGGCCAAGCCTCGGGCTCCTGGAGAATGAGAGAACATATCCAGTGTGAGGCTCATCTGCCCCAGGCGACGGCTAATACGCGGCGACCGTGAACTTGCGAGGGATACAGGAGCAGGGGAGGATAGAGCCGAAGAATAAGAGTGGCACGCTGGGCGAGGTGGAGGAAAGAGGGGAGAGAAAAGAAGGCCTCGGCCGAGCATCTGGAGAGCCGTGGGGTCCGGCCGCGGCGTGCATCTTCCCTGACAGACTTCGTGCAAAATCGATCACGCCAATTGGGTGTTGGGGTGCCGCTAGAACACCGAGGGACCACCAAATTAAGAGCTCAGCCTCGCGCACGCCTCTGGCTTTAATAAACACGGCGAGGAAGCACAACGAGAGAGAATGCACGATAGATTACGGGAGGCAGACGGAGTGGGCTTCAAATGAAGAGTTATTGGGCAGGTGTTCAGCACAGGAGCAGCAGAGAGGAGAGGGCGGAAGAGGAGAGCGTCGACGATGAGCGCAGAGTGAAGAGAAGTGAGGAGTAATGTGAACAATGTGAACTAACCCGTACGCCCTGCTATGCACTAACGAGCAACACACTTGTACGGGAGCAGCCGCCAGCTCCGGGCACCGGGGGATGCGGAGGATTTACCTCCTGGCAGCATTGCGGGTGTTCGTCCTTGTAGACAGCACGTTTACTTTAGTTTTCGTGCAGGGGGCGAGGGGGGGCATGGGGAAAATCCAGACTGGTAGAGGGAGGGCGAGAGTCTCTTTTCCATCATCTCCCAGCACAGAATGTTAAAGGCTCAGCGCTCCTGGCTGTGAAATAGGATTCATCTGAATATGGTCCAAATGCAACTCTCACTGGAGGATTATGAAAATAATGATAATACAAATTCATAGTCCCTTATCAAACCACTTCCGTGTGAAGGCTTCCCTACGCTGCTTGGAGACGTTTGACGATACTTTGCTATGCAGGCAAGTGTGGGTTGGCTTCATGAAGGAGAGTGGGGCCCCAGGACCAGTTCAGCGATTACTCGCCACTGGAGTCGAACTTTGATTGGCCAGCTTTGGAGCACACAAACCACCACACCACCATTCACTCCCCATCCGCGCACTCAAGACATTTTTAATTTCACGGTTCACCAAAAGTAGTGGTCTGAACAAACGAGGCGTGACAATTACAAAGGGGCAAAATACCTAGAATAATGGGGAAAACTGGAATTTTAAAAAAAATGTAATACATTTTTTTTTAATATTTGATGAGGTGAGGCCCACTGAGCTATGTAGCTCTTTTTCAGAAGCGACCAAGCCAGGAATGATAGCTCAACGAAGTGGCTTAACATGTGACCCTTTACAGCAGCCAAATACTATGAACGCATGTTGAGTCTAAATGTGAAGGGAAAAATGGAGGAAAACAAGCAAACTCCAAATTTACAGGCTTCAGGATTGGGATTGGACCCACAACCTCCTTCATACCAGGCGAGGTAGATAACATCTCGCCACCGTGGATGGAACAGAATCAGTCCGCAAGTCGAATTGTATTTCCGAATCGTAACAAATGTACCAACTTGCAATTTGAGTTGGGAGGGGGGACGAACAGCTGGGGGGGGGGGAGGGCGTTTGATGTATCATGCGCCACCACGATCTGGCGAACCACCACGCCGGGTGTGCAATCGGAGGCTGCCCGGTGTGACGTCTCGCCGCTACGCCGCCGGGGCATGAGTCAATGTTTTGACGCCGGCGGACCACGCAGACGAGCGGCCGAAAAGCTTTTGAAACGGGGACAACTTCAACGGAGTGAGAGAGAGAGAAAGAGCGAGGGAGACTCAAAACATAAACGCGTCGAGTGCCACTCATAAAGAATTTCTGAGTGTTCGTAGAAGTTGTTTCGGGAGCCCCGGAGTGTTTTGTAAATATTTGATCGCCGGGTGGATGCAACTTAAGACCGCACCGGCGGCTTGGAGCGAGCTAGTCGGGTGTCCCTAGGAAGCTTTATTCAGGAAGATTAAAGCAGCTATTCGTAATTGGTTCGTGGCACCATGGCCTCTGTTGCCAGCGCAGTGGGGTATTGTGTTCGATCTCTTTGAAGTGTATTCATTTGCATGTTGCCTCTGTATGACACCGTCCTGTGCACATTCGCCCCTGCTGTCCCAATCACAGCTCATCCTTTGCCCTCGATTCCTTTGTGTTGCCGCATGACGAGCGACCTAAAGCATCCGTGCCCCCGTTCTGTCCACCGATTCCGACATGCCAGACTAATAAGTAAATAAATAAACGGCAGCTATTAACGTGGAAATCCTAACCTCGGTGGCGTCTCCTCATTAACCCAATTCCCACTCCTAACCTCCCCCACCCCCCATTACCCAGGCAGGCATTGACGTGGACAAGCTGGGGTCCTCGGGGTCGCTACGGGTCACCCGCTTGGTTTGGGAGCGGCACGCTGGGAGCGAGCGCCGATCGAGATGATGGGCCGCGGTTGGGGATGCGACTGGCGACGGTTCGGCTCTCCTGCCCTTGGGACGGTCACGGCGGTGGGATGATGGGAGGTCACGCAACGACGAGCCTCCAACCCCCTTCCGCCGCTCGGCGATCCCACATTGAGTGGGAGCTCATTAAGCCCCGGCATGGCATCGGGCAAGCGTCGGGAACGAGCGGGAATCTTCCGGCTAAGTGTGCTGCCCTGTGTGTGGACTAAGTGTGCTGACGGGCAAAGAGATACTAAATAAATTTCGATTTAAAGCTTCCGTGACTGCAGGGATTCATCTTCTTGGTTCTTTCGGTAAAGTCACGTAGAAGGGAAGTAATAAAATAATAATAAACCATTATTTTTTTATTATTTTATTATTTCCCTTCTACGTGACTTTACCGAAAGAACCAAGAAGAAGATACTAAATACTAACGACAATGTATAGCCCCTTTCGTCAGAAGACTGCCGGATGAAGGCTTCGCCATGCCGTGTCGTTAATTGGGGTTTGTGTGACCATACTTCACCACACTGGTCAGTGCGGATTAGCCAAGGGAGGGAGCCCCCGAAGTCATCTGAACGGAGCAAAATTATAAAGAGGCAGCGCAGCAAGTTGGGGGGCGGAAAAATGGTGGCGCTGTGGTGAGTGCGGTGCCCTTTGAACCCGGTGACCCGAGTTAAATCCTCTGCTATGGCTAACCACAGTTGTCGAGGGAGATCTGAACCCCTTTCTTCACCAACAAATGCGTAAACAAACTTACAACAAATCCCACTGAGAAGTACACAGGGCCCTGCTTGTAAACAAACCTCTTAGCAACTCGTTGTATAAAGATATTTCACGAGTGCCCAAGAATTAATCACGCTCCATCACAGTTGCTGCTTAACAGTTGCTGCTCTTTATTCTGACCATGCCATACACTGCTCTGCGTGCCTGCAGACCCAGTGACTCATAGTCAGCCAGACTCAGCGGTGTTGCTTTGCCGCCAGTAATTACTAATTAGGTATTTTGGCCGAAGGTGGCTCATTATTTGCGTTTAAAAAAAAAGCCCACCAAGGATGTGTTTGTCTAATGTGACGCGAGACAGCACCGATGGCGTGAGTGTGAGGCTGGGTGGTGAGAACGAGAGAGAAGACGAGTGGTGGTTGTAGTGGATGTTGGTGGTCGTGGTTGGGTGGGGAGCAGGGAGGCTGGGGGAGCCCCTCAATGAAGCTGGTGGTCGTGGGATTCTGGGCGGCTGCCGGCACAATTAACGGAGTGAAAAGGGCTTTAGTGGCGCAGTGTCGGGGCCAATTCAATTCACGTTCCACTGCCACAAGCAATCAGGTGCCGCTCGGCTCGGCCCAGGCCAAGCGAGGGTAGGGCCCTGACAGTGCACCACAGTTTCCCATTGAGCCCACGTCAAATCAGAGGCGCCGCCACCGCTTCACCCGCCCAGGCGGCACACACACACAGCAGCGCCAGGCGGCACACACACACACACATAGCAGCGCCAGGCGGCACACACACAGCAGCGCCAGGCGGCACACACACACACACACAGCAGCGCCAGGCGGCACACACACACACATAGCAGCGCCAGGCGGCACACACACACACAGCAGCGCCAGGCGGCACACACACACACACAGCAGCGCCAGGCGGCACACACACACATAGCAGAGCCAGTCGGCACACACACACACACAGCAGCGCCAGGCGGCACACACACACATAGCAGCGCAAGGCGGCACACACAGCAGCGCCAGTCGGCACACACACACACAGCAGCGCAAGGCGGCACACACACACACACAGCAGCGCCAGGCGGCACACACACACAGCAGCGCCAGGCGGCACACACACACACAGCAGCGCCAGGCGGCACACACACACAGCAGCGCAAGGCGGCACACACACACAGCAGCGCCAGGCGGCACACACACACAGCAGCGCCAGGCGGCACACACACACACACAGCAGCACCAGGCTGCGCCCATGCACGCGCGTACAAATACACGTGTATGCATGCATGCAAGAGTGCACACGTGCATGCAAGCATGTACGCACATGCACACCTGTGCACACACGTAGACATGCAGGAATGTACGCACGTACGGGCGGACGTACGAACGAATACACCCCGTGCATGCGTGTAAACACGCACATACGCACACCAATGCATGAATAAACACATACACATAGGCACATATGAACACAGATGCACATGTGAATGTGCCATGCACCTATGCATGCAGGTTCGAAGACAAATATTCCTCCCCCCCCCATACAGCCATAACAGACTTTTTGGAGGCAATTGCTGTTCGTGAGGACCTATGAAGGCCAGCACGGCACACGAGCGGGTGGGTGGCCAGTACATCGCACCAGGTACCCATTTGAGGCCGAGTCGACCTGGGGAAGCCCATAATCGGTTCAGATTATCGTCACCAGTGTTGGCGGTGAGTGGGAATCGAATTCGTGTTACCAGTTTCGTAGCGCAGCGCTCCAACCACTGTGCGACTGCTCACCGCAACACACACACTCATGCACGGAGGCAGATGTACACACACGTGCATGTGCATGCAGGGCAGAACCACGGCGTGGGCGGGTTGGGGCGGCACGGCTTAGGCACACGGGCGTGCGAGTGCGAGAGCCAAAGTGGCCTCGACTGGCCCGGTAAACCAATTTTGCATGCGTATCGCAGTCGCCGCAGCAGAACAAATTAACCGGAAGAAAGTAAGCGGCCCAACGAGGCGCTGTCGCGTAACCCTGATTTAACGACATTCTTGACGTGCGCTTGGAGCGCAGGGGCGCACGGAGCGAGCGAGCGAGAGCGCAAGCCCGTCAGGGAGCCTGGAAGGGCTCGTTGCGACAAATTGGTGGAAACGTGCGAGCCGTGCGAGCACGCACCACGGCCTCAAGCGAGGGCGAGACAGATTACCCGTTTGGGGCACCGGTGTTCGCGGGAGCTTGCGCGACCTTAACAGAGGCCCTGTGTTTGAAGCGCATGAAAAATCTGACCCCTCCTGACACGTGAACCCCGACCCCCATGGCCAGGATGCCCCCGCAAGACCACACACTCTCTTCGGGGCTGGAAACTACGGACCTCAGCTGCGCTGACAACGGCGACCCCTGTGCAATTTGTGGAATGGCCAATTTTTTGCGCAGGTCAATCAGTACAATTCCATTCATGACATGCATGGAATTCATGACATGCATGGTTTAAATAGCCTCCCGACTCAATAGAGCAACGAGAGTGGCATCTATTTCCTCTGGGTACCCTGAGCTGGTGGTTGAAATTCTACGTTCCCATGTTCGCGCCAGTCTCTACATAAGATGATCAATCTGTGGACTTTCCATGAAGCAGTATTCACTTGAAAAAACAGCATTGCAAGTGGTGCCAATGCAATATCAAAATCCCATTTGTTTTAATCAACGCCATGGCAAAGCTGTCAAGTGCAGAGGTGTTGAAACTGCACCTGGGCTAATGGGCCCCTTCAGACTACAAAGAGGGGGAACATTTGACATATCCATCCCAGTGATACATGAATTACTGAACGTGCTCTGCACAGTCCGTGGAAGATTTCTTGAGGCACGAAGCATGCTCGGGGGAGCTAAAGGTGTCTGCAGGTCACATGGCAATATCAGAGGGGCTCCATCACCGCCGAGCGCACCGCCGTCATCCCTAGGTGAGCGGTGCCGCATGGCACGGCTCTCCAGAGATGAATTCTCTCCATCCCACACCCTGACCCCGTGACCCCGAGCGTAGCGTGCCGCCAGCGAGGCGCGCACATCTGCAGAGCCTTAAACACGCGTGCGTGCGCGCGCGTTATCGAACATTGTCCCTAAACTAAAAGCCAAACAAACCGTGTTAACGACGCACGTCTGCTAAATGTATCCGCGTATAGCAGGGTACTTAAAGCGAGGACATTTTGAGCTTCAAATTCCTTCTAGCCGCCTTGCTGTCAAGACATGTGAACAATGCGAGGCTATTAAAATGGAGACTTTTCTCCAAACAAAAAAAGATGGTTTGCGTGGCATTCGGCATCCTGGCCAAACGGAAAGTTCGGCGTAAATCTGCCGCTCACAGCGCAGCTACGAGTGAAGGCGAGGATCTGCGCCGACAGAAATAATGCGCCATGTAGAGGTTCCATAAACAGCAAGGGTGGAGAGCACACAGCGACAACAACACATGCAACAACTTTCACACGCACAGCACAAGAAGGCAGATGCACAGGCGCGCGCGCTCATGCTCCGACACATGATGCGCAAGACGCGCACGCACGCAGGGAGAAAACGGACAAAAAAATGTGAGGAGGGCAAAGAGAAATGTCGACATTTGAGGACATCGGCCATCCTCGGCATCTCCTCATCCAAAAGGGACCCCGCTTGGCCTAGGGTGGCTAATGCAGCACACGGGGCTCAGAACCACGTGCTCCTGGCAACGGCAAAATCTGCATGCCGGGCAAGGCAAAATCTGCATGCCGGGCAAGGCAAAATCTGCATGCCGGGCAAGGCAAAATCTGCATGCCAGGCAAGGCAGAATCTGTATGCCGGGCAAGGCAAAATCTGCATGCTGGGCAAGGCAAAATCTGCATGCCGGGCAAGGCAAAATCTGCATGCCGGGCAAGGCAAAATCTGCATGCCGACGGCACGGCCTGACAGCCAAGCGCTCCGACGCGCGCTCTCTCGCTCTCTCTAACGTCAGCGGCAGCTCTCGGCACGACGCTGGGGAGCACTTTAGCCGCGCGCCGAGACGAGGGCGTCCGGCGGCTCGCGCGGCGGTGGGAACCGTCGCGATTCCCAGGCGAGCCTCTCACGGCCGCTCGCCACAAGATGGACATCGCTGTTTGTGCTGCGCTTTCCTTCCGCTCTCCTTCCCGGCATGGGCGGACCGACGTTTCAGGTCTCGAACAAAGCTGCAACCAGGCGCGTCTCCCACAGGAAGAGACAGACCCCGCCCCCCCCCAACCCCCCCAACCAGCCTCAATGCCAGCTCGGCCCGGCACGGCCCGGCCGGTGCAGCTCGGAGCGACGTTGGCACGCGGGGAAGTGTGTGACGCAATGGGAAGCAGTGGCGTAGCGTGGTTGGCATGGGCCTTGGTGCGACGAATGAAATGGAACACTCTCCTGTAAATGTTCTCGGCCGCCACCGCCCCACCCGCCCCCCAACCCGATTGAGAGCCTGGTGACTGGGTCCCGTTGGCGCGTGGGCCTTTGCGCAGCTGCACCGTCTGCACCACTGGTTCTATGGGTCTTTGTAAATATTTTCTGTTAAGTTTTGTTGTCCTTCCTCCGCACGTCCGATGAGCACGGTTGGCTACATATGGTGCGAAAGAAGTTCAGCGTACATATTAATCTGTGGTTCTCTGTGTAAGTCTATGGATCTCAATGTGAGTGATTGGGGGCCAGGCTGAGACCATCCACTGACTAATATTTGAGAACTGGGTTTAATTAACTCAGTCTATGTTAGACATTGAGTCTTCATAGACGTTTACGGTCCAGGCAATGGCAGTGGCATAGCGTTAGCATGGGCCCTGGTGCAATTAATTAGATGCCCCCCCCAATCAAATTTGTCCCCCTTCTGCTTAGCCTGACGCCTGTGACCCTTTGATGCATGGGCGCCGTGGTGAAAATTGCTCCGCCTGCCACGCCACTGCCGGCAACGCGTCTCCCTGCCTGCTGTGGGCTGCTCGTGGATGCTTACGAGATCTGGGATTCTGGGTTTTGTTGGACCGGGATATTCACCCGGGATATCTGAAGATAAGTGTGGCACTCGCACAACGTGACAGGCGCGTTGCTACGCGTGACGTTCTTCTCTTCACGAAGACGCCGTGGCGGGATTTAATTTTTAAAACACCGGCCCTGTGCGGACTTGAAAGCCGAGGTCATTTAGAGGTTGGAGGATTGCAATCGTGTGCCACCCTCCTCTGCTGAACGCATTACCCTGAACGAACAAACGCGCTCCGCCGTGTATCTGCATCCAATTAAGCGAGGGGACCGAACGATTGATCTTGCATGACACAAGCTGTTTTGCGCTTGTTAAAACACTACACAAGAAAGACGTTGAGCACAGGTGGGGGGGGGGGGTAGGGGGGTGCACGGGTGGTGGGGTAGTGAGAGAAATCAACTCGCAGCCCCCAGCAGACCCCCAAGTCACCTCCCACCCTCCGCCCTGCTCTTTCCCGCCAGAAAAGAGGACGTTTCCCGGACTCCAGCGGAATTCGGAGCAGGGATGCTGGCCATTAGCACCCCCTCGTTAATAGCTTTTCCAGCTCGGTGGGGGGGGGGGACATCCACTGCGGTGGTAGCCAGGCTGAGTTATAGGTGTGTTTTGCCTGCGGGCCGTGCCTCGTTGGGTGTGAGTGGATCACCAGAACGGACTGCAGTCATCGGCCGCGCCGTTTGGCGGTCCCCCTTTTCTCCCGGCGATTGCCGAGGGATCTCGACCGTTTTGGGCCCCTCGTTACCGACTGTTGGCGCATGGCTGCGATGGCGTTTCATCCCCCGCCCGCCTACGCTGGCTCCGGACTGCTTGCTCAGCGCCCCCCCCCCCCCCCCATTTGGAGCGCGCGCTGGGTAATTATAATCCAAGCGAACGCAGCGACGCGTGAGCCGATCACAGGCGTGGGCTCGCGGGCCGCAGTAAATCGCAAGGAGAGGGGGGGAGTTTGTGGGCTCTGAGCGGGACCTTGCGAAGACACACACGTGCACGCGGACAACACGTGGAACCGTGCAGATTGATGAAACGGCGGGCGTGAGCAATCGTGTAAAACATGCGTAGACACACGGGCAGCGTGTGTGCGCGCACGCGCGCGATCAAAAAACCGTGCCAGACCACATCCGTCCCGCTAAGCGTAACGGCCACGTGCAGGATTGATTCGGAGTCACCTGGTGGGCCAGAGCAAAATGTAGCACGCAGGTGTGGAAGCATCTGTGAGCACTGCGCTCCGTGTGTGGTGTCTGCTGGCTTGGTAACGAGGAGGCCTGAGGGTTAATGATCTCAGGATCCTTGAGCACCGAGTGAAAACAAAGAAAAAAACCACAACTTCAAACTCAAAAGCACTAAATCCAATTAAAACATAATCAGATGAAAAAAGGAAGACTAATTAAATTTGGGGGAATTTGGGAATGCAAAATCTGAGAACAAACATTGTACTAAAGACCGTTGAGATAAAATATATATGAGATGTTCCAACATTCATGTGAACACAGGTGCCCCCTAAGGACCTCCTCATTTGACATGAAATGGTCAGACAAGGCTCTGAGCCAAGTTATCTGAGATCTTCGTGCATCGGCCCTCTCCCAACTGGATATGCAGACGCGCAGCAAATTAGCAAACTCTCTAAACAAATTTATGCCGCTAAGTAGGTAATTAGGTAAACACACGCGCACGCAACCACCCAGCACACGCGGGGGCCAAGCATCGCGGGCCTTGGTTCAGGGCCCACGTAAACAAAGCGGGAATTAATCTGGCAGGCGCTGCGCCTCGCTATCTGTAAATAGAAGAGCCCCCCTCTTTGCGAGCTGAAATTCGACAAAGGGGCGCAAGACGCATTCTAGAGGATGTACAAAAACCGCGCCGACCATTAAAGACCCTTTTAAAGCCTCCGATGGCGGGCGCCACGAGGCGTCGTTAAGCCGTGGCTCAGCAGGCATCGCCCACCTCCCAACAGCAGCAGCAGCAGCCACTTTGAAGCGTGCAGCTGTTCTTGCCCGGGAGTTCAAAGCCCGCCTATACGAGCAATCAACACTTCCTAATGCAGTTTAGGGGCCGCTCCACGGCAATTCGCGCCGGCGCGGCATGGAATTTGTCTGTCAGTCACCTCCGCCGTTAGCTAATGGTCGCGGCGAGCAGAGGTGGCAACCGCCGTCGGGGTTCTCGGTCGGCGTTTGTGGCGCAGACTCGACACCCCCCTCCCACTATCCGGGACGTTTTACACTCGGCGAGGGTTGGCGGCTTGCAGTGAGCGATGATGATACACTTACCCTTGAAATGTGAAACTGGCAGCAGGTAACGCCCGCTGCTTTTGAGGAACAGAGGCACACCTCGGACGAGCCGTAACAACGCACCGGACGGTGTGCGTATCGCGCGACGTATTTCTCTGAAAGCGGCGACAATGATGCACCTTCACAGGCTGGATAGTCGACGAGCCTTACTTATTTGTGTAGGGGCAGGTGTTTCATTGAGGAGCAGGAACGTCTATTTTTTGTGCCAGCGAGGCGCAGGTCGCTCGAGCGGCTACGGCGAGCAGAACTCCGGAGTCCGCACGCAACGCTCCCCCGCCGCTCCGTAATCAAACATGACAAGAGAATGTCGCGAGTTACACGGGGCAATCACACGACACTCATCCGCAGCGCGGGGCGCAGGCGTCGGTGCGACACGCCAGCCGGCAGCGGCACGCGGCTCTGCGGGCCAGGCACGCGACTCAATCAAAACCGGCACGCGTCCCCGTGCCAACGGCCGAGCGGAGCATGCCACAAAGCACGCCATCGGCCGCGGCCGCGCCGTCGATTAGAGCACACGGCGGTGCGCGCCCGTCTCTTGTCAGCCTTCACTCTGGAGCAGCGCTGCCTTACAAAGCTCAATGTTAATAAATAAATAAAAATCGGAAGTGCGCTCATCGAGATAGGAAGGCACGGGCTCGTGCGCAATTTCAAGACTGGCGACTGATACACTCTAGAGGTCAGACATTTGCAGTTTTAGATTCTCAATGGCTGGGGAAGGCATGTGCAGACCTGTGTAAGTAGACAAAGGTCCACAATTTAGCCTTATATACTACTGTGGAAATTGTTGGCATGGCGCGCGACGAGGTAGTGTTGTCAGCACCATCGCCAGGTGCCTTGTCTCTCCAATTCTCCCACTGTCATGCCACGCTAGTTAATACTTTTTTAATTAAAAGTCAACATAAGGATATGGGAAGCCAGGACAATATTTATATTAAAATTGCAAATTTAACATTCATTACCTGCACTCAACCCCAGGTCACTGGCATTGTATCGCGGTGGATCGTCACTACTTCGCAGCTCTCCACCACACACGAAGACAAAGATCCCCCGTAACAGACTGTAGGGGCAAGTGCTGTTAGCGAGAACCTACGATGACCGACACGGCACACGAGGGGGTGAGTGGCCAACACCACGCCCGGCTGCCTTTGTCTCTCCAATGACGATGTTTACACACCGCACCAGGTACTCATTTGAGGCTGAGTCGACCTAGGGGCGGCCCAGGACCGATTCAGATAATCGCCACTGGTGTTGGCCGTGAGCGGGAATCGAACCCGGTTCGCCAGGTTCATAGCTCAGTGCGCTAACCACTGCACCATCGCTCCACCACGCACGCACACGCACACACGCACAAATGCAAACAAAGATCCCCATTTAGTCCTATAGACCGCAGGGGCCAAGTGCAGTTAGTGAACGCGCGCCCGTCAAACACTCAGCAGTGCCTCTCAAGCGCCACGCGGGCCGCCCGGCACTCCGAGTACAATTACACAAGCCATTAGCCGCACGTGACCCGCTGCCTTGCTCTTCATTCATCAAACCCGAGAGACCGCCGATGCCGCCCCCCCCCTCCCACCCCCTCCATGGTGGCCCTGAAGGGCCCTCGTCACGGCCTTCAGCCCTTGCCCTGTGACGGGTGTGCGGCACTCAGGCCGAGATGGGTAAAATACAGTGAAGTTAAAACATTACTGCTGGATAAAATGTGATGCGATTTGCTGATTAACCGTGTCGTATCCGTGCGATTTAGATGTAAATGACCGATTACTAAGAATGCTGAAAATCCCATGGACAGCCAAAACTACCAATACACAAGTTTTGCAAGATATGGGCACTGACAGGCAACTGCTGAAGACCATCATTAGCAGGAAGTGTTACTACCTAGGCCACATTGCCCGAAACGACCACAAATACCAGCTATTAAAGCTAATCCTGGAAGGAAAAATTGAAGGGAAAAAACGACCAGGACGGCCAAAAACGACATGGCTCAGTAACATCAAAACATGGCTACAATTAACAACAGCAGCACAAACTCTACACGCCGTGCTAGACCGGGACCAATATCATCGTGAAGTCGCACACGCCGTTAGGCAGCACTAAAGAAAGAAAAGAAAAGACCGATTACTTTGAGGTGTGTAATGTAGACGCCAATGAGGAGGTCCGTGTCAATAAGGGAATGTGTGGTGTACTCGTAAGGAATTGGCATATTTTGTTTACGTGACAACCCTTATTAATTGGCTTTGTCGGGTGGTGGCGGGTTTAAAGACACATTTATATTTACGCGACCTAATCAAAAAAAACCTCTGTTATGCATAATATTGGTCGCGAAAGCCTACGTGTTAAAACGGGGGAATGTATCATTTGCCGGGGAGCGTATGAGGCAACCGTCCTGGCAGATCATCGTTTGATCAGCGGGGTATTCAACCGGCGACGCCGAGTGCGTTCTCGCTTGGGTGTGCGTGAAGGT
This sequence comes from Lampetra fluviatilis, assembly GCF_964198595.1. NCBI lineage: Eukaryota > Metazoa > Chordata > Hyperoartia > Petromyzontiformes > Petromyzontidae > Lampetra > Lampetra fluviatilis. Next base: position 12,685,660 of record NC_136283.1, on the reverse strand, counting down.
CCACACTCACACAGGACGCTCGACAAAATCCCAGACGTGAATGTGATGGGAAAGTAAAATGCGGCCCCCTCTGCCGAAAATACTCGCAACCGCCGTGCCCCACGACCACTAGCCGCGCGCTGGTGTGCGGCAAATGAATCACCAGCAAGTGCTTTGCCAAGGTAACGTCAAAATACGTCAGAGCCATGGGCTGCATTTCAGGAACGCACGGTCCGTTACCCAAAACAAACAAGCGGCATTCCGCGAGGTTTGCCAGACATTCCGGGTCTTTTTTGGGACAACTGTGGGACAATGCGTCATGTTTGCACTCGGCCATAAACTGACATGTTTCACGGCGTCGTCACACGCCGTGCGATGGTCAACCTACAACCCAGGGGTCGTGGCCGGGCAAATCCCGGGCGGCGTTCTGTCTGCCCCGCTCCGCTCCGCTGGGCTCCGTCCGTGATACGTGATGTCTTTTCCTCGTGGGATAGGTCGGGCCGAGTTTGTCCAGGTCAGCGACCCAGAAAATATTTTCGCATACGGCACACCACGTCCAGTATAGGCTCCACGATGGGCTGCGGCTACCGGTCATGTGCCTATTCCCGTGAGAAATTAAGCCCCGGCGAGAAGCGACTCGCAAACGTGACGCTCGTCGACAACTGCCAGCTGCAGGGGAGGAGCAGGCGCCAATGAAAACACACGAGCCCGGCTCGACGGCGCTACGGACCCAATGCCGAGGGCGCCGTGCGTCTCCCGCTGACACTTGTTTGCAACAGCCTACGAATTATGATCGAATCGATAATAACTACTAAAGTGTTACGGTCGTAGTTATTCATGCCGATGAGTTTTATTTGATGAAAACGCACTGCTGTGGAACGCTCCACTTAACCTTAACTTATATATGCCTTCAGAGAATATATAGGTATTTAATCGGCAATGTTTTAGGCAATGCACCATTCGTCACAGCACATAATTCATTCATGCGCTGTGAAGGGCCATTCCCTAAACGTCGTCGTTATATATTTTTCCTATTAGGGCCACACGCACAGTGTCATTGACAAATGGTAATTGAGCCTGCGAACCACCATCAACGCAGCAGCAGCAGCAGAAGCATCACTATATTATTTGTTTAACTTACACGGTGCTGATTCACGTAATTCAATTCCTCAATACGCCGAACATTCACAGTTGGGTAACGGTCAGTCAAACGGTCGATAGTTTTTTTTTGCTTTTTTACTTTCTTGCTCGATTGCTAAGCAATGGCCATATTTTACAAATGCATCGATTCTGCTCTCCTCAGGTAATGAATAAAATGCACGCCTTTCATGAATTTACCTTGTATGACGTTCAAACGTATGTGCCATGCGTACTTTTAACGAGCGCAGTTACATGTGTATATTTTTTGCACGCGCAAGCGTTGTTCCATACATGCCTACGCGTTACAATACACCGCCTTCTGTGTAATGTCTACACGGCGCAACGTACGCGGCCGTTGTACTTTTACCACCAACGAAATCGCGGAACGCCGCACTTTACGGCGAGGGCAATGGCAAATGGATTGGCCCAACGTACGTTTCATTCAAACTCAATTACCTCATTACCCCGATACAATTCCTCTACCGTGGCATTCGAGCCACTCCGCTGCCAAGCTCCCCCCAGATTCCCCGGCTGGACTCGTGCGGTCATATCTACAGGTGGATCTCCCGCTGGCAGGCGCCTCTGGAACGGAGCCCTAAATCTCACAATTACACAGTTATTACTGGTCACAGTGGGAACCCACAGACTCTGGCCGCAGACCCTGGCCGCAGACACGACCACCAGCAACACAAGTGACAGTAGCTATAGCGGCACTCCTCCGGCCAGCGTAGAGGGGTGGGCAGGGGGGCAATAGGGCATTTTCACGCTGCCCAATTCCCTCCGAGGCCCCCATCCCCAGAGTACGTCCCCAACACACACCTGTTTCCCAAGATGTAATCAATCGCACGGCTCAATTTTTTTTCAGAACTCCTTCACTTTCTTCTGTCTTTGCAATCGCATACGACTTGCCTCAACTCAACAAGACTAACGAGACCCAGAAGGTTAAAACAGGTCCATGGTTTGCTTGCTTAAATAAACGGTGGATCAGTGGCAGAGTGGTTAGCGCACTCCACGTTAATGAAACCCGCAACCTGAGTTCGACTCCCGGCCATGGTTAACATCAGTAGTGATACCTGAACTGGTCCCGAGTCCACGCGTCACAAACTCTCCATTGACCAATGTGGTGAAGTATGGCCAAATAACTCCCATGACTGACATAGTATGGAGAGGCCGCATCCAGCAGTGGATTTCCCAAGGGTTGTAAAATATTATAAATCGAGAATCATGTTAAACCCTCACCTACGAAACCTCCCTTACTGGGTGTTTTGCATTTTAGTTGTCATGGGATTCAGGCATATAACGGTTATTTGTCTTGCTGTAAATACATGTGTGTGTATTGGAGACGAAGAGGACAAAAAAGCCACTGTGCAGGAATATTTTATTTGTGGATGCAAAAAAAGGGCCCCGAGTTTTGGAATTTGGCAGAATGAATTGGAGGTGACCTCAAACTGCCAGGCGAATTATCCACACACTTGAGACGCGCTTCCATAATTATGATGTCCTATTAAATCTCATAATGCGCGTCGTGCCTCTGCCAACGAAAACCGTTTACTGGCGATGTATTGACTCTTGCAAGACTGGAGATAATGTGGGCCTCGGATTTGCGCCACCACCGCACAGTAAACAACAACGGGGCTTTTCCGTGGACCTGCACGTAGAATGATTTCAAGATGAACGGGCAATTCTAAAATGTAGCACGCCTGCGCATTTTTCTGCATAAATCCTAGAAAGTAAAATGCATTAAAAAGAATACTATCTATGGTACGTTTTGGAATTTATGTATAATCTTGCTTTAGCGATTCACCCGCACGTGTGAGGGATCGCGTGCGTGACATACACAAAATGCATGTGCAGGTTGAGAGGTCAGGTGTTCATCTTAAGCCGCATATAGATTGAGGGCCGTGTCACGGCACGCTCCAACAAGCGGCAGCTCTGCATTTCTGCCCAAGGTGATGTATGTAAGTTCCTCCCTTCCCGATGCCTCACGTCTTGATCGCTCAGCCGCCCATCGCCTCTCTGCCACAAAACCCCCGTGGGTCCCTTTCTTCATCCCCAATCCCTGGCCATTCCACCCTGCTCTCCCACCCAATGAACCTACTCTCTCTCTCTCTGCCCCTTGCTCTCCTCTCCAATCCCTCTCCTCCCCCACAGAGCATGTCAGAGGCCAGCAGGTGCTGCCCACTGGGGGGGGGGGGGGGTGACCACAGGGCTGAGAGAACACGCTGCCTCGTTTGTGTAAATGTTATTTTGGCAGCAAGTAGAGATGGACCAGTTCCCGGCACCCACTCAGCAAAAAAACCTCTCCCCGCCCATCAACCCCCAACCCTCCTCCCACCCCAAACGCTGGTCCTATTCTGTCTCTGCCAGGGCTCTTGGTTTCCCCTGCCCCCTCCACACCCCAGCTGCCCCTGCATCTCGTCATCTCTGCCATCTTCCCGGCTCCTTCACCCCCCTTGCCCACCCCCTACCCCCGTTGACCCTCATCCTTCGTCCCTGCTGCCATCTCACGGAGCTCCCCTCCCCACTGCGACTGTGTTTCCCATTCTCTCCTTCCGTCCAAGGGGGGATTTTTTTTCATTCCCTTCTGTCCCGAGTGACGGGTTGACAGCCGGGCTTACTGCTGTCACGCAGCTGACGGGGCGCGCCGGGTGTCGTCTGTGCGACCGTCGGCCCGAGCCGGTGCCAAGGCGAACAAAAGGGCCTTTTGCTCAGCACGGCAAAAAAAACAACAACGCGCATACCTGCCAGCGGAGCCGTCCGGCACAATAGCGTCGACACGTAGCGACGCGATGGCCACGAGACGCGGGACGCGGCGAGGTGCCAGAGTCCGCCGGAGTGAAATACCACGGCACGGGACGCGCGGAAGAGAACCAAAAAAAAAACACGAATTCTCCACGTAGCCACCGAGGCTGGTCGAGCGCTGTTTGGTAGCTTAGCGGAGCACAATGCAGAACGGATTTTACGCGACTTATGAAAATGCGACCGCACCTTGCGACGTTGTACACCTACACGAGCACACACGCATATGCACACACGACCACAATCAAACACAATGGCCCCCAGTATTGCCTTAACAGACTGTTGGGCCGAGTACTGTTAGCAAGTTCCTTTCACGGTCGGCATGAAACACAACGAGACGGTGTGGCCAAAATCACACCGCACCACACTAGGTACTAATTTGAGGCTGAGTTGCTCTGAGGGAAGCTCAGGACTGGTTCATATATATATACGCTTCTCGTATTGGTCGCGAGTGGGAATCCAACTCGGGTTGCCAGGTTTGCGGAGTGCGCTAACCACTGCGCCACCAACAACGGCAACCGACATTCGCCACTGGTGTTGGTGATGTCACCACGGCGCTTGTGCCAGGTTGGCACTGCACCACTGACCACACACACACACACACAAGATCCCCCGTGAAGCTTTAACAGACTGTTGGGGCAAGTGCTGTTAGCGAGCACCTATGAAGGCCGGCACGGCACACGAGGGGATGGGTGGCCAACACCACGCTGACCGCCTTCGTCTCCCCAGCGGCGATGTATACACACCGCACCAGGTACTCATTTAAGGCTGAGTCTACCTAGGGGAGGCCGAGGACCGGTTCAGATAATCGTCACAGGTGCTGGCCGTGAGCGGGAATCAAACTTGGGGCTTTGAACTCGTAGCGCAGCCCGCTAACCGCTACACTACACATACACACGTGTGGACATACATAAATGGAAATGTCCTCATTTCTGTACAGCACCTTATAGAGGCAGATGCATTTAGACGCTCTATAGATCTATATGGTCATTTGACATTGAATGTTTTACCTCTATACGAAGTTGAATTCAGTCAGGCAGCCGACAAGTGGCACTGTGCTCTGTGCATCGCGCGATGAGACCTGTCATCTAACTTCGATTCCCACCCAGGGCTAACACCAGTGGTGAACAACATCTGAACCGGTACTCCTCCACTAATCCATACTGACCAGCAAAGCTAAAGTATGGTCAACCAACCTCCACGGCCAATACAGAGTCGGGGAGACCTCCATCCAGTGGTGGATTGACGCAGGCCGTCAATTATAATTTGCCATTTTAACTAATAACCCTCGCTGTCGTACGCTCTTCCGTTCGCTTAATTTACAGGGTGCAACCGTAACTGTAGAGTGAAATGGTGTTTCTGTGCATGTTGCTAATATACTGCTTCTCCGGTCGCCTCGATGTACAAGTGCTGGTTACGTATCTTGGGGAAGGTTTAGAGCCACCAGCCTTACGCCGTGCTCTCTTCTTCTGCAGGGATCTCGGACGCGCCACTCCTCAACAGCGGACGCAGCATTACGCCGTAGGTCACTCCATCTGCGTCTGCCTTGCATACTTTGAGGAGAAAGCCCTCAACCTGTGTCCCGATATCTCAGGATAGATGTGTAATGAGAGCCTATGTCCGGCTCACGTGGTGATCGGCTCTGCCGGTCCTGCTCTACAGCCAATGGGGGGAGAGCCTGGGAGCATGGCCCTGGCGTGATCGAGGGATGTCAGCTAGGGTGATTGGTTCTGCTGGTCTTGGCCTCAGCCAATGGGAAGACAAGTCAGGGGCGTGGTCCCGGGAGTTGATGGGGAATCTGGAACATTCAGCGCAGGCTATTAAGGATTGGCTGGAGCGTACCACGTGACCCAGGCATTAAATAAGGGAAGAGCCGAGGGACACGTGGTCAGACGAGGAACGAAGAGAGAGAGGGGCCACGCGCGAGCGGGGCTCCGAGTGCCACGTGGCGGTGCGTCTCTTGCGATCTGTCTGCCCACTTCCCGTTGCCTTCCAGCAACGGGGAGTGCTTGTGAACTTAAATAAGTAAATAAAAGGACCGATTCCACAAGCCGTCTCCAAGAGTATTATTACAGATGGATCGACCCTTGGAGAGGGTTACTGTGCTCAGTTGTATATACCAATACCCAGTGACGTCACCACGGCACCTGTGCCAGGCCAGGTGCACTTTGAGGCCACGTGAAGTGTCGAAGGATCGCTGACAGGAGGTCATGGGACAGACCTGTGCATGTCCCATGTTGTACTTATATACACATACACTTTGCATATCAACTTAAATTGAGCGTTTGCAACATATGCTTTGTCTACGGGGCTTCTTCATATTATTATTTCAGGAGGGACCCAGCCAAGTCTTCGAAAGAAGGAAGCGATGTTGCTGCTGTGCGTAATCCCAATTGAGTAATTTGCGGGTGATTATTCAGCGTTGGGATGTGTGTCTAGTACGAGTTAGCAAACCCACGCAGAACAGGGGGAGAACAGAAAAGCTCCACACAAAAAGTTGCCCGTGGTGGGAATTGAACACAGGACCTTTGTGCTGTTGCCACTGCAACCACTCTGCTGCCACGATTAAAAAATAAAAATTCATATTAAGAAAAATTATGTTGCTATTCCATCCAGAACAGAGTGATTATTCTCTGGTTACAATTAGTGTTTTTTTTTTTAAAGCGCAAGATAAATCAGGCAAGCATAATGTGCTTGCAAGTACAGCCGATATCTAACTTGGCACTCTCTGCTGTAATAACAAAAGATACCATACACTGAGATAAATGCGAAACTCTGCCCGCATTGTAATTACGCTATTTGTAATCCCAATCTGTGCTGGGAGCAGCCATTATGGCCAGGCCCCCAAAAGGCCGTCCTCCGTCTCACTGTGACGCAGCCCCCCCTACCACCCCCCTCCTCCTCGTCTCTCCAGACACCACAAACGCAATTCACACTGTGTGCGAGGGCAACCCGGCATCGCTGCCTCCCCGCTTGGGGAGATCACTGTCCTTGAATCAGCCTGGCCGTGGTGAGCTACTTCCAAGCAGAGTTAGCGCCCTTCACTCTGCACCTTGCAAGTGTCTCTCAGCCGCCACTGCCTGCATTCTCAGGGTAATAAAAACAAGGGCGCTTAAGCATAGCCCCGGCTCTGATGTATAATCTGGGATTGACTAACCACAGATTACACGGGCAGACAAAAAGCCTCCGTGGCCGCCCAAAGTGAAAAGGTCCTGGCTCACGGACAGGGCTCTTAATTATTCCAGTGTTTGTACGAAGTGCCCATTATAAAAGGTCTACATTTAAACATTTTTTACTCACGAAATAACGTGAACTATTCCAGGCACTGCGCACAAGTGAAAACACATTTTTCTCAGCACTAAAAAGCGCTCATTTGAGCACAATTTCTGCTGTGGAGGTCTGATAACATCGTTCATCTTTCCGTGCAATTTTTCCATCTATCATTCAGGCCTGGTTTATACAATGGGGGAAAATGGGCTAAATGCTCCATTTAACTTCGCAACGATAAAGCGGGGGGATTGTGGAATGCATTATAGCCACGGCGAGCGCATATCCAGGCCACTGGCCTTCCGTGGAAAATACAACTATCGCTTGGCTTTAACTAAATTGACCATGCTATTCAAAACGATTAAAATACTTCTTTGTTATTCTACATGGACAACCTTTAAGTGCTGGACACTTTCCTATCATTTGTCAAATCGCGTATCTATAATCCGCGCGGCGATGTTGGAACACACGATATACTCAGAGGATTGTCAGAGCGAAACACAATCACTGAAACGGTCGTATATAAAAAAAAAACTTCCCGTCGCGGGTAAAGTAATTAGCCTGCGCGGGACGTGGCAACACATGGCGGCTGCGTGGCCACAGTCCGTGTGTATTGCTGGTCAAGTGTTTTTTTTTTCTTTTTAGGAATCGCCGAGAACCGTTCATCTTTACATTTCCGTTTTCATATTGACAAACGAGCTGTGCCAGAACAGCGAGCGGGCACTTGGGCGCACGGCTAATATCATCTGTCCTACCTGTACGGGGATAGTGTTGGCCCCTCGCACGCGTGACTTTTCTCTGGGGTGCTCCGGTTTCCGCCCGCATGTATAATGAGGACGCATTAATTGGCCGAAAACGTCTTAATCTGTACACGCGCCGCTGTGTGTTGCAGACTGTGCAGAGACGTCCAATGGAACCGCATAAATGCCACTCGTCCTAATTTTTTTAAGGGGGCGGCGGTTAAAGCGGTTACGCCACTTGAGCATGATTGCTTAATTATCCCACGTAATGTGGTCTCACAGCCAAAAGTGATCTTTTTTTATCAGACCATTTTCTTGTTTGGAAAGAGTCCGGCCATTATGTTGTTTCTTGAAAAGATAGATTTGACATCGGACATTAATTTGACTAATGGCACTGAAATGTAGCCATGACATCTGAAGGCAATTACGGCACCACCGGTACCACACTGCATAAATCAAGATAAACAAACACAATTAATTGCTGTGTGGACGTGTGGATTGATTGATGGGAGGATAGATTACATTGGAAAGACAAACCACCCCCCTTCTCCCCCTCCAACAACAACAAAAACAAAAACCTCTCCCGCTTTGTCTCAGCGGGTCCCACATCACCGCCATAGCCGCCGCGCTCACCGCGTATGCCACGGCACAGCTGCCGCGTGTCTCCGGCAACTCTCTGTGGCCGTGGCGGCCGCCACAGCAAGCGGCAGTCACGGTGGCACGGGGGTTGGCGGGGCAAGGGTTGAAGCTCACAAACACGGGGCGCCGGACAACACAGACGACGCGTGTGCGCGCGCTCGCGCCGAGACTGGCAGGCCGCATTTTTACACAAGAATAACACAAACATACTTGGTTTGGACACGGGGAAAATGTTAAAAGGTTAGAAAAATATAAACACGGGCCATGGCAATGGGTCTTTCAAAAGAAGGCCATTCACATCAGCGAGGGCATTAAATTAGTATGTGTCAACGCACGCAAATAGCATTGGCCGATGAAGCATGGGTGACCACGGTTACATAATAAGCTGACTGCCTCTAAGTCTATCCCTACCCGTGCGAGACACAGAAAGTCCTCCGGGTTTCATCCTTTGGAAACAGCACAACCCGTGTGTGAGCAATGCCAAGCGACACCAATGGGAACCCTATTGGTATCCTCCACACCCCAATTGCCTGGGGAGACGTTAGGAATTTTGAGCCCCCAGCAGTATCCAATTGTGGTGCCACCGGACACACAATTGATATAAAATGGACACAAACTCACTGCGTGCACATAGCCCCAAGGGGCAGAGGGGCACAGTTCCAAAAATTAGGCAACCTCAGGTATTTTTTTTGAATCATTAAATACACATATATCATGTCATTTTAAAGGTAATTATCTATATGTTTGGGAAATATGGATTTTAGAAATGCCTTATTGACAAGTACACAAACCTCAATGCGCGATCACCAACCCCAGGGTGGAAAAAAGTCAGTCCCTTTGACACCATTTATGAGCACTTATCCCCTGCCAAGCAAAGGTGGACAAGTTATCTGCATTACAATCCTAATTGGTTGTCACTCTGAGCCCAAGCAATGAAAAAAAAAACACCTTCATGATGATGATGCGAATGATTATCCACATCTTTAAAGAAAAAAAAGTGCCTGAAACGACTTCCGGAAGAGAATTGGGCCCAGGGCGAGACAGCCTCGACTCGCCAATTTCCTCACAGCATCATCCTCTGCTGCTGCTGCCGTCTGCTGCCTGCCCACTTACGTGTGTCCCCTCCGCGATTCCCTCACCCCCTTTCCCCACCGTCGGGCGAATTCCAATGGGCGTTTGCAACTCGATTCCAAATGATGGACACTCATCATCCACTTATCGGCGTGTTTACAAACAAGCACTGGGGGGGCTTGCGAGTGCTCCGCCAATGGGGCGCCTTTCAACCGGCGCGTTTACAAACAAAGACCTCCCTGCACAATAAACTCCTTCGCATTCTTCGCGATGAACAGATCCATCTGGTGCAACCGGTCTTATCCGTGCGATTTTTTTTGCTTCATCAACGCAATCGTCGTGAGTCGTGATCGATCCACTGCTCAAAAAAGCCCCCCTTCCTCCCTTTCCCCCACCACTTCTCACGATCCTTTAGATGCAACGATGCCACGCAGCACCTGCACACGATCAAAGTTCACTGCTCCACCTCAGTGGACGCCCTCTCAGATTCGTTCCGTTCCTTGGCTGCAGCTCCGTTATTACCCTTGACCATCGGCCGTCATCCCTTCCCGCCACCCAAGTCCGTTGACCGAGATTCAACGTTTGCTGCATTGAAACCATAAGACGAGATCATTTTTTTGAAACCAAAGCAACCCGATCAGCACAGTTGGCTACGTACGGTGCGAAAGAAGTTCAACGTACATAAAAAGCCCCATGTAAAATTGGCTTGCGTTCTTTAAAAATGTTTATAACTTTTAAGAAGTACGATTTTAGTTATCTCGCTTTAAATTTCGATTTAAAGCTTTCGTGACTGCAGGGATTCATCTTCTTGGTTCTTTCGGTAAAGTCAGTTTATATATAAGCTCCTAGCTTGGTAGTGTCTCATTCTTCACCTGAAGACGGCTGCTTGCGTTGTAGCCGAAACGTCGTGAGAATTATTTCATTTTATTATGTTTTATTTTTATTATTTTATTACTTCCCTTCTACGTGACTTTACCGAAAGAACCAAGAAGATATCTCGCTTTAGTTTACACAAAATGTTGCTTGGCAAAACCCACGGGCACCATAGTGGCTGGCTGATGTCAGTGCCGCTAATAAACACTGGAGCGAAGTTATGTAATACTACCCTAACAAATACGCGTTCCGTTGCAATCAGCGAAACAATCAGGGTCATGCCGAATACAGCCGCTACTATATTTAACTTGGTGACGTACGGACTTGATTGTTTCCCCTAATACGAACAATACGTCTAATAAAACTGAACAATAATGTAATAAACCACCAGTGAAACGGATGCCTCGTCTCTGCATAACATCTAGTGGTGGCGGTGGTGCAGCGGTGAGCACGCTGGTAGCAAGCACACTGCCCTCTGTGCCAGATGATCCGACATTAATTCTGGGCCACGGCTAACATCAGTGCCAAGTGATGTCTCAAGCAGTCCTGGGTGGGCCCCCCTGTCGCCAACCAGCGCTGTCCAGCACGGTTAAGTATGGTCGAACAAACCCCCAGAACTGACGCGATGTGCGGAGTCGTTCATCTGGCAGTGGATTGACAAAGGGCTATAACATATCAGTGAATTCATATTTAGCATAGCACAGATAAGTATGCACGTACGAGACTACGCAGAGATGTACAATGGCTAGTAGATGAACGGATAAGAAAGCACGTGTTTCCGCACACTCCATAACCATTGTGCAAGGAGTATATACGTAAACACTTCAGGAAACGTTTTCGCTGAACCTCGTTTGAAATATGGCGTCGCCTCTCAATAATCCGACTTCCCTCCAACGGTAACGGCACTGGCAACCCCCCCCCCCCCAGTGTGGGTGGGACCCCTACCCTCTTCCTGTTAAGCCAGGAGATAGTGTTTACAATAAAACCTCGGGGGGGGGGGGTGGAAGCGATACTCAAGGCAACACCCACACACCATAAAACAACTAGGGCCACACAAGCAGGCGCGGGTTGCTGCTTTGGCCAGAGCGTGTCACGGCAGAGTTCACCTGGCAAATTGGGCTTCGTCTTCTCCGACGTTAGAAGAGATCCCAGGATGTATGACGGGAAAGGGGAATATCTCACAGTGAAGAACTGCACGTAAATGCGTTGAGTGAGTGGTTTATTTTTCACGGCTTAATTTCTCGCTCAAAATATGCCAAAAAAGCTGCGACCACCGTGCACAGTATGCCGAGGACACAATAGGGCGAGATGGATGTGGCGTGCCAAGATAATTCCCACAACGGCGTTCTAGAATGTTCCGGATGAAATTAAGCAGTGGGGTGTGTTATTACGCAACTGACAAAAACCGGGACTTTTAATGTCTGTCCCGGGATGACTTACAGATTCCCCAAGACAGCAGCAGCAGCGGCGGCCACCTCAACGAGAGAACGATCCGGGAGGGGAAGTGGGGGGGGGGGGAAAGGTGGTGGACCCTAGCTGACAAACGTGTTCCAACGGACCTTGCGCGCCGGTGCGAACGCACCCACGAGCGAGCGCTGCCTGGCCCTGCCGTTCGATGAGGGCCGATGAAAAGGCCGCACCGCTCTGCGGAGGTGCGCTAATGCCAGATTAGCGCAGACAAAGCCTCGGCGCGGCCGGGCTGATCCGTACAAAAAAAAATGCAACTACCCTTCCCCGTGACCCAACGTGCACTCCTTCTATTTATCCATTTAAAAACCTATTACTTTTCTTAAAAGAGGGGAACATTAGCAGGCTCAGGATTTGACCCAAAAAAAAAAAAATCTGCAACAAAAAATCCCACGTTCTTAAAGGCTCCGCCGAGTACCAACAAAAGTAGAAAATTGAAAACAGAGATGTGGCAGGATCTGCACAACGGAGCAACACGGCAGAACTCTGGGAACTCTCGTTACATCTGTTTCACGTCAGGACAGCTGGGCCCAATGGGCCTCCCAGGATCCCTGATATTAAAAAAAAAGTCAGAATTAAGCTCGCCATAAATACGGCAATCATTTTCTCACTCTTTACGTACTGCCATTGCGAAATGCAACACAATACCCGCCGCTGCGTCATAACACCCGCGTGACTCTGGGATAAGCAATCGATTAGCAAACATGAATAAAGCCACATGTTAGTCCATCAGGTTACAAAGCCTTATGGACTAACGTTTCACACGAAAATGTTATTTTATTTAATGTTTCCATAGGGAAACAAATACTTGCGTATTTAAAAATATACACTATTAGTAATGATCTAATCACCCACAATTGACTACGAAAGAAAATTTAACATTTACTGCATTACACTTTAAAGTACAAGGAAAGAGGATGCACGGCTAATGCTAAAGAAAACGTTTCATAACTTGGAGGAACCATTCTAAGACTCCATTCTTTATCTTTTAACTGTTTAAATATTTTCAAGAAAATGTTCTGTTATCGCAGACATAGCTTTAAGGCTATTCCCCTGAGCCAGCCAGACAGCTATTCACAAGAAGCCAAACTAAACGGAAGGAGGAAGGTCGGGTGGGTCCTGACCTTAACGACCCTCGGCCCTGACCTAGACTATCTCCTACATCGGCTCCTTGGAGATTCTAAACACTCAGAGGCCAAATCCTGTCACCCGTGGGGGCTGGGGGATGAGAGGGGAAGGGCGGTGGAGAGCGTCCATTGTGTGAGAACGGCGTGCACATTAATTTTTTAAAAGCAAATTTATTTCTCTCGCAACAGCAACAAACGTCGCCTCAACTTGACGTCCCGATCGGGCGTGTGCTTAACGGCAGCGGCGCAGGATCGCGTGGAGGGGATGGCGATGCCATGGGAAAGCTTTCATCCAGCAGTTGATACACAAACGGCTGATGATGATAAGTACTTCCCGGTGTCTACAACGCCGTGGATGATTCTGTGACCGTTCAACAGACTTTCCCGTGAGACACTGACGGCACCAGTGGGATCATCACCACAGCCATCGTGTACTCCGCTGGGCCGCATAACCACACACCGACGACGACCCTTCGCGAATTTTATAAGTGTTTATACATGTACACATTAATATTTTATAATGCCACGCACATCTGGTGTATTTATATGCGGGTTTTATTTCAAAGGAATCTATTTAAAAGGTTTAGACATTAAAGGTTTCGTTATAAAAAGGTTGAGATATACATGGTTTCACTTTGCTCGGCTGAGCAAAGTGGAGTAACGAAGCCGCTGCCAAAACGACACTTCACCTAATACTTTCCTTGAGCAAGGTACAACTTGAAATAATGCATCCCACATTTTCAGTCTTCAACGACAACAACGACAACTAAATGACCACTTGTTTGAGGGAACAGCAGAAGATGTTTGCAAAAGAGAAAACGTCTGAAATAACGGTGTTGCTATCGAGTGTGCAGGCGGTGCAACTGCAACAGAGGCGTGTGGGCTTGAGTAGCAGAGGCACCGGGCACCATGGAGATGGTGGATAGGGGACCCCATTAAATTCCTTGCACCAGGGCCCAAGCCAACCACTCTACGCCACGGGGCTGAACACGACACTGCTGCATGTACCAGAGCAACTTGGGAATGGATGTGACCGACATATTAAAAAATAAGAGGAATGGTTTCTGCAGTGGAGGTTCGGTGACGGAGGAGAATAATAACAATGTGTTACTGAGCCTGCACCGTTGAGGATTTGAAGTCAGGTGGCCAGCACCATTATTAATTTGGTTAAATTCAACTTATTCCAGCTCAGAGAATTAAAAAAGCAGCCTAATTGAGATGAAGACGATTGCTTGTGTTGCGATCGAAACGTCGTGATATTTTTTTTTATTTTTCTATCTACGTGGCTTTACCGAAAGACCCATAGAATATGTATTCCTGCAGTCACGAAAGCTTTAATTCAAGATTTAATTGAGATGCCTTTAAATTTATTTTAGTAACTGCCAGATGGTGGTGACTATGCACGCCTGCATGCTGTGGAGGTGAGAGCTGGTGGATCACACAAATCACGTGACACTCCCTTCCCATGGGTGTCATGGTACAGTGCCTGACTTTCCAGAAGGTGGTCCAGAAAAATGTGGACTACCACCTGTTCCATCTGTATGGGATAGAGCGTTGCCCCCTTGCTCTCGTTAGTTTTTTTTTCCGGGTACTCCGGTTTTCTCAGTTGGCTGATAACACCTGAATATATAGACAACCACAAAACTTGGCCAATTGTTGACACCGGCTCAGTCTGACTGCTGCCATCCCACTTGTCTTTGGCTCCTCCTTGTATGTATGTACGTTTAACTTCTTTGGCACCGTATGTAGCCAACCGATCGAAACGACCGCTTGGGTTGCGATCGAAACGTCGTGATATTTTTATTATTTTTATTCACCTTATGTTGATTTTTATAATTTTATTGTTATTATTTTTTCTTCTATCTACGTGACTTTACCGAAAGAACCATAGAATATGAATTCCTGCAGTCACGAAAGTTTTAAGTCAAAATGCAAACTTATTTTTATTACTTTTATTATTACTATTGTAACTTCCGGGGTCATTCCTTGCCATGATGCGATGTAAACATCGCGAGCTGTGGAGTTCCACATTTTAAATTTATTCATCTCTATGGCACGATCCGAATACAACTTCAGGGAGTTAAGCAGATAAGAGAAATGCTGCGCTTCAGGCCAACAGCGCAATTGGCCAACCCAACGGAGCAGTAGAATTTGTTTTCTTAGTTGAAGAAATATTTTAATCCCCCCTTTATCACGAATAAAAGCTGGCAAAAGCAAACAGAGTTTGACAGCGACGCAAGCATTAAAATGCGATGGCTTATACAATGTACTCCGTAATCTAAACCCGTTCATCTTTTGAGCCAGACCTGGTCCACGGACGGGGCAGGCGTTTCCCGCGGAGTGCGAACGTCTGACATGCATTTTGTTTTGGCAAAATCCTCATCGCACCTTCTCAAGCCGCTCGCGGTTTTGCAATGCTTTTGGCTCCCAGTCATTCGGAGGGAAATTTGTTTTTGATCAGCGGCACGCTGCATTGAAATCACCGAAAATTGGGCGATTTCTAAAATGAGCAAAAAAACACCCGCACACACACACCACACAAAGGGTCCGGAATGTTTAACCTTTTAGGGATGGCAGTGATTTTCTCTAAGCGTTATTCTGTAAGCAGTTAACAATTACCTCTAATTAGGATGTAAGGAGCCAGTAACAGAGAGCCCAATTAACATTAGCGTTGCTCCTTTGACATTGCAGATAATTACCGGTTGTGCTATACACACAATTTATTAAACGCTTCCTTCAAAATATTTTCTCCTTGGCGATGTCCTGTACGGTTCGGCGTGAAACCCAACAGCTTCGGAATGCACGCACAACGCAAACAAGCGGCCCCCGCACGACACGACACGCGGTCCCGCCTTGCTGGCCCGGTGAGGGCCTGCTCGGCTACTCGACCTCCAAGGGGTCGTAACAAAAACATCTAATCAAGGGCCAAAAACCGTTCCACCAGTTGAGTGGGAGGGCTTCTGAAAAAAATAAAAAAAATTCCCAACGTGATGCGGAGGAATTACTGCGGCTCTCGAATAGGATTTAAAGCTTTTAATGTTTGCGCACAGTCGTAGCCAGTTGTCAAGACGTCTGGTCTTTCACAGCAGGCCGGTCCGCGGGAACATTCGTGAGACAATTTGCCGCAACACGTGCGCCACGATGTGAACGCGCGGCGCTCGCGTTTCATTGAGCCGGCTCTCAAATGAAGATTGACCTCTTCTGCCGACGAGCACACCTGGGTGAGAAAGGTCACCGGTGTCTATCTACCAAGAGCCACAATGCACCTTTACTCATTCACAGCTCAGCAGGGGCCACACACAAAGGAACAGTAAAATAGAGATTTCTTGTTTGAATTATATCCCCCCCCCTCCTCCTTGATATTTGATCATCATAACAGATGCGCTCGATGGTTCTGGTAACAATGCCGAAGTTAACGCCATCAGGAGCTCCCACTGCGCTGGAATTTTTATAGGAGCCACTTATTTTTGGATCATTACAAATGAACCTCGGGCCGGGGGAGGGGGAGAGACCCTGAGAGGGAGGGGGCCCGGCAACCACGCCGCGTGCGTGCGCGGGGGGAGCGGTGGCACTGTGGCTAGCGCAACACACTCCGAACCCGGCGACTCAAGATCGATTGGCGTTCACAGCCAATATCGGTGACAAATAAATACATTAACCGGTCCTGGGCCTCGCTTAGATCGTCTCAGCCTTAAAACGATTACCCGGTATGATGTGTATAAACATCAGCACTGGGGATACAAAGACGGATGGGCGTGGTGTTACAGCTAATCTGGCTGTGACGGTCCCACCTGATGACGGAGACTTGTGTTGCCTCCGAAACGTCGTGATTTTTGTTTTTATTTTATTTTACTTTCTGCGTGGCTTTACCGAAAGAACCTAAGAAGGTGGTGTTGGCCACCGACCTCCATCGAGTGCCTTGGCGGCCTTCATAGGGGCTCGCAAACAGCACTATCCCCAAAAGTCCTGCTCAAAGCTATACTGGGGCATCTTTGTCTTTCTGTGGTTGGGAGCCGAGCGGGAGGTGGGGGTGGAGGGGGGGGGGAGCTGTATTCACAAGGGACCCCAGCTAACCCGCGGACGCCGTGGCTCTGACCAATTCACAACGGGCGGCAAAGTGTGTCGACGAGCGAGCAGCAATCGCCAACACGGGTGTGGGTTTTGCCGTTTGTTAAAGCAATGCATGAGTTGACACGGCGGGCCGGTAGCGTGACTGATGTCGGTTCGCGCGTGGCTGTGCGCACAAGGCATCGTGTGTGATTATTGTGCCGTTAAGCATGCCTTGGAATAATCTCGAAAGTTATGGGCCAGTGAAATTGATTGCCCCAATTCAAGGGCTTGAAATCTTAAACTCTATTTGTAGCAATTTCCTTGCGATTATTACGCGGCCATATTTGCTCCGGGTGTTCAATCATTGTTTTCTCTCTCCTATTCAAAGCAAACGCAATTTTCCCATCATCACAGTAGTTTAAGAAAATATTAATTAAAACGACACGCTTTTATCCACGGGGGTCTCAGAAGGATCGATGTTGCATTGTGGTTCTTGCGGTAAAGTCACGTTGGTAGAAAAATAAAAAAAACGGCTGTTTTGTACAGGGTAAGGTAATCAGAGTACCAGGTGGAAAGTCACCACGTGTGAGGATATAACAAAGCTCCGCACACGACACAGATGGGTTCGTGAATCCACTTGATGTACCGCCATCTCCCTAGAGCACGGTCGCTCAGCGCAAGCTCGCAGGCCGAAAACGCCGATGGGCTAAGAACAGCAGCGCTATCGAAGGTGTAATAATACATTTCACGGTCATGCTGCCACTTTGTTGGCACTGGTGCACAAGCACATTTAACAAAAAACACAACACACTCGTCAACGATACTGCTTCAAAAAGAAAAAATATTTTGGGTAATCAGGTGACGTTTTGGGCAACGGCCATTCTCCACAGAAGATATGGATGTGTCACATCGCTTCATGGTCTAAACCAGGGGTGGGGAACGTCCGGCCCGCGGGCCGTACGAGGCCCGCAAAATCATTTGGTGTGGCCCTGCCAAGGCAACCGCAGGCGGGACTCGAAATTCAATAAATCTGGGAGCAAACCTGGAAAAGCAGTTGAGAGTAGCAACATCATCAATACCAGCTAACATCACACGCCTCACCAAAGAGAAGCAGTTCCAGCCATCGCATTAGGGATGAGTTAATTAAATGTTTGACCAAATATAACAGGCTAATTTTTAAGTTGATCATTTTGTATGGCCCGCGAATGATGTTGTAAACATCAAAATGGCCCTTGGCAGAAGAAAGGTTCCCCAACCCCTGGTCTAAACAAACGTACTAAACAGACCGCTCGGCGACACAACAGGGGCGTGACGATGGTCAAGCGTGCCTTTTGCTCTGTCGCCCTCCACACGACGAACCCCGCGTGATTGACACTCAACGAAAATTACAAGCGGTCCTGCAGCGTCAAACAAAAAGGGGTGACCACTTAACGAGACCCACAGGATCCGTACGGCATCTCTGGATGAGGATGGTTTGGGAGTGGAAATGTGGTGTGAATTAAGGGGCCAGGGTTGATGTAAGAGGGGGCAGCGGGGAGCCGTGAGAGAAAGTAAGCTAAACTAAAACTAAACTATTTTATATTTTACTAGGTAAGGACCATTCAGCCATATAGCTCTTTTTCAGAAGCGATCTGGCTATCACAAATGATAGCTCAACAAGTGGCTTATCATTTGGAAATGTAAAGCAGTCAAATACTCTAAACGCGTGATGTTGATTCTAAATGTGGAGCGGAATAACCGGAGGACCCGGAGAAAAATCCACGCGACCACGGGGAAGAGAGACACGCAAACTCCAAATATACAGCAGGCACAAGGGCGGAGATCGAATCCACGACCTCCTGTATACCAGGCGACCTCCTGTATACCAGGCGAGGTGGTTAACATATCGGTGGCGAGATGGTTGACCACCTCGCCTCGGTAACTCCGCCCGAATAGCAGTGCAGTGGGGGACATCACTGCCGCGGCTCACTCCACCTTCCCAGGTCCACGGTCATTCGATAACGGTACTCGTTGCAACAACAACAGCAACAGTAACAACAGCAACCCCACCACGGCAAGGTCAACGAGCCGCACATTGTATTGCTTGGGAACCGTGAAAATGTGAATAATGCCTCGTTACATAGAAGTGTGTGGAGGGGGGGGGGTGTGGGAACGGCCACGTGACGAAACCTTCCCCCCCCCCCACTCCCTTCTTCTCACCTCCTCCAACAGGCATCCGAGGTGTCCCCCAAAGAAGGAGGAGGGACAGTCGTGCAGGGGACGTGGTGGGGGGGGGAGGGGGGGTCGGCGCGGGCACGTCAGGGGGCGCCAAATTGGATGGGGACTTTCGGAGGAGCAGATGCGACTTTCGGCAGGGCAAACTCGCACGTGGGGGGGGGGTTGTGAGCGGTGCGGTTGCGTTGTTCGTGCGCGCGGGGGGTGGAGAGGGGGGGGGCACCCATCACACCGGGCCGCCAACGGCTGCTGTACATTTCACTTCGAGCGGGTTTGGCTGGGAACTCTACGCCGCATCCACTGGGAGGCGAAATGAGAATGGAGAGATCTGTTGGGCGTGACAGTGACGTGATGCGGTGGCGATTATGTGGTGGCTGCGCGATAACTTATTTTGGGGGGTAATGGTGGGGGGGGGGTAAACACAACAGCGACTGACAAATCTGCTCACCCCGCGGCTTAGTCACCCCGGCAAGCTCCTCCCCTCCCCCCTGCTGCGTCTCCCAACACCACAACCCGCCCCATCTCCCTCGTCTTTTCTCAGCAACCCCCCGCACCCCCGCCCCCCAAAGCCCATCAAGCAGTGCGAAGTGACTGCGCGCGCGGATTACACACAACGAAGCGCGTGGGGAGGGGTGGAGGTAGCGGTGTTGGTGGGAAGGGGGCTCTCGCCTGGCTTGAAATCTAAAGCAAACATTTACTCTGGACCTAAACCCACCGTGACGGGATGCAGATCGCTGGCGCAGATCCCCTCGCTCACCTCTGCACCCCGCAGCAGCAGCAGCAGCAGACGCAGCGCGACTCATTCATTTGGTTCAGGATAACGGGTCCCCCTCCCTTGACATCCAACCCTGCGGTGTAGCGTGCTTGGAGTGGGCCCTGGCGTACGGAATGAAAAGGGCCCCCCCCCCTGTCCAATGACCCCCCCACTCCCCCAGCCACTCCCTTCCTAGCCCGGTGTCATCTCCCTGCCCGCACCCTGGGCTTGTGGGCCCTGGTGCAGTTGTACCGCCTGCACACTCGAAAGCGAAGCCACTGCTGGAAGTTGCGTGGCTACGCCGTCTCGTTTGTTTTGATTCAAGTTGTTGTCTGTCCCCTTTGCACAGTGACGTTCGCTCCTCGAATGTAGTCATCGACATTGGCATCGCCCGGCATGCGCGTGCGTGCATCATGAAAAATAGCGGTGCGCCTAAGAATCGGTTATAATCGAATAATCGATTAGGGCAGCGTCTTGTTTCGAACTATTGCTGCACGCACTTAAATTAACGAAATTAACTCCACATCAACGCAGCCAGTAACAAACAATGAAAAAAATTCGACAACAAACGACGGACAGATGCAAGCGGTAATCACGGGCTGATCAGGAGTCAGCCAAGGAATGTCAACAGGCGATTTTTCTCAATACAACAGTGATCGCCCAATATTCAAATAAGACGGGTCTGGGAAAATCGAATGGGCTGGCAGCATCAAAACTTACGCCCCCCCCCCCCCCCTATTGAAAACGGAATGCCACTACAGCCAAACACGAACGGTGCCCACCCTTTTCCTGCACTGGCAAGGGCCGGAGAAATGGTCTCTGGCCCGGGCCCTGGGCAGGGCGAGCGAGGGAGTCGCGTTACCGGCAGCCCCCCACCGCCCGTTCGTCACAACCCCGCGGGTATTTTTAACCCCTTCAAGGGGGCTGCAAGGACCAGCGCGCGCGCGCGTGCACACGTGTTCGCTATCTCTCTCTCACACACACACACACACATGTACTATCACACACGTGTTCGCTCTGGCACACACACTTGTACGTGGGTGTGTTTGTTCGCTCTCACACACATGTACTATCACACACGTGTTCGCTCTGGCACACACACTTACACGTGGGTGTGTTTGTTCGCTTTCACACACACACACATGTACTATCACACACGTGTTCGCTCTGGCACACACACTTGTACGTGGGTGTGTTTGTTCGCTTTCACACACACACACATGTATAATCACACACGTGTTCGCTCTGGCACACACACTTGTACGTGGGTGTGTTTGTTCGCTTTCACACACACACACATGTATAATCACACACGTGTTCGCTCTGGCACACACACTTGTACGTGGGGGTGTTTGTTCGTTCTCACATATACACGCGCACACGAAGACGTACAAACACACCCGCGCGCACGCGTTCTCTCACACCCACATGAACAGCCGCATTTACACACCTATTCTCTTTCACGCAAAGACAAAGATGTAGCCTTAACAGACTGTTGGAGCAAGTGCTGTTGGCGAGCACCTATGAAGGCCGGCACGGCACACAAGGGGGTGGGTGGCCAGCAACACGCCCGGCCACCTTTGTCTCCCTAGTGGCGATGTTTTACACACTGCACCAAAGTACTATTTAAGGCTGAGACGACCGAGGAGAATCCCAGGACCGGTTCAGATATTCCTCACTGATGTTGACCGTGAGCGGGAAACGAACACGGTTTCGCCGAGTTCCTAAAACGCAGTGCGCTAACCACTGCGCCACCGCTCATCACTACGCACCAACGCACACACGTTGTGCGTGCAGTCCGCACACGCGCCTTTCGATTGAGTCATTAGCGCGACTCACCGCTACTTCGGGGCAATAGGAAGCCGCCTGTCAATGCTTACGCCAACTAATCGACGTCGCATTCTCGCTCCCAAGCCTCGCCCTCCCGTTGTTATTATTGTTTTATTATTATTATTATTAAAATAGGCGTCCGCCATTGTATTATTATTATTCACGTGGGTATTTCAGACACTTTCAGCTCCCCACTTACTCTGGCGCTCAGCGGTGCCGAGTCTGTGCGGGGGTGGTGTTTTTTTTTGACTGCCGTTGTAATTGTGTCTGCGGCGCGCGAATGAATGCCCAAGGTGAAGTTTATGGAGTTCGTCTCACAGCAATGACTGTCATCATTGTTCGGGCACAACAATGCGCGAGAGGAGACGTTGACTGTGGCATGCGGCTCAGGCGCGACGCTTCGTGGGCTTCCCCATTGTGCGAAGGGGTTCGTCTGCCTGAACTCGAGCGGCGGCGAGCGTCGCGCGCAGAAAACTCCGCGGCTATTTAAAGGGGATCGGAGGGGGCCTCCCCCCTCCCCACCCGCCCCACTCCTCCTCCAAGCCCGGGATCCTGTTTACAAATCGGGTTCCTGGAAGCGCTGGAAATTGTAACCTCCTCCAACCACACTCCCCAACCCTCCCGCGCGGCTCCTCTGGTGTCCGACCGTCCCTGCATTTTACGCAATAATCTCCTATTGATGGTGATAATAATACGGCAAAGGAGCAGCCCTGCCAATTGCTTTGCTCCTGTTACTGATGATGAAAGGGCGTCATCACTAATGGGGCGCTGAGAGCCCCGCAATGCTCCCCTTACATCGATACCGTCTTAGGAATAAGGTAAAGGTGCAGCCCTGCAATGTCTCGCAAACGCCAGTGCTGGTGAAAAAGCCTCCCGGAGAGGGAGTTTAATAAAGCCCCACTATAGGGTACTTAGCCTACTCTTTGGCCGACGCTTTTACGCTGGAAGAGGTTGGAATACCCACAATGTGCCCCACCACACGCGATCTGATGAGCATCTAACTGTGGTGCACCCATTTGTATCGCTGGGTAAACAAAATCGTGGGTGAGGATTCGGTTTATAAAACGGGCCTATTACTTAAGCTGCCACGCCGGGAGATCTAAATGGTGACCTCTGATTTACAGGCCCGATGTGCGAACAACTCTACCACGGTAGCATCCTATTAACCACAAGACTGCCAAATAATTGGACAGAAGACCTCCGCTCTGAGCCTAAAGTCTATTTTTAAGAAGGTTCTGCTACATTGAGATATTTGGCCAATTCCACCAATGAGTGTTTGGCTTCGTGTTGGAGGAAACAGATCCCGGAGAAAACCCAGCACCACGCTGCATACAAGGTGGTGACACTCAGCACTGCCACACGCCGCATCCCGATGACTACAACACGTGGCAGGCAATGATGCCCTTGGTGGTCACCCAGCCGTTCAGTAAAAATGTGAAATCTGGCCTCTCTGAGTGGAGTTTTGTTTGAATGAGTGTGTGTGTAACCCATCACTGGAGCCCGACTCAATGAGGAGGCAAGGGAGAAAGTTTCCATGTCCTCACAAGCTGCGCACCCCCTCCCACCCAACTCTCCTGACCCCAGCCACCACCACCTCCTCCTCCCCCCCGTAGTCTCCTACACAAAGCTGATAAAGTACCGAGTGAGTGAGCGACCCCGCCTCCCCGCTCTTCCCCTTGTCAGAAGCATCATTGTGCTGCGGAGAGACGCGCTTCGCCCAACGCGTGGACCGCGAGTTCCCCAAGGCGCAACTCAAAAAACATATCCACCACTCAGCGCATGGATCAAAATTGTACGTACATACAGATGTACAGCCACGTGTGCATCTACTGCTGGATGATACCCTCCCCCGAGCCGCACAGGCCGTGCGGGTTGTTCGCACACGAAGGTGTGGGTGTGGTCATTAACACACATGGCCGTCTTTGTCTCTCTCCGGTGCCGGTGTGGAAACACCGCAGACAGCTGCTCTTCTTTGAAGGTCGAGGTCGATCGTGGAGTGGCCCCAGGACCGGTTCAGACACCACGCGCCAATGATTTTAGCAGTGGCCGGGAATCGAGCGCGGGTCACCGGTTCGTAACCACAGTTCGCGAAGCACTGCGGCCCTACTACGACACGCTCCGATGTCGTCTTCTTCTTCTTTAGACTGTCGCAGCCACGTGCTGTTAGCGAGCGCCTATCGCGCCAGGTGTGGCACGCAAAACGGCTGTTGAGAATGGGTCACATCCGCAGCTGCAGTGATGATGCTGCA
This sequence comes from Lampetra fluviatilis, assembly GCF_964198595.1. Taxonomy (NCBI): domain Eukaryota; kingdom Metazoa; phylum Chordata; class Hyperoartia; order Petromyzontiformes; family Petromyzontidae; genus Lampetra; species Lampetra fluviatilis. Next base: position 12,661,461 of record NC_136283.1, on the reverse strand, counting down.
AGACCACAATGCTGATACTGTATCAGTTACGCATTTTAGGTCGAGGCGACCTGGCGGAAGTCCCTTGCCAAATGAACACACGAAGAGCCCATGGGTGCACACAATTCTCCAACCACTTTGCCAGCGCCAACCTCGACGCACGCCCAAAGACGAATATCCCGCGTTTATCCCTTGTTGGGCTAAGAGGACTGTTAGCGAGCACCTATTAATAGGCGCGCAGTCACGCATGCCACACACACATACACAGGGCGAACACCCCCTCCGTTTACCTGGGGGGCACGAACAGAGCTTGGTCGATGTCTCCCTCGCTCTCCGAAGGCGCGGGAGTTCCTCCTCCAGCCTCTGCACACACGGGGACGCGCACACCACCGGTCGTCATTCATCATCACGCGCTCACCATCGTCGCCATCATCGCCATGAGTACATCGTTAGGGCAAGTCCTCGTTTAACGCGGTTCCTGAAAAACGCGTTCAGCGAAAACAATTTCCCCATCAATGATGCAACGATCTAGTTTGGCGAGATACGATGTACTACGCACACGCGGTGAGATGGCGGTACAAATAACCGAGGGTACGCCGTGGCGTTAATGTATCATTCCGCGTCCTGTATCACACATCTCAGTCGTGCAGCGCAAGAAAGTAGTTCGTCGTTGACCGCTCAGAAACGCGTTGTGCGAAAAGTGTCCCCTCGTGGAAGAACCGCCTTATAGCGAAAACGCGTTGTGTGAACACGCATTAAGCGAGGTCTTGCCATATAAGCATCATCGCCACGTCCATACCGTCATGACAGCGCACGTACCACGTGCACACTTGACATCTTAACATCAGCAAAGCGTGCGCGCCCCATTAGCAATTAACACCAAAGTGAGCGTGCGCAATTAACTAGCGCACCGTGCATGTGGGCATCATCGTTACACGTTTCTGAATTGCAATTCAAAAGACAGAATCGAAACATGGTGCACCTATGCCCACCTACACCGTTCCACATTCTTCGTTTTGTTTAATTTGTTGCGCGGGATTTTTTTCCCTCCCTCTCTCTCTCTTTGGTGAAACCATCGCTCTCGCCCCCCACCCCTCCCAACCCCCCACAAAGATTTGAAGCGATCGAATTGCACGGCTCCTGCCCTTCCTCCGGCTGCTCCTCCATGGCGAAGGTCATCGTAGCGGCTCTGCGCCCCCCCCCCCCCCCCGAGACGCGGGGAGCTCAACGAGACGGCGGAGGTCTCCATAGGAGCCGCGGGATCTTTGCGAGGGGCTCTCGATGAACATTGTTTACACGTCACGCTCATTAAGCGAGACACGCGAGAGCGCATTGAAATATAAACGCGCGCGTCCATTCACCGCGGCTTGAACACGGTCCCCTCCTGATAGATTACTCAACTGTGCCGCGACCTCTTTTGCCGTGGCGTGTGACTCGCGGATCTAGAGTCGAACTGGGTTCGCGCTAAGTGTGGGGAAATTCTCTCTCCCTCCCCCCTCCCCAACTGCAGTACTCGTGACCTCGCAACCTTCGCTGTACATACGCAAGTACGGACGAATTGCCTGTCCACTACTGGGTGACGTCCTTCCCACGCCGTGTGGATCGTGGAGGTTGTTTGACTAGACTTCACCACGCTGGTCAGTGCAGGTTGGTAAGGGGGGGTTATCTATACCTGCCTTAATCATAATCTCAAAACCTGAATGGCCAAAATTTCATTCCCCCCCCCTCCCCCCACCAAAAAAAACAAACACCGAGGTTTTAAGAAGGCGTTAAACCAAACTCGTCCCCGAGGGGATTCTCATCTCCGTTAGAGACCCACAGTCAGCGGCGACAACTCCGCGGCCGGCCACCAGACAATAGAACGGACGACTACTTTTGACTTCTCCCAAAGTGATACCGACATTTTATCGATCTCGGATCGATGATGAGCTGAAATGGCTCCCGACCCGGGAAGTTAACTGGACGCCTATTTGATTGCGAGACGAACGCGCTCACCACCGCACCGCCACCCCATGATTTTGCGAACGAGACCCGGATTCGTGCATCGACGTGTGCGGCGCGAATGGACCTTCCGAGCTGATTGATAAATGGCTAATGTCTTTTATTTACCCAGCAAAGCTTCCATGAGTCTGAAGATTCGTTTTATTTTTTAGGAGGATTAAATTACATTGAGATGTTTGGCCATTTACATTCAGTAAAGTTTGGCTCGGTGTAGGAAAAAAACCCGGTGTGTTCGGAGAAAACCCATCACGCATCCAGAAAGTTAACACTTACACCCGAGCACCGTTAGATTTAATAATCGATTCCTGTTCTACTACCTCTCCAGGCCACCTCGCAGCCCAAGCCGACAAACTGAATCTACTACTCCCATCCGCGTAATAACCAGGCTCAAAAAATCCTGCTCAGCTTCGAGCGATCCCACGATATTGGGCGGGTGCATTTGGAGTGTTTTTCTTGGCAGCTGGATAAGGGGAACATTTGCGGACAGTGATGAACGGGTCCCGTTATTACCCGGGGCCGTTATTACCGTGTTGTGACGAGCAAACTTTAATACCCCAATGCTTCTGTGGATACTTTGGCTGCATTCAAACCGTTGTTCCTCCCACAAACGTTGCTCCGCTTGCCTCCGATGTGGCCGGATGAATGTGTTCAAGATGCGATTTCTACAAGCGAGCGCTTCGCAAACAGAATGGTACGTTTTAAAATTTTATTTAAAGCTTTCGTGACTGCATGGATTCATATTCTTGGTTCTCTCGGTAAAGTCACGTAAAAGGCAAATAATAAAATAATATTTTTAAATTCTCTTTTTCTTATTTTATTATTTCCCTTCGACTTTACCGAAAGAACCAAGAATAAGAATCGCACGTGTATTAATCCTGCGTATGCACTGAGTGAAGGTCAGATAATTCGCGTTTTTTGACATTTGAGTGGCAATCAGTCATTTTAATATATGTAGTTAATAAAGCCAGTTACGCGATAGCCTATTATCTTGCGACAAAGGTTACTGAACATTATTCATTGGCCGTTATTGGCCATGTAACAGAATCGGAACCACATGGGCTAACGTTTTGGGAAACGGGACCTCTTCAAATCCCAGAAGCAAGGGGAATTGCCCGAAACGTCAGCCTATTGCATCACGTTATATTTAGAAGCAGATGTAATGAGGACACTGCTTGTCTACCACAGGGAAAAGCAGCTTATTTCAGTGGCATTACAATTGAACATCGTGTAGAGTTGAAAAATTTTTCTTTTTAAGGTTAAGTAACTGGAATTTTTAACCAACTTTTCTCAATGAAACGTGAACGCGTTTTACAGCTCATGGGCATCTTCATAAAAATCGGACGATCGTCAATAATGCCAACAACGGTGAGATAAACTCCTCCACCTATAAAGGACCGTTGCCCGAAACGTCGCCTATTAAATATGGTTTTCCCCTTTCAGACCACGGTGTTATTGACGAATGTGTTATTGACGAATGTGTTCAGTCTTTGTCGTCGTTAACTGTGCTTGTGCACCACTGCCATTGCAGAAGCAGCAGCAACATCATCCATAAATCAACCGGTTTTAACCCTTTAAGCTCAGACGCGCGCGGGTTTAATGCCGACCAAAGGTTCCGATTCAACCAACGTCAATTCAGGCGCACGTGTCGCAGTCGACCAAGATGAACTCATTCAACAATAACTAAACTTCTTCCCAACATCATCCCGCCCGACTCATTACTCCCCCCGCCCCACCACCCCCCCCTTCGCCTTTGAGTACTCGCACGACTGATTTGCATTCGAATGTGGAATGCTGTGTATACGGCGCGGTTGCGGAAACAATGAGGCGGTTATTAAACTGTCTAATTGATTGCTTAATTAATCATGTCATGTCGCCAGCGATTTGGAGGTCGCGCCTACACGCAGTCGATTCTATTGATTGGCACGCGGAGGTTTATTATCGCGTGTGTGTTATCCATAGCATGCATGCGGCCGAAGTGCAGGTAAGTGCTGAACTGCAAACTGCATTTGTGAATGTCTACAAGGTAACGGTTTTGACACCATATACAAAGCCAATGAATGACCCCCCCCCCCCCCCCCCCCCCCCGTATAGCCTTAACAGACTGTTGGGGCAAGTGCTGTTAGCGAGGACCGATGATGATCGACATGGAACACAAGGGGGTGGGTGGCCAGCACCACGCCCGACCGCCTTTGTCTCCCTAGTGGCGATGTTTACACACCACGCCATATAGTAATTTGAGGCTGAGTTGACCTACAGGAGGCCCAGGACCGGTTCAGATAGCCGACACACGAGCACTCGCACATTTAAGTGCAAGCTGCAAGTCTCAAGACGCGTCCCCATGGCAAATTGTATTGTGTTCGCTGCGACTCGTACACACACACACACGTGCAGCCTTATTAGTCAAGCACGTGGGGAGTATGGTATTATCCAGCGTGGCGGAACTCCTCATTATTGGAAGCATTTATAATAGTTACCCTTCATTACCCTAATCATTGTCACTACCCTTCAGCATCATCATCAGCATCACGTTCATCGTCGTATTTGTCCAATGTCCATCACAAATCACGAAGGTCACTCTTCATCATCGCCATTATCAATCACTATGTATTCATCATCGACAACACAAGCAGACGATTTGCTTCCATCACTTAACTGTCCCTCTGTATAAAACTATTCTAAACGACACAGCCCAGCAACCACGCGCCACTTCCAAGGGCGTGCATCATTGCAGCAGCAATGGTTCTACACAAGTAAAGTCTGGATCGGTTTCGACATTCAGGGTCTCATCCACATAGTTCGGCTTGCTTGACCCCCCCCCCTCTCTCTCCGTGTTAGATATGGGTCCCAGGATCGACTCAAAACTACATCATGCAAAATACAAAACAAGCATTCGCGTCGTTGTGTAGAACATAGCAAAATAGATACGCACACAATACGTCTCGCGTATCTGTCCGTTATTTTTACACATCCCATCAGCCAAACGGCCTTCTGGGAGTGCATTATTTCTATCATCGTAATTCATCAATCAGCAGGGGGGCTTAAGAGCACGAGCCACACAGCGACGAGCGGGCAGCCTGCGAGATGGGTGGCGAGGTGCGATAGGAGGCGGCGGGGGGGGGGGGGGGGGGGGGGGGGGGGGGGAGCCGTGAGAAGAGCCGCTTGCTGCGTGAAGTTACCCGATTGAGAAGCGCCTCGAGTCGCGGCTCGAAGACGCCGTCCCAATGCTGCTGCTGCATCACCGCGGCGGACCCGGCCGCGGGCAGGGCGCCGAGGCTGCGCTCCAAGGCGCTCACCCGGCCCCCCAGAGTCTCGCTGCGCGCGAACAGCGCCACGCACGCGGCCGCGAGAATCGCCCACGACAGCGCGAGCACGAAGTGCGTCGGGGACTGCGGGGAGCATGGGCCGCCAGCCGAGGAGGCGAGGGGACAGGCGGGTCCCTTGGAGTTTCCCTTGGAGGATCCCTCGGAGGATCCTCTACTCGTCGTCCGTGCTGCTTCCATGGCGTGCGAAGGGGAGGGGGGGGAAGACGGAGGCGTGGATGAGTCGAAGTCCCTGCGTGGTGTCTTATGCTTCTTCTCCGCGTGCGTCGCGACGTCTCTCCGCTCAACGCGAGTTCATCCCACGCTCGCTCGCTCGCTCCTCTCTCCGCGTTGAAGTTCCCCCTTCTACTTCCCCGTCCTCCTCCACAATACGGCGAGGTGACGAGAGCCGTGAAGGCGACGGCCGCTCTGCAGAAGCAGTCGGGCTCGCGTGTCGCCGCCGCCGCCGCAGCAGCCGCAACCACTGCCACTGCCACCGGTTCAAATCAATTCGCTCCCCCAAGTTGACGGCGCGTAATGCAGCTCGCTCCTCCGCTCGCGCGAGCCGGCAATGGGAGCGTTCGCCTCTCAACACTCCGTCACTGCCGCTACTTGCTGCTGTTGCTGCTGCTGTTGCTGCTGCTGTATGAGTAGTATTAGTCGTTGTTACACGTGCTGTGCTGTCCGTCCCGTGCGCCGCTACCTGAAACTTGGATGCTACTGCTCCATAGCGCGACTCGGCGCGTGAGGCAGACCTCAAATACCTCCCCTGCTTAGCATAATCTATGCGCGCCGCTTTACATATTTATTTTTAAAAGCCCCTGGCGGGTAGCGCTTATCCCTCCCTCCTCTTCTTCCTCTGGAAGTCGCGGCTTGCATCAAGACCCACAGTAAAGGAATCACATAGCACCTAAAACAGGGGGGGGGGGGAGGAGGGGTGAACAATCGTAAACTTTTATGAAGGAACGTTATTAGGAGAGGTTATTGCTGTTGATTGTTTGAACGCAAAATTGCCTGGGTACGATGCGAATCAAAGAGCCGCATTGCATAGCGCGTGTCTGCTGGTTCACCTGATTTGCTCGTATAATTCCGATACCGTGCAATCAATCGACAGTACGCGTCATTTATACAACTGTGAGGTTACTACAGAAACGATCAGAAACGCCTGGTAGCTTTATTATTGTAGTCGTATTCATTTCGACTGATAACGCGCCGCACAGGATTCGCTCGCTCTCGACGACACAGGACTTATTCTACAGACAAGCGGTAAGGCAGTCAGTGAACCGAGGACAAAGATTGCCCGCGCTCCGCAGTCCTCTATATATGAAGATGTTTTCAGCCAATTAATGAGCGCTCGCATATGGAAGGAGGAGACGACGGGAGGAGCCGAAGAAAATCCACGAGTGCGACGGGGCAACGCTCTATCCCCATACAGATATAACAAATGGTGTTCACATTGGCTGTACGGAATTCTATACTGAACAGCTGTGAAAAATAGCCTCAAAGCTCATTGGATTCCTCCAGTATAAATAAAGATTTGGATTTTCCTGGCGAGCCAGGATAATGCACCACCTCCACGCCCGCAGGAAGGGAGTTTCAGAATATACGTATGATCCAGCAACCCTAGCCTCCACGACTGACCACAGGAGTGTGCCACTACCACTTTAGAAGCTCAAGTTTTGCTTTACGACAACATCAACCCGACATTCTCTCGATTCGCACCTCCGATTAACACGGTTGGCAACGTACGGTGCGAAATAAGTTCAACCCACAAACATACATACATAGTCGTCGGATCTCGGAGGCTAAAGCTTAGGTTGAGTCGTGGGATGTGTGACCGCCAAGGCTTGCCAGGTGTTGTAGGTAGGATGTGTGGCTGCGAGGTGTCTGTCGGGTGGGGTTTTTATCGGGTTCATTGGTTTCCTTCACACGAAGCCAAAATACGAACTCGTGGAATACGCCAGAAACATCCCCAATACAGGACCCTCCCGAAGACAGGTCTTGAGACTCATTCAAGTTTTTCTGGGTGCATGAATGACATTAAAACGAATATACGATAACTGCACCGGGTGTTTTTGTAAACAGGACACGGCCATCAGAACTGGCAATTTGTTAAACGACTCCGTTTGTGGAACACATCAAACCTCTTGTCACGATGCCCCACATAACTGGACTATATTCCTCACGAACAGCCTTCATCCACTGCTGGATGAAGGCCTCCCCACACTGTCGTCCTTGCCTGATTGGGCGGTGTCGTGACCTCGCGGCAGCGCGTTCGCCACTTGTTGCAGAGGATCGCGGTTCGATTCCAGCGGCCGCTCTGGTTAATACCGCGGTGTGTATACACCGTAAGGGACCGAGCGCGCGGGGCGGGGGGGGGGCTGGGGGTTGGCACGCACGAGGTGGGGGGGCGGCACCCGAGGGTGGGGAGATGGGAAATGTTGGGGGTGGGGCGGGGAGTCGTCGCTCAGCGAAGTGCACTTCCTCGCGTAGCGATATAAGTGATATACTGCAACTCTTGATAGTTAAACGAACGATTTGATGACGCTGCTGCGTTGGCAGTGGTACAAAAGCACAGTTAACAAAATGATGAAATATAGTCGTCAATAACAACACTGCCTTAAAATAAAAATATATATAATCATCTATGTTTGGGCAATGGGCATTGTGCTCTGAAGTAGGCCCATCTCCCAAAACGGCGCCGATTAGATATTTGTTTTCATTGTAAGGCAGTGTTGCCCTTGACGAGTGTGTTGAGTTTAGTTTTAATACATATTGTATAGAGCTCTTGAGCAGAGACGTGAATGAGGGGCCATAAGGCGAGCGACGACAAATATAGCTACGTTCAAGAAAACTTAGAGAGGTTTCAAATGAATGTTGTACCGAAATTATCTGCTAACTGTTCGAATATAACCGACTTGAGACCTAGATATGCACCGATAAATAAAACAGAAATACATCCCCTTAAAAAAAACACTTGACATCAGGACAAATATTTAATATGTATAATATACAGCTCTTTGACAATCCATTACTGGGTTACGGCTTCCCTGAGCCGCGTCAGTCATGTGGAGTTGTTTGACCATACTTCACCGCGCTGGCTATTGAGGGATTGATGAAGGGGCGGTGGGGGGGGTGGTTCCCAGAGCCGGTTCAGATATCGCTTGCCACTGCTAACGTAGGTCGTGGCCTGGAATCGAACTCGGATCACGGTTTTCTTGCTGACGACATCTGTAAACATTGCAACACATGCACTTAGCATGCAGAGGAAGAGCAGGACTACTACGCTCCGTATTGAATAGCAGAAGGCAGTTCGATCACATCCACTGTTGCACAGTACCTCGAAGCTTGCACGTCTATGCGCCCGGCTTTCATCAAAACGCATCGACCAGGGTGGTGAAGTATGGTCAAACAATCGCCACGACCAGCAACCGCGTGGGCTTGGCCTCCATGAGCCAGTCGTCGAATGATAAAGGGTCGTACCCACGTGCATGAATGAGGAGGACAACACACACTTTGTGCGTAGATAAGTGAAGCTATTTCTCATGAATGCTTGCCCAGCAGGCAAATTGCGTTGAATTGACGTTGGAACAACGTCAGATCGTGACGTTTCAACAATGCGAATACATTGGATTGTTCGAATCAACGTCGAAATATTAACGTCCATATCGATGTTGATTGGAATGTCAACGTCTATATGATGTCGATACGTGTACGTTGAAACAACGTTGGCACAGAGTGAATGATCAGAATCAGAATCTTTATTTAGACTGGAGGAATCCGATCCGTAATGAAGCAATTTTTCACGTAATTCATGCTTGGACTCGTATGGTATGGTATTTGTTAGTGTTTGATTCTTTATATATGTAAAATAAATAAATAAACACAGTTATTAAACGTATTCAATATCTTCTCAATTATCAAGAAGTTATTAAATTACTTTATTTCTATGTTCGTAATTATCTACTACATACTAAATAATTTTCAAGAATTTAAACTATTACGTTTGTCGCACATATGAAACAAAAACGAATACATCATATATATTTCTTAAACATATAAAGATTCGATTATAGAGGTTTTAGGGTTATATCGCGTAAGTATAAATTGTGTGTTTACTCTCCAACACACCGGTGTGCTGTAGTAGTAACGAATTCGCACGTTTCGTTTACGTGACAAACCTAACTAATTGGCTGTGTCGGCTCGTTGCGTGTTTAATGACACGTTTATATTTACGCGATCTAACCCAAAAACTTCTATTGTGGACACTATTGGTCGCGAAAGCCTACGTGTTAAAGCAAATATAAAGATTTCGATTTAAAGCTTTCGTGACTGCAGGGATTCGTCTTCTTGGTTCTTTCGGTAAAGTCACGTAGAAGGGATATAATAAAATAATAAAAATTAAACATAATAAAATAATAAAAATAAAACATAATAAAATAATTCTCACGTTTCGGCCACAACGCAAGCAGCCGTCCTCTGCTTGCGTTGTGGCCGAAACGTCGTGAGAATTATTTTATTATGTTTTATTTTCATTATTTTATTATTTCCCTTCTACGTGACTTTACCGAAAGAACCAAGAAGACAAATATAAAGAATCAACCACAGATATGAATCATCACGCTACTGATGCTTCACGGCTGGCTCCGTGAGCGGCGCGCGAGGAGTTGGACATTCACACAAATCTGAGCGACCCTCAAGCCGCACCCCGCAGGGGTCGCTCCACCGCTGCCCAGGAGCGCCCCCTGTGCCGAACCTTCACAGCTGCGAGCAGCATGCGGCGGATGACGATGACGATGCTGCTGCTGCTGCTGATGCTGCGTGACTACGCCTGGTCGAGCAAGTCATGTCAGGTTGGCGCAGTGGTAAGGGGCCGTCCATAAATGACGTCACGCGATTTTGGACGATTTTGGACGATTTTTGACCCCCCCCTCCACCCTCGTCACACGGCGTCACAAAAAGTCAGACCCCCCTCCCCTGAAATAAGACGTCACAAAGCTTAGCCCCCCCCCCCCCCAAAAAAAAACATATTTCAATTTTGCAATTAAAACATGCTTCAAATCGCTTTAAACTATTGTCATTGTAGTGCGTATTTAATGTGGCGCTGCACTCTGATGTTGTAGAAATGTTATAATAATTAGTGTTGTTATAACAATTCTAGATTTGTTTAAAGTTGCGCCTTTTTATGTGACGTCACATTTCTCAACCCCCTCCCCTCGTCACAAATGTTTGACCCCCCCCCCTAGGTGCGTGACGTCATTTATGGACGGCCCAGAACACTTGAGTCTCGCAGTAAAGCAAAAAATTCCTGGGTTCCAGCCCCCGCGCATTTCCACAACGACACTTACGATTATTTTTTTAGTTTTGTATTCATATAATTTTGCGACGAACAAACACAAACATTCACCATTATTTTGGGCAAGTTCTGTTTGCGAGTTAGCGAGTTCCTATGAAGGCCGGAATGGCACACGGTGGCCAACACGTGATGTTTACATAACGCACCATTTGAGGCTGAGTCGATCTAGGGGAGGCCCATGACTGATTCAGATAATCGTCACTGGTGTTGATGGCCGTGAGCACGAATCGAACTCGGGATATGATCGGCAGTTTCACCAGCATTGATTCAAGCAAACCCGACTCTTCTGATAAGACATTGTACGTCGAAACTGGTCCATAGTTTGTTTGTTTTGAATCAATGTTGCTGAAATTATAGCCCCCATCCGCCAGAAGGCCGTGAGGCTGATGGGTTGTTTGAGAAACGCTATGACATTGTATGTGGAGACGGGAATGTGGAGGCGTATTGTCTGCGTGTTTATTTTGTTGTGTGGAGATTGTTTTCCCCTATTTTAACATGGGTCTTGCCCGTCCGAGTTCTCCGGTTTCCTCCCATACCACAGCTACAAGAAAAACATACAATGTAACTGGTATTGTACAAAACATCCAAAAGCTGAACAAATACCTTGCAAGAAAATTACTCAATTGCGTTAACACAGGGCAACCATTACCCCGTACTGCGACAACTTTGCAGGAGCCTCCTGGAAATGAGTCGTGAGACTCAATAAAAAAATAAATGACATAGCTGATAGTGACACAGCAGCTCCGGACAACAGCAACTGCTGATGAAATCGCACCTGATACAGCAGATCATAGCACAGCGGATACAGGCATAGCTGCTCCTGATACAGCATCAGCTAGCCATGCCTTGATGCCTGCATATTTGGAGTTTGCATCGTCTCCCCGTGGTCGCGTGGATTTCTTTTCTTCTTCTCCGGGTCTTCCGGTTTCTCACTCAACATTTAGAGACATGCATTTAGATAATTTAGCTGCTACACATTTCACACACGATTAGCCACTTTGTTTAGCTATTCTTCGTGGCCAGATCAGCTTCTGAAAGATAAATTAATACCGCAGTGGGCTTTACCTGGTTAGATAAGAAAGATAGTTTAGTATTAAATTGTATATTTCTAAAGTGATTTGTTTACCTCTCCTATACTTTGCACTCCTATCATGTGTATGTGTTGTTCGTTGTTGTAGCGTTCTGACCCGCACCTGCTGGACATCTGTGCAAAAGAGCTCCATTCAATTGCAACCACTTCGGCAACAGTGCCTGATATAGCAGTTCATGACGCATCTTTACAACAGCATGTAGTTTTTACTTTGGTTTTCTACGTGGTTGTTTGGTAAATGCAGCTACATATCATTAACATTCCTTTCCTTTATTAACGTTGTTCCTTGCGCCCCCCCGTGGTGCTGTTGATCCTGCATAATGCATGGGCATAATGGGACTTTGAAACCCCTCCGCCCCCCCTCCTACGCATTGCCCATTGGTATGCTAAAATTCCTCTTCATATGCACATTCTTTTGTTAAGGCGCTCCTCCTCGCTACACCTATATAAGCTCCTAGCTTGATAATATCTCATTCTTCGCCTGAGGACGGCTGCTTGCGTTGTGGCCGAAACGTCGTGAGAATTGTTTTATTATGTTTTATTTTTATTATTTTATTACTTCCCTTCTACGTGACTTTACCGAAAGAACCAAGAAGATTTACAACAGCAGTTACGGACATAGCTACAGCTCAGAGAAACTCCCCACACAGCTGCTCTTGACAACAACAGCAGCTCTGGATAACAGCAACTTCTCATGCACGGCAAACTCCATACGTGGAAGCCAATGACACAGTCGCTCCTAATTCGATCGCACACGGATGTATCTGCGATTGGCAGCAGTGGCTGTGGACGATAGCCACATTCCCACAGAAGCTATTTACAAAAGCAGCTCCTAAAATGAAAAACACGGGCGTTATTGAGGAAGATTGAACGAAAGATTGGAAGTGCCGCAAAGTAGCACGGAGAGGCACGTGGTTGGAATCACGCCGAGAGAGAGAGGATACGCGGGTTAGAGAACGCACGCTAGTTGAACGTCTCGTTTGCTGCGAAGAAATATAAGTGCGCTCGGGCAGGACGCGTCGTTCGGAGGGACGACTGCCGGTGGTCGAGACGAAGGAGAGAGTGGCAGCCAAAGGAGGGAAACGCGCCCGAAAAGAGGACGTACAACGCGGAGACGGAGCGATGAGTTCGGCTCGTGGTGCTGGTGCTCGATGGAGCGTTGCATCTCGAGATCATGAGGTGTAGCGACAGTCTTCTTGGTTCTTTCGGTAAAGTCACGTAGAATGGAAATAATAAAATAATAAAAAATAAAACATAATAAATAATTCTCACGACGTTTCGGCCACAACGCAAGCAGCCGCCCTCAGGTGGAGAACAGCTCTGCTTGCGTTGTGGCCGAAACGTCGTGAGAATTATTTATTATGTTTTATTTATATTATTTTATTATTTCCATTCTACGTGACTTTACCGACAGAACAAAGAAGATGAATCCCTGCAGTCACGAAAGCTTTAAATCGAAATGTAGCGACAGCTTAGCGAGGCCTTTATCCAGCGGTGGATAGATCGTGGTCAATTACACGCCCCTTCGTCCACGTTGCAAGTAAAAGTCGTTAATGTAACCAAGGACTAACCCCAAGTTTTGTCCTAACCTATATCCACATCATTGGCATTAATCGCACGCCAGCCTTAAAAATGAAGACACAATCCCAAACGCAAGCAGCTCTTATCTTGTAACTGCACACCGAAGGTCTATTCCACACGAGTCTGAAACTTCGTTATTGAAGGACACATTAACGTTAAAATCACAGGCAGACCTCTGACGACGTCCCAGAGACGTCACGGTAGTACATTAGTTGAATGGATCGCCACCTTTGCACTCGCCCCAAAACCACAACTCTACCACAAATCCCAGAAGTTGAGCGTCACGCGTAAATGGGCAGAAAAAATGTGCCAGTGTAAACTTTAGGTCGTGAGATGCTGCAATCATCGGCTGAGGCGATCGTGCAGTGATTTGTTGGCGCACTGCGCTATGAACCCACCAACCTAAACATGAGTTCGACTCCCAGGCCACGGCTACCATCAGTGGTAAGCGATATCTGACTCTATGACAGGGCTCCTCCACTTCCACCAATCAGGATCAGTATGGCGATATGGCGTGCGGGAGGACTTCACCCACCAATTGGATTGACAAAGAGCTGGAAAACAATAGGACGAGCTCCATTAAAAACAATCTCGGCCGGGTCGACTCGTATTTTATTTCTTCTGGGGGGCGGGGGGGTTAGAAAAAGCACTTACTATACTCTTTGGTTATACTGGTAGGAACCCACTGGTTCCACCAGCCCACAGGGGATTATTGTGTCCGTCCGTCCGTCCGTCGTGCAGGGAGGGGCTGGGTGGGGAGGGTGGAGAGGGGCTGGGTGAGGAGGGGAGGAGGGAGAGGGGCTGGGTGGGGAGGGTGGGGAGGAGCTGGGTGGGGAGGGTGGGGAGGGGCTGGGTGGGGAGGGTGGGTAGGGGCTGGGTGGCGAGGGTGGGGCTGGGTGGGGCTGGGTGGGGGTGGAAGGGGTGGGGCTGGGTGGGGACGGGATGGTCACCCCGTGGTGCCCTTATAAAACTCAAGGTTTAACCTACTCACGCCGGCTTGTGCCCGCCCTAACAGTCGGCCATATTTGCGAAATACACCACGCCGCCGTTGACCCTGGCCATTGACCGAGCAACCCAACGTTCCTACCAGCTCCCTCCGCAGGAATGTGTTTTCGGTAAAGTCACGTAGGTATACCGAAAGATCCAAAGAGAATGGATTATTGCAGTCACGAAAGCTTCAAATCAAGATTAAGCACGTACTAAGTTGTGCTAAATCAACAGTGGTTGAATTATGGAGTGACTCGCCCAGCCAAATATAAAATGTGAAATTTCCACCACCAATCTCAGAGCACCGTTAAAGCAAAGAGATTATGACTTTAGTGTGGATAGAGATATTTATTTAGCGCGTGCCTTTTTAGACCGGGATTAGCTTCCCCGGGGGGGGGCAGGCGCAACGTGAACGCTAAATCTATTTCCCCCCACAGTAAAGTCCATGGGCTCGATCGGAAATTGGCACAGTACCATCTGTCACATGGCACCACTAAGTGGCAAGGCAGAACACAATAGAGGGTGGGGTCCACCTGTCATAGGGAAAGCGGGTGGTGAAAATTAGAGACACCTGCAACAAGCAAGGTGTCAATCGCCATTCGTGCGCCCCCCCCCCGCCCCCAATCAGAATATCGTGGAGGGTGAGTGGAGGAAGACCCCAGCTATATCTGCTCTCGAGCTCCAACCGGCAGGGGACAGGAGCGGTCCCCTAAAACAACCACGTGTCCAGCTGTATGTAGCTGCTCCACAGGACTGTGGGGTTAGAATGGGGATATTAAAGAAATATCTGTTTGTAATGCACCAGGGTCTAATTAACAGTTCCCGTGATTTTTTTTTTTCAGTGAACACCCGGTGGGGAGCCAGGGACGGGCAGAGGAGCGCAGGAATGGTGCCTCTGACTCTACGCTGTTGTTGCAAGTCGCCAGCAGGCAAGTTTCAAGTTTAATTTATTAGGAATAGCCCTGTGAGCCATTCGGCTCTTGAATCGGGTGCAACCGCAACAAACAAAAAAACAAAAACATGAACAAAAAACATCTTAAAGTGACTAAGTGCAAACAGAAAATCCAAGAAAAGACAGCAAAATATTGCAGAAAAAGCACCGTACACCAACACTGTGTGCAAAAATCCCAGTGGCATGCAAGTCAAACAACAACAACAACAACCACAAGACAACTTAGATTAAGGCCATCGGTCTAACTCTGTACTACAACAAACAAACATGGCCAAACCGACAAACTTTTCAAAAATCACCAAAACAAAGCCGGCTCTCGTCCTCGGGCGACGGTGGCAGGCCGGCGGTGGCCAACGGCGAACGTCACCTCGAAGTCGGCTTTCTTATGAATGTTGCCCAAAAGTGGCTGGTAAATGGCATCTAAAGCTAAAAGTGCCTTTTTAAGGGTGTGTGTGTGTTGGGGAACGCGTAGCCTCGGGTGTGAGTGTGGGGACAAAGGGGTCGTCCTGTAAGTGCTGCACCGTGTTGTCCAGATGTACGTCACGGTGTGATAACGGGCACGGGGAGCTCGTCTACAAATTAAAGACGAACCAACCCTCTTAAATCGCCTCCGTTTTGGTATCCATGACACTCGCTAGACTCGACCCACACCTATAGGTGCTACCACACCTTTGTTAAAAAATTGTTCGCTAAAATAATAAAACATGTCTTACCTTTGGGAGAACGGCGGTCCCTGAAATGTGTCTGTGGAAGAAGATGGTTGACATGCACGTGGCGCGACAAAATGCCTCGAGTTGGGGCGGAAGTGTAACGTTATTAAATTCAAAAACCTCCCGATTAGTAAAATTAATCAATTTTTTGCATTTTTGACTTTCCTCATAAAATACAATTAAATTCTACTTCGTTATTGATGGCTGATTTTATTCGAACAAAACTGAGTAAAATACAATTAACAACTAATAGAAATGTGTTGAATTCAGCTCAATGTGATTCCAAACTACACATAGTCATTATTTGTATGTATAGGCTACTCTTATATATTTACTAAACATTAATTAACCCCAGTCTCGGTTTTTACAGTGACTTGGCTGACCAAAGATATAATAATGGCGGCAATAAAGGTGAGCCTTGAGAAGTAGGCTGTAACCAAAAGCGCCAAAAGTAGCAACACCTACGGGTGAATTGGAGTTAATTTGATTTATTGCGCAGATTATCCCGTCTTGGCAGTTGCCCGGCTATTTTACACGGGAGATCCGTGGTGCATGCGCAAGCGCAGCAGCAGCAGTAGCAAGAGTATGGGGGCCGTCCATAAATGTCGTCACGCGATTTTGGACGATTATTGACCCCCCCCTCCCTTTCGTCACATGGCGTCACAAAAAGTCAGACCCCCCCCCCCCTCATATATGACGTCACAAAGCTCTGCCCCCCCCCCCCAAAAAAAATAAAGCATACTTCAAATCGCTTTCAACTATTATCATTGTAGTGCGTATTTAATGTGGCGCTGCACTCTGATGTTGTAGGAGAAAACATTTATTAAAAAGTATATTTAATTAAGTAGAACGTGTTGTCTATATTTACTTAAAGTTGCGAATTTTTATGTGACGTAACATTTCTCACCCCCACCCACTCATCACACATCGTCACAAACGTCTGACCCCCCCCCCCAGGTGCGTGACGTCATTTATGGACGGCCCCTAAGTACAATAACATCGACACTGTAGAGAACGAAGACAGCAGGGTCATTTGAAAACCTCACTACTTTACAACTGCATATTGTGTGCACCGTAGTTTGTTGTGACCCCCCGCACCTCCAAATTGGTAAGGTTGGCTACGTACGGTGCGAAAGAAGTTCAACTAACATAAGTACAGTACGATGAATATTGCACAACAAACGAGATGCAGTATTTAACTGTCGTAAACAAAACACACGCGAATCGAAAGATTCCTGCGATTATATTATTTGATAACCCGTGGATTTGAAACGGTTATCGCACAATTAAGTGTTTGCAACAAGTTGAAACCCGTTTAAAGTTATGCCATCTCTCGCAACTGGTACCGACAAAGTTAAATACACGGTATGGGCACCTCCAATTTGCACGGTTGGCTACGTACATAGACACGTGGGGCAATGCCCGCTCCGCGCGCACGTGGATGCTGCTGATTACCGTTTGTTTCCTGCAGGTGGCAGTGTGCACGTGCACGGCCAGGCTCTGCTTGCAAGGCAGAGGTTGCAAACGGGTTTTGATTCCTTACCCGTACCCGGCCGTACCAGGGTCGCAAATGGGTACCTGTACCGGCCGGGTACGGGTACCCGTTCCCTACCCGTACCCTACCCGAAATGAGTGACAAACGGTTACTCACCAGTGACTCACGGCCAACCCGTACCCGGCCGAACCAGGGTCGCAAACGGCTACCCGTACCCGTACCCGACCAGGTACAGGTAGCCGGGTATCGGGTAGGGTATGGGTACCGGGTACCCGGTTGCGACCTCTGCCGCAAGGCAGCTGTCAAATGATTAAACGTTCAAACCAGAACGATCATTAGTCTCCTTGTTTTGTTGTATTCCGTATTTCGCGTTTTGTATTCCATTGTTTTGTCGCGCTAGTGCCCATATCTTAAAAAGAGGTTCCTTGCCTATAAGCTTTTGGTAGTTCACCATTCTGACTCTCCTGATGAGTTTGCTTCTCGTAAATCGAACGCCCTGAAATTCTGCACTCGGAAGGCATCTGGCAGTTCACCAGTTTGCCTACTGATGAGTTGAATTCTATTGAATTAATGATGCTCACATTATACACTCTTAGAAGGCCGTTGGTTTATGTATGATAGACTATTACATCCTGTAAGGCAACGTGAGTTGACTGCTTGGATAATGGTGATTTCGTCGGTAAAAATGCCAATACAATACGAGATGGGTTTAGGGATATGACTCGCACTAGTTGACTGATTACGTTTAAAGAAGTGGCGAGCATTAGTAGCTGGTTGGCTCGGTGATTAGCGTCAGGACTTGCTCATGGCTAGCACGAGTATAGCTGGTTGACAAGTTGGTCAGGGTTAAGGATATAGAGATATTGCTGGTGAGCTAGTGAGTTAGGTTTAGGGATAGCTAGCAATAGTGATTTATATTATTTTATACTCACGTGACTTTACCGAAAGAACCAAAGATTCTGGCAATACAGTAGTAGTTAGCTTAAATTGACGGTGATGGTTAGGACTAGCACTAGCAGCTGGTTAGATGGTGAGGGTTAGGACTTGCACTAGTAGCTGGTTAGATGGTGAGTGTCAGGACTAGCACTAGTAGCTGGTTAGATGGTGAGTGTCAGGACTAGCACTAGTAGCTGGTTAGATGGTGAGGGTTAGGACTTGCACTAGTAGCTGTTTAGATGGTGAGGGTTAGGACTTGCACTAGTAGCTGGTTAGATGGTGAGTGTTAGGACTAGTACTAGTAGCTGGTTAGATGGTAAGTGAGGGTTAGGACTAGCACTAGCAGCTGGTTAGATGGTGAGTGTCAGGACTTGCACTAGTAGCTGGTTAGATGGTGAGTGAGGGTTTGGCTTGTGGCTCGAGTTTGGTTGGCTCGTAAACGTCAGCTGCCCAAAGTGTATACTTGTCGACACTCCCCATTTAGTAACGAATCGCATTCTCGGGCTAGGAGCACGCTTTATTTTCTGGCGTGCATGGCGAACCTTTCCTCTCGGCACGTGCCTCCCGTGACGTTGAACCCAGTACGGGAGATGTGCAAAGTCCAGCGGGGCAGTGCGCGACAATTCTCTGATAGCAATGTGACATTTCTACTCCTGGCGCAGGGGGGGGGGGGGCTGTAATCACAAGTATGACTCTAAATGCACTGCAATCAATTTACTATTTGAGCAAGAGATCGTTTGAACTTTTAAGTTTTATCTTCTTGGTTCTTTCTGTAAAGTCACGTAGAAGGGAAATAATAAAATAATAAAAAATAAAATATAATAAATATGATGTTTTATTTTAAGGGAAATAATCAAATAATAAAAATAAAACATTATATCTATTATGTTTTATTTTATAATAAAATAAAACATAATATTTATTATGTTTTATTTTTATTATTTTATCATTTCCCTTCTACGTGACTTTACCGAGAGAACCAATAAGATGAATCCCTGCAGTCACGAAAGCTTTAAATCGAAATTTAACGTTTTATTTTATAACTTAATTCCCAGCTCGGACGCAATGGTCGTGCACGTGAGTTATGCCTGGAAATCCAAACGAATTTATTTTTTCCATTTGTCGGGGCATTAATCAAACATTTTCACTTAAAGCGAGGAAGTAAAACAAATCACACGCAACCCTTTTGGATTCCGTAAAGCCTTCCAACGCGCTGGTCCTTGTAAGTATTTAATTTGTGATAACAGCAGCAGCGCTGTTGCGCCAAGCGCGCATGAAGCGATGCATCCCGTAGGCTCTGCCTGGGGGGAGAGGGCAGTACAGTACAACATCTTTGTAAGGGTGCTCCTTTTAGCGTTGGATTGTTTGGAGCGTTGGTGCAAGTGGTTAGCACGCTGCAGCGCTCCGAACCCGGCTCATGATCTTGAGTTCGATTTTTGGCCACGGCCAACAACATTTGGCTGGCGAATGATGTCCAAGCCGAGCATGGTCCCCCCCCCCCACCACTCTCAGCTCTTCTCCAACTCGGATTGGCCAGCGTGGTGAAGTATGATCCGCTAATCCCTATGACCTGCACGGCGTGGGGAGCCCCTAGTCTAGCAGTGGATTAACAATGGTTTGTAATAATAATTCCATTTATGTCTCCTTCTAAAAGGTTTCCGTTTGGTGTTTTAACATCTTAAGGCCTGTTTTGTTGCCAGAAAAAAAGGGGAAAACCTATTCTCAATTCCATGTATATAGTGCTCTTCATCAAGGATCTAAAAGTGCTGTACAGGACATAGCAGCAGCAGACACTCAGCATAAACATTATATAAATATATTTTAAAAAAATCAATTTACTAAGTGAACTAAAAGTTAAATAGGTGGAAGCGTATAAATAGGTTAAAGGCATATTTTTTTTTAAATGTCTACAGACTTAGATCCTGATATCTCGTGGTGTGTATATGAATGCGCGTGTGTAGCAATGTGAGGCGTGTTTTCCCTCGAATAAAATCGCAACAACAACAAAACAATCGGGCTATCATCTTGTAGCTACACAACCCCGCAGGCGGCGTGTCCTGGGCTGTATCTGAAAGATAAAGATGTGTTTGTCTTTTAAGTTGCATTTTGCTTAAATGCACTTTCGTGGAGGTCACTGATATAGATATCGGTCAACAGCGACCCCTCGCCAAAAAAACATCCGCGCCACGTGGCATTGGCCCCCAGTGCAGCTGCACCGCCTGCACACTCGAAAGCTGTTTTATCAGTCTACGAGTCAATGTAAATCTGTGGTTCCCTGTGCAAGTCTATGGACCTCCGCGTGAGTCATTCGGGACCAGGATGAGACCATCCACTCACTATACTTGAATACCAGGCTTGTTCGTGTAGGATATACTACTTAAGTTTGTCGATGCGGATCCATTTAAGTGTGTGAGCGTGTGAGTACACACACAATGAAATACACACATACACCAGCGTTTTAGCCTTAACAGACTGCTGTGGTAAGATCTGTTAGCGAGCAGCACCTACGAAGGCCGGCATAGCACACGAGGGGGCGGGAGGTCGGCACCACAACCAACCGGCCACATGTCTCCCGAGATGCGACGTTTAAATACCACACCGTGCACTTATTTGAGGCTGCGACGACATAGGGGAGGCACAGAACTGGTTCAGATATTCGTCACCGGTGTTGGCCGTGAGCGGGAATCGAACTCCAGTCGCCGGGTTCGTACCACTGCGCTATCGATCCCCTACACACAAAGACTAAGATCCCCCCATATAGCTTCAACATACTGTTGGGACAAGTGCTGTTAGCAAACACGGAACACGACGGAGTGAGTACAAATACAAAGATCTCCCGTGTAGCCTTAACTGACTGTAGGAGCAAATGCTGTTAGCGAGCACCTATTAAGGTCGGGACGGCACACGAGGGTGTGGGTGGCCAACACCACGCCTGACCGCCTTTGTCTCCCTAGTAGCGATGTTTACACACCGCACCATAAACTAATTTCAGGCTGAGTTGACCTAGGGAAGGCCCACAACCGGTTCCGATAATCGTCACTGGTGTGTTGTCCGTGAGCAGGGAATCGAATTCGGGCCGCCGGATTCATAGCGCAGTTCGCCAGAATCTTTTGAAAGAAGCATAGCTGCTAATGAGACACTGAATCTTGATTTGAAGCTTTCGTGACTGCAGGAATCCATACTCTTTGATTCTTTCGGTAAAGTCACGTAGGTATAAAATAAAACAAATCCCGACGTTTCGGGCGCAACACAAGCGTCCGTCATCACGACGTTTCGGACGTTTGTGTTGCGCCCGAAACGTCGTGATGTATTATATTTTATACCTACGTGACTTTACCGAAAGAACCAAAGAGTAGAGACACTGACTGTTAAAACCGCTCCAAAGTTTGCTTATAACCAGTCACTGCTGCTTCAGCTTATGTCCTCAGAGGCCCGCTTGGCCCGATAGGTTTGTGTACAAAAAAAATATATGCTCGGTTTTTTTTTTGTACGTGTGGGTAGACAAATGTGTGGAGAAGACGCGTTGTCTGCTCATCGATGTTGTTGCCTTCGAACACATTGCGTTGCACTCTGAAAATGAACACGGCGGTGCGTGGGTCCAGTAACACGTGGCGGGGCTGTGTGCCTTTACAGCTCGCGCCAGTTATCGCCAGTAAGCCAATCAGCTGACCGGACCAGTTCACCCGCTGATCACGAATACGTCGAGCGAAACAAACGATTTCCAAGACCTTCGTGGGGTGTGTTTTCTTGGCGCAGTCATTGTTGACCGGAGTTGAGCAATTAAAACCACCAATACAACACACACACACTCTTTACCAGAGCATTTTTGGACACTTGTTGTAATGTCACCGCGAGAGTTCAACGTGGAAACTCGTATTGTCTCATTATGTGACCAGCAAGCGTGGTGGGTGAGAGGCTGATTGAAGGGACTCCATGCGGTAGTTCCATTACGAGGTCACCTCCTGAAGCCAGTCTGTGTCGCACTGCTGGCTTCGAGGCTTCCAAATGGAAAATATTGATCACGCGACTCACATTACAGCTCAGACCTGAATACATTAGCAGTATATTTAAAACAAACAAACAAAAACCTCTCCCATAGTTTTAGCGCGAGCCCACTGACCAGGAATTGAACCCTGGTTATATCGGGGGGATGCTGGCTCAGGTGCCACGAGTTGAGCAACACGAGCCGCTCGGTCACAGCGGCTTTGAGATGAAGCGATAGCCACAGCACAGGCGCTCGTTCTCACAGGTCAAGGACGGCCGGAGCCATCCGCGTGACCACTAACCGAGTACAATAGCCACCACGCGCGGACCGTTCATCGGGCTCCAAACGTACACCTGGGACTGGTGCCCAATATAGCTCCCGCACTGCTGCGATTGTCTTGATGTGTAATAGCGCATCATCCCAACACATCGATCCCTCGACTTGCAAGCCAACAATCCTGAATCGATTTCACGATCGCACTCACCGTCTTTGAGATCCTTCATGGACTCGCCTTTGCATCTAATTCCACTCTCAGTGCCGGATAAAGCTCGTGCGGGGCCTGTAGCATATGTTATAGAGGGGCCCTAAATAATAAATAGTAAAGTAATTGTATCTTTTTCCTTTGCTATACAGCCCAGATAATACGACAAATCGCTAACCTTAAACACCCAGTCGTTCATAAAAGTTAAAGGCAGTATAGCACTATAGTATTAGAGCAAGTACAGAATCACTGAACCGGAATTGATAGATTGAAAGCATTTAGCACGGGGCCCTTGAAAGTGCGGGGCCCGTAGCTTATGTAACTACTTTTGCTACTAGGATAATTTGGCACTCTGCTTCACTCTACGCACTCTCCTGCCTCTCCCCTCTCATCTCACACAACTTCATGCCACGTGATTTCTACTCCCTATCCTCTCTCATCTCACTCTTCTCCTCTCCACAGTAAACAAAAAAAATCGCTCAGTTCTCCTCTGCTGCATCCAGAGTCTGGAACTCCCTTCACCCAGCCACCCGTGCCGTCGACCCTCTCCGCACCCTGTTGAAGTCCAGGCTCAAGACTTTCTTATATATTGCCTCTGCCTACGACTGACTGTCCTCTTTTTCACGAAAATATTCGCGCGCTGTTTCAGTACGGCGTCTTGAGATGGCGTCGTGCTCACGCGGTCTATATGTGTGTGTGTATATTCACGCTGTGTCGTAGCGCCGAATGTGCTCAAGAGCGCGAGGCGGCGGCCTGTTCGATCAGCGCTGGACAATAAAAAAGAAATACGAGGGGGTGGGGGGGATACAAGGAAAAGGGGAGAAGGAGATTCTTGATTACGAGGTGGGGGAGATTCCTCATCATAAGGAGGAGGTTTGGGAAGGTTCCTGATTATCAGGGGGTTGTGGGGCTGCGGGAGATTCCTGATTATTGGGGGCGGGGGGTCTGGGGAAAGTTCCTGATTATGAGGGGGGGGGACGTGGGGGGGGGGCCGAGATTCCGAGTTTATGAGCCAGTTGCAAGGGTCGGCAACTTTTCAAAGAGAAAGAAGATAGACATTTTTAGTTTTTGTCTTCGACCAAAAGAGTTGAAGAGCCGCATCACACGCAGAGCAACTTGTCCACAAACACAGCAGCGGATACACAGCAGATGACAACACACACATTCTGTCTTCTTGGTTCGTTCGGTAAAGTCACGTAGAAGGGAAATAATAAAATATTAATAAAATAATAAAAATAAAACATAATAAAATACAATTCTCACGACGTTTCGGCCACAACGCAAGCAGCCGTCCTCAGGTGAAGAACAGGTCTGTCGGAAAGACAGCGTCTGAATGAACGCCACCACACACATTCTGACTTAAATAAAATAGGTGATCGAATAAACTGCGTCTATTTAGTTTGTGCCCCCCCCCTCAATTATTCTTTAACAATACAGTTTGACTCTAGGTTTTGTCGTCACCAAGACATTCCATAGTGACCCGTTCCCTGCCATATTAATCGATTATCTCGACGTTAAATTATGTTTAAGATTTGAGTTTTTAAAAAAACGGCTGCTCGCAAGCGGGCAGCCAAAGAGCTGCAGCTTGCCTGACTCCTGAACGAGAGCGTCTCTGCTTAATTATATTATTCGGTGAAGCCGCATTGGCATTGGTGCACGAGCACAATTATAGTCAAAGAAAAACCCAACGCAGTCTGTCAAACACATTCCTGCGGAGGGAGCTGGTAGGAACGTTGGGTTGCTCGGTCAATGGCCAGGGTCAACGGCGGCGTGGTGTATTCCGCAAATATGCTCGACTGTGAGTGCGGGCACAAGCCGGCGTGAGTAGGTTAAACGTTGAGTTTTATAAGGGCACCACGGGGTGACCAGCCCCTCCCCACCCAGCCCCACCCCTCCCACCCCCCACCCAGCCCCTCTCCACCCTCCCCTCCCCACCCAGCCCCTCCCCACCCTCCCCACCCAGCACCTCCAAACCCTCCCTACCCAGCCCCTCCCCACCCTCTCCTCCCCACCCAGCCCCACCCATCCCCTCTCCACCCTCCCCTCCCCACCCAGCCCCTCCCTCCCCACTCAGCCCCTCCCTCCCCACCCAGCCCCTCCCTACACGACGGACGGACGGACACAATAATCCCCTGTGGGCTGGTGTAACCAGAGGTTCCTACCAGTATAAGACTGTGGCTGTAAAAGCAAATGTGTAATATGCGACATGTTGGTCAGTGGGCTTTATATAATCGACGTTTCACAACTCCAGTCGGCCAGACCCGCCACGCTCCGCCTTTCCGCCTTCACCACTTGACTCCTCATTTAAATAACAGTACGTTTTTCCACGCTGCACACGCTCAATGCGTGTTAAACATGTCCCACGTGACGCGCTAAGCAATTAACGCGGTTCACCTTTTAGAGGCGATGCGAATGCAGCTTATTATCTCAGTGCGTGCGTGTGTTAACGTGTTCCACGTGATAGTAGTAATGCCAAAGGACTTGTGTTTCTGTTTTTCCCCCTTATCTGGGGTCGGCGTGAACACACGATCTTATATCACGTCGTGTCGTGTACTCCGGTCATCCTCGCAGCAGCAGAAGCAGCGGCTTTTGTCTAGCCATCGAACAAAGACGGGTCACTACATCGCGCGCTTTCGAATGCGCTTCTGCGGCCGTCTGGAACGCTCTTCCAGTCCGATGTTAGGAAGCCACCGGAGCGATGTACTTTTAAATCTGGATTGACAACTCATTCCTTTAGAACTGCCTTTTGTGTTTAGTTTGTTGTACTTCCCCCACACCTCAGATTCGCACAGTTGGCTGAGTACAGTGCGAAAGAAGTTCAACGTACATACAAATTAATATTGGATGAAAACAAATGTCATATTTCGCTCTCATCGCTTAAAGTTATTTCTTGCGGTTGATGTTTTTCATTGGTTGTTATCTACATTATAGATTTGTTCTCACACATTGGAATTGCTTTATTGTTGTGATGTGCTTATTGATTCCTTTGGAACTGCCTTTTGTGTTGAGTTTGTTGTCATTCCCCCGTAACCTCCGATCAGCACGGTTGGCTACGTACGGTGCGGAGGAAGTTCAACATGCGCACATCATGTTCGCTCACAATTCACGTCGTGAAATTATGGAGGCGAGGCGACGTTCGTCCACTCGGCGACACGCATTGTTCATTCCACACAGACAACAGTGGTTAGGCGTGTTTTGATCTTTTATTTTGTACTGAACACGGAGAACGCGGAGGTTGTGTGAGTCGATCTAGAGAATAACTCCATTGTTGTGATTTGATTGCGACATTATGAGCACGTGGCATTCGTGCGAAATGATTTTTTTGCTTGTCACTTGTAACAACAACAGCAGCAGCAGAAGTTCCGTTGGGGTCGATGGGCTATTGAAAAAAGCATGCTGCACTATTATTGATGTTATGTTGAGAGCCATATGAAGGAGACGCATGTATCTGTTTTGTCTTTCAATTGGAGTACAGGGAACAAAAATATTGGATTATTATACATAAATGGTACTATTTTGTAGCGTTTCGCTGTCAACATTTTCGTTGTTTTTTTTTACTCTTGTAAGTTGGCACAAACACACACACAAAAATGTCTCGTAACTTGGGCTGTGATTGTCCTTGTAAAAGAGCCACTTAGCTCGATGGGGCCTTACCAGCTAAGATAATAAGGTCTGCGTCTCTAAAAGTATGCCTTTGATGAACATCGCATTGCATCAAAACATATAGTGGGATCTCGCAAGCTAAGTATATTTGAGCCTGGTTAGCGCTTCGATGCAGTGCTTGCCAGGTGTTGTAGGCGTGGGGCTTCGTGGTGTGACTACGGTGAATACTTTTACTGTGTCCTGGTTTTTCTCCGGGTTCTCCGCTTTCCGCCCTCACCAATACAAACGCTCATTAATGGAACTGGCCACACATCCCAGGTGCAAGAATACTCTTCTGTAAAATAAATGAATAAACAAACATGTTTTCGTTAATAGCCTCCATGGGTCCGCCTTTGGCTACTCTTGGCATAGACCAGGGCGGTGGGGGGGGTAATCAACATAACAATAAGAGCAATTTATTTCGAATTCGTTACCCCCTCCCCCCATCCCTGTATTTGATGAGCCGCAATGAATGTGATTAAAGTCACAATGCAAATCCTTCAAGAGCCGCAAATTTCCATACCCCAGGCATTGACCCATCTTGGCTCTCTGTACCCCCCCAACCCATCTCCCACAATCCATGCTCACTCCCACGCACGAGGTGGGGTGACCGGGTCCGAGCACCTGAGGGCCTCTGTTTTGTTTAATTGCTTTGTATAAAGTACACGGAGTGAAATAGACGTCGTGAGTTTTTATTTGATTAATTCCAAACTATTTTGGTGATGCTGCTTTTGCCAGGACTGCACAAGCAGTTTACACAAATGCGTGGTGGGTGGGTGCGGGGGCGGTTTGTTGTTTTATTACAATAATGTTTTGGAACGAATGTTTTATTATAAAAAAAATAAGAATAGGGTTTTACCCTTTCTAGAAATAAAACAGCACGTGTTAAGATGTTCCACCACCAAATAGAAACCTTTTGCAATGAATCATGTCTGCATTAATCGTACGTACTTGTGGTGAACATGCAAATAAAAACATGATAATAATGTATAATGCATTACATTGCCTTTGAAACTGCTTGGCCCACACCAGAGACAGCCTCACTA
Organism: Lampetra fluviatilis; assembly: GCF_964198595.1. NCBI lineage: Eukaryota > Metazoa > Chordata > Hyperoartia > Petromyzontiformes > Petromyzontidae > Lampetra > Lampetra fluviatilis. The sequence continues at coordinate 12,633,921 of NC_136283.1, read as the reverse complement.
CCAGTGTCAGACCAGAGGTCGCCAAAATGCGAACAAGCACAAAGACAATGCACAATCAGGGCATTTCTAGCTCGGGGTTAGCAGCTATACCATGGAAAGGGTACGACCTATTCTTATTGTTTCATAGTTTAATACTGGCAACAACAACAACGTTCCATGTTGAAATTGTTATTATCTCTCACGCCACGCTCCATTGCTGCCAGCCAATCTCCCGCACAACAGATCACAATGTCCGTTCTGTGTACCCGCAGCAATACGACCAACACGATCACGTACAGCCCCGCCGTGATCGTCACGGAGTTTTCTTTGAGACCATACTTCACCAACAGCGTCAGCGTGGGTGGATAAGGTGGGGCGCTCAAAACCGCTTCAGATGTAACTCGCGACTGATTTAAATGTCCCTGGCCTAACATGGAACTCAGATCACCGGTTTTACAACGTAGCGCACTGATCACTGCACGATCGCATCACATACACTCGCTGCGAGATATTTTGCATGCCTGTGTAATCGTCATAGTGTTTACATCATGCACTCTAGGCTCTGAACGAACATCACTCACGGCTCTAGCCCAAACACCTTTCGTGTGTTGCGTCGGCCCTTGATAGGTGCTCGCAAACATAAAGCGCCCCAAGAGTCTGTACCGGAGGATCTTTGGATCTGCACCTGTCGCAAACACACACACGCACGAAACACGAGTCCACGACACCCGACTCCGACCACGCGCCGAGCGAAGTCTGACTTCCATCAGCTGCTTTCGCAGTGGCGAGTGTCTGAGTGACTTTTAGGGGGGGGGGGGGGCGTTTGGATTGGAGATGGTGGGGAGGGAGTTGGGGAGGTCCCCTTTTTTAATCGCAATTGTTCAATTGTTGAACGCAAGCCCAATAGCGGAGCTGCATTGGCTGAACGACTAGATTTTAAGGTTGTGCTAATTACACACAACGTGCTTGCCTAAAAATAAACCAACAATTCCTTGCTGATCTCGTCAAGGATCAAAAATAATCACGCAAACTCCGGTCATCCTCGCAGTGGGCTTTTGGCTAACCATCGAACAAATACGGTCACCGCATCGCGTGCTTTCAGATGCGCTTCGATGGCCGTCTGGAACGCTCTTCCTTCCGATGTTATGAAGCCACTGGAGCTTTGCACTTTGAAATCATCTAGATGGAAAACTCATTTCTTTAGAACTGCTTTTTAGATTTAGTTTGTTGTCCTTCCCTCGCACCTCATATTAGCACGGTTAGGCTACATACGGTGTGAAAGAAGTTCAACAAAGACCCATACAAAAACCTATAACTCAAAGAAGCCAGCAGCGGAAAACATACTCAAGTACTAATGATCGTATAGTCCATGGTATCTTGCTTCTTCAGTCCTCTTCTCCATGGCACGTCTTTGGACGAAGTGATAAGTACTCTACGCAGATTAGAACTGAAATAAGTATTGAATTGAGCCAGATGGCAAGGCTGTGGCAGGCAGTTCCAAAGCCCGGAAAGAGAAGATAAAAGGAGAGTGCCGTACTCATGCGAGCACAACAAACAAGAACTCACACGTTTATTGAATTGAGCACAGTGCCTTGTGATAAGATCGCGTGGCAAGGCTTTACAAATTGTGTTGCAGCATAGCGTTAGTTGCTCACAGATTTGCAAATCATGTGCCAGTGTTTCTTATAAGGCTCACATTAAAATGATCACAAAGACTTCATTTTTCCATCTTCGGAATATCTCCCGTATCCGACCCCGTCTCTCTGCCTCAAATGCAGAAAAGCTGGTCCATGTCTTCATCTAATCTCGCATAGACGATTGTAATGTCTTACCACTCTCTGGCCTGGTTAAGAAGGTGTTTACCAATTTTCAGAATGTTAAAAATGCGGCTGCTAAGGTGTTGACCAGAACACATTCACATACTGCACCCGTGTTGGCCTCACTGCACTGTACTCTTTGGTTCTTTCGGTTTTCAGGTTCTACTGGTTTGCAGTTTCACGTAGAATACAGTTTAATATTATATTGTTAACTTGCAAAGCAGTGAACCGTCTTGCCCCAGCCTACATCTTTGACACGCTGCACCCATATGTCCTCTCAATGTCCCTAAAATCTGCGTGATGCAGATCTTCTCTGCATTTCCAGGTCGAGGTTTCGGTCTATGGGTGACCGAGCGTTTCCCCGTGTAGCTCACAGGCTATGGAACGCTCTTCCACGAGATATCAGCGATTTCCGAGTCTGTAGACATTTTAAAAATGTATATTCTTGGTTCTTTCGGTAAAGTCACGTAGATAGAAAATAAAAATACTATTAAAATGTTTTTATTTTCTATCTACCTGACTTTACCGAAATAACCAAGAATATTAATTCCTGCAGTCACGAAAGTTGTAATTAAAAAAAATGTAAAAATGCGTTTTAAACCCTGTTTATACGCTTTCGCTTATTAAACTTTTAATTCATTTAGTAAATTATGTTTTAAATGTATTAATAATATTATGTTTGTGCTAATTGCATGTTGCTTCTGTGTCCTGTACAGCGCTTTGAAATCCTGTATAAAATTACAATGTCGTTGCGTCTCAAGTCTCTCTTTTTTAATTAGAATTCTACGCTGCTTGTTTTGTTTGGGCAATTGTTCCATGAGCTTTGGCCAGAGCTTGTGACGATGCGTGCACCGACGAGCAAAAGGCTGCCTCCTCCACCTCCATGGGAAAACGACGAGTTCGACACGGGAGCACGGTGCCCCCCAACGATCTCCTCGCTCTGCAGCAGAGGTCGCAACCGGGTACCCGATACCCGTACCCTACCCGATACCCGGCTACCTGTACCCGGCCGGGTACGGGTACGGGTACCCGTTTGCGACCCTGGTGCGGCCAGATACGGGTACGGGTAGACCGTGAGTCACTTGTGAGTAACCGTTTGTCACTCATTTCCCAACGTCTTGTCTCTTCTCACAATTCAAGTTCCTAGAATCAACCCACCCTGCGCCTGCAACATGGCTTCATCCCAGAGGTCGCAATCAGGTACCCAATACCCGTACCCTACCCGTACCCGCCCGGGTACGGGTACGGGTACCCGTTTGCGACCCTGGTGCGGCCGGGTACGGGTACGGGTAAGGAATCAAAACCCGTTTGCGACCTCTGCTCTGCAGGGCGAGATGAAGAGGCGTCACACGGGGGCGCAACGCGAGTCTCGAGGCAGTGGTTCATGACTGCTGCGCATTGTTGTTCCGGGCACAGCGCGAGATAAAACGCACAGGCCAGATCGCTCATCGGTTTTCAAGATGACACCGCTCCTGCATGCTGCCCTCGCTCCTGTTTCCCTTCTTCACCCTCCTCCCCCTTTCATCTGTTCCTTCCCAATCCTCCATGTTTCTTAGCTTTTCTCCATTGTACATTCCCTTCCTATTCCACCCCCTCACCCACTTCGTATTTACGTACGTACGTTGAACTTCTTTCGCACCGTACGTAGCCAACCGCGCTAATCGGAGGTGCGGGTGAAGGACAACAAACGAAACACAAAAAAGCAATTTTAAAGAAATGAGTTTTCAATCTAGATGTAAAGGTGCATAGCTCCGGTGGCTTCCTACTATCGAGTGTCCCATACGGCCGCAGAAACGCATCTGAAATCTGAAAGCGCGCGATGCAGTGACCACTCTCCTCCCCCCTCTTCCCTTTCGCGACTCCCATGTGCCCTCTGCTACGGTGACTCATTCCTCGGCACTTTCACTGCCCTTGCCAGCTAAATCACTCGATCAGTTGAACACGTATAAATCACTCGATGTTTCTTACCGCTTTTCAAACACTCAAAGCGCCTTCTAGATGAGGCGCCCTATGAACATAGAGTAACATCTCCGCAAAAAAATCAATGTGCGCACGTCTCTTCTGAGCTCTGTTGCCTGCGGTCGTTCTGATTATTGACAGTGGCCATTGATGCGCCGGTGACTCTAGCTGGCAGTGCCTATAATGTCGCCTTGTAGCACGTGGCCACCACGTGGTAGTCGCTCTCAGAAGCAGACGAAGAGAGGACGACTCAGAAGCGGGAGGAGGAACCACAGGCGAGCAGGAAGACTGCAGCCAGGAAGTGACCTGGCGCCACCCCCCCCCCGCCCCCCAATCTCCAAGCTCTGCGGTCGTCTGCATATGAAGGTGTTATCGGCCAATTAATGAGGGTCAAAATATGGGAGCGGACACCCGGATAAAACCCCACGGGTGCATGGGAGCCACACTCTATCCCATACAGATGGAACAGGTGGATTCGCCATACGGCTTTCTTATAGCGAGCTTGGTTGAGATGAGTCTCATGGCTTGCACTCTTTAACAACAATAATATCAATGCAAATCATAACGTACACAAGTGAACCGTGACTCTTTTCAGTTTCCATAATAATCAGAACGTGTGCAAAAACACGCACGTCAGAAACGTGGCACTGTGGGTGTTGTCGGTGCCAGGACACCCTCAAAGTGTTTAGGTGTGGTTGATATGAGATAACTACGTATTTGTGGACACAAATCATTGAGCTTTGGAGTCCGCGTTTTCCTCCCTTCAACCAGGATAATTTACAGACGTCATTTACAACTTTCACCGGAGGTCACAACGCGCTGTACAGAGCTAAACACAGAAATAAAATGCATAAAGGAAAAACAAAACCACGGGAAAAAAACACGAATAAAGCCACGCAGGCTAGTGATAAAACCAAATAAAATTGTAAAAACCCCAAGAGTATAAAAATCATATGTAGGAAGTTAACAGGCCTTAAAGAATATTGTGTCTTTTGTGGCGGAATTGTATTAAGCCGGTAGACTCGGCAGACCAAATTCCATCTGGTGGATTTGAATTCAATAGAAATTTCTGAAAAAGGAAAGTTAAATACGCAGCAGGGTACCAACAGTCGGCTCAGTCCATAGTCAGTTGTTGCGTATATTTAATCACCGCTGGATGAGGGCATCTGCACACTGCGCAGTCGCGTGGGTTATGACCATACTTCAGCACATGCTCACTGCGGGCTGGTATAGGGTTCTCACCTGGTTCGAACTAAAACAATCGACTTGAACCTGCGTGTTTGCGGTGCAGATGGTAATCCCGCGGCCAGAATGCAGAACCGCCAATTGGCCGTGTTTGTTTCAGTGTCGGGTGTCGACTTTAATGCCACGTGGCTTTGGCGTCCAGGTATCGCGTATCCAGGAGACACGTGATACGGATACCACTGTCAGTGAGTGGCTTTCATATGCAAATGTTACTCCAAGGATCAGCGCTAGCGCTGATATATAGAGAGTTGTGAGCTACATACAGTATAATATTATATCATGGGTGGGGGTGGGGGGAAGTGAGGGCGCGGCTATGAAACACGCCACCCGCTAAAGTTTGAGTCCCGGCCACGGCTAATTCCATTGGCGAGCGACATCTAACGAGACCGATTCAGTCGACCGCTCGCCCCACCCCTGTAGCAGATCTACACTGGATCAGCGTGGTGAAGTATGGTCAGACAACCCTCGTGACCGAAACGCGGTGGGGAGGCACGTGTCAAGCAGTGGATTGGCAAGCGGCTGCAATTTGTTATTTATAAATGTGAACATTTGGAAATTGCCAGAACGTGCAGGAGTTTGTGATGCAATCGTATTCTAACCGCCTGCGACAAAATTCACGATGAAATACGCCGGACCTCAGAAGCCAAGCAGGGAGAGAACCTGGGCATCACTCGGATGTATGGATGCTCTCCAGGTGTTGGCAGTGCTGAGTGCCACCCCCGCTCGTACACAGCTGTGATGGCGTTTTCTCCGGGCACTCCGGTTTTCTCCCGCATGAAGCCAGACACTAATTAATGGCGTGTGCCGACCATCCGAATGCAGGATCCTCCTGAAAAAATGTTTATGAGTATTAGCTGTATTTTATTAAATTACAGCCCTTTGTCAAGCCACTGCTGGATGAAGGCATTGACCACGAGGGTTGTTTGATCATACTTCAGCGCGCTGGTCACTGCGGGTTAGTGAAGGGCTGGGAGGGCCTCGAACAGTTTGGATATGACTCGCCAGCCACTGTTGTTAGCCGTAGACGGGAATCGAACTCAGGCAAGGCCCACTGAGCATTTAACTTTTTTTCAGAAGCGACCGGCCCCAAATCATAGCCCAATAAAGTGGCTTATCACGTGGAAATTTATAGCAGCCAAATACTTTTATAGCTGTGTTCGTAGCACAGTACACTAGCCACTTTCGCCACCACTCCACCGTTGCCGGATAAATGATATAAATTATTACCAATATTTATAGGCCACCACTACGAGCTGCATAATGCAGAGTGTTTAGAGGCACAGCCCACAGGGAATAATTTCAACCGGCTCTGTCCAGATCGCCAGATCGACGACCCAGAATATGTTTCCAAATCCGGCACACCACACCCAGTATACCGCTCCCCTATGGCCGTGGCGACTAAGTCACGTGGCATCTCCAGTCTACCAGCGATGCGGACAAAGTGCATTGAGGAATCAAGCCCTGGGAGGAGGGAATAGCTGGCTCGAGCTGCTATAGCTGCCTCAGATCCGCACAGGCGTTCAGTGAAGTGTGCATTACACGCATCCAAAGTACACGCAAACTTATTTTCTAAATTTGCGTCGAACTAGGATCCATATCTTAAAGACAGGGGCCTCGCCTGCAACCTATGGCAGCTCGCCAGAATTAATTTAAGCAAGCCTAACTCTGCTGATGATATACTGCATGTCGAAACTTGTCCAGGTTTGCTTGTACTGGATCAATGCTGCTAAAATTATTCACTCCCAGAAGACCGTGCTGACCAATGGGTTATGGTAACAGGTTTTTACCCTTTCAACTGGTACAAAAACTGACACCTTTATACAAGGCATCATGTTTGCAATAACCACAACACAAGCAGTCAAAATGCAAACAAAAATAAACAACTCTGATGATGATAATGATATGCACGGTCCTTGAAGGTGATTGGTCCACACCCGAAACAGCTTTTCTTAGAGCCTAGTCTCCATTGGTGTTTCTTTTTGTTTGCATTTTGACTGCTTGTGTTGAGGTTATTGCAAACATAATGCCTTGTATAAAGGTGTCAGTTTTTGTACCAGTTGAAAGGGTAAAAACCTGTTACTATATTTTGCCACTGGTAAAGGAGGTCTCATAGTGACCAATGGGTTGTATAGGAGATACTCAGATTTTTTGATGTAATGAGATGAATAGATGAACACATAGTCTGCTGTTCGAGAGCACTTAGACGTCTCTCCTGTGTCCGAATAAAGTGTCAAGTTGGTGCATGTGTTAATAAACGTGTGCATAGACTTTTTGTCGATTTAAAGCTTTCGTGACTGCAGGGATTCATATTCTTGGTTCTACTGTTTTGTTTTTCACATACTGCACTAGCTGCAGTTCTTTATTATTAAAATTTCCCTCCCTTTATTACTGCTAATCCTACATAATACACTAGCACACTATGACTTTGAGACCCCCCACCGCCTACACATTCCGCAAGGAGTGACAAACCCCAAATCTGCATTTGTCATTAATATGCTAAATTCCTCTGTTGATATGTAAACTCCTTTGTCAAGGCTCTCTCCTCCTCCCACCTAGCTTAAAACACGCTGCCAAGCTTAGCAGTGTTCAATAGGACGCTGTGTTTCCAACAGCTCTGTTTCTTCACCTTAGGACGGCTGCTTGCGTTGTGGCCGAAACGTCGTGAGAATTTTATTTTATTATGTTTTATTTTTATTATTTTATTATTTCCCTTCTACGTGACTTTACCGAAAGAACCAAGAGTATGCATAGACGTTGTTAATGAAGCATTGTAATAGGGGTTATTTTATTGTAACTGGGAGAAAAGGAAGCTCAAACCTGCTCACAATGTCCAGTACATGAGACGACATTTCTGTACACCTAAATGATGACCTGTGGACGAAATTGTTGACACAATGGTGGCCAAATGAGAGAGCTCACCCTGAGAGGACGACCACTGATGAATTTTGAGCTGAACAACTCTTTCACAAGAATAGATCATGTCTGGTGATGATGATGATGATATTGTGGAGTCATTGTTGAGCGGACTGAGATCAACTCACTACGCTTGAGAACCTGAAGATGATTGTTTGTGTTGCAATCGAAACGTCGTGAAAATTAAATTGTTAAAATTTTACTATTTTATTATTTCCCTTCGACGTGACTTTACCGAAAGAACCAAGAATATGAATCCCTGCTGTTACGAAAGCTTTAAATCGAAACTTGAGAACCTGTTCTTTTTATAAATCCTTTATATTAAGTTATCGTGCTTGCTTGCTTGCTTGCGTGCTTGCTTGCTTGCTTAGGACCGTGCAAATCTTTCGGTCGTTTTTTAACCCACTTCCCGTGATCCAATCGAGCTGACATTTTCCACACAGACTCGTTGTGCCAGACAATTATTGCTCGTGAAAAAAAATTCCCAAAATTTTACACTTTTTAGGCAAAAAAAATGATTTTACATATATTCAAATAGAACGCATTCATGGCTTTGGCTGAACGTCAGAGTGTAAGAGCCCAGAGCGTAACCCCTCCACAGGCCGTGGCGGAGTAGCGCAGTTGGTAGCGCCCTCGCTTCCCATGCCAAAGGTCGCGGGATCGATCCCCGCGTCCTCCACAGGCGAATATATTTTAAATCCTTTATATTAAGTTCGCTTGCTTGCTTAGGACCGTGCAAATATTTCGCTCGTTTTTTAACCCACTTCCCGTGATCCAATCGAGCTGACATTTTCCACACAGACTCGTTGTGTGTGACAATTAATTTTCGTGAAATTTTTTTTCCAAAATTTTACACTGGTTAGGGAAAACAAATTAAATATTTAATTACCAATTGCTTAATACTGGCAGACAATCATCTGACCCATAGATTGCAGCCATCTCAAGCCAGAGGATGAGAGGACTCTAGCCGCCACGCATATAAAGGATTTAGAGTGAAAAACTTTGTTTTTACGGGTTTACTTGTTAATCCTTTATATTAAGTTCACTTGCTTGCTTGCTTGCGCGCTTACGCCCATGCAAATCTTTCGGTCGTTTTTAACCCACTACCCGTGATCCAATCGAGCTGACATTTTGCACACAGACTCGTTGTGCGTGAAAATTTATTTTCGTGAAAAGTTTTTCCAAAATTTTACACTTTTTAGGTAAAATTTTTTTTATATTTAATTACCAATTGCTTAATGGTGGCAGGCAATCATCTGACCCATAGGTGGCAGCCATCTCAAGCCAGAGGACGAGAGGACTCTAGCCGCCCGTTTCAAAGACCAATGTGGGCTGGGTTGTGGCCCATTGAACACGCATATAAAGGATTTATAGTGAAAAACTTTGTTTTTACGGGTTATTTTTTTTACCTGAATTCGCACTCAGGATTTCAGTGATTGTTTCGTGCAATAATGGATATGCCATGACTCATGAGGACGACATAACTTCCATTGTCACAGACCCGAGTCTGCACACAACAATTTCTCTCTCAATGTGTATCGCTGCTTGCTTGAGCGTCGTATTTGTTTTTTTATTGGCGTTGAATAGGCGCCGTTCAATGGACAACTCGGCGTGAGCAAATGCCTGATGAACCCTGACCCCTTAAAACCGTTCCCTTCCCCAACAGCAAACACCCGCACAGCAACGTGCACTGGGTACTGCTGATGCAGAGTTCTGCTGCATCCTGGGGGAAAAACCCTCCAACAGGGACGTTACCGTGCACTAGAGTTTGGACAGATGCGTGGGAGACTCAATACTGCTCCTTGAAAGCTTGAGCTGTGGATAAAAAATAAACCATCTTCGCAGCATCAGCACGGAGACTTCCTCGACAAGACTAATTGAATTGCTCGTGTCAGGTAAAGGTGCAGCCCTGTAATCGATGTACCACTGCTGGCGGAACGGTGCCCGCTGAAGGGAACTCTGGAGAACACCGCTAAAGCGTATTTGGTCTACTTTTCCACTCTGGCTAGAGGTGGAAGTGGTCACACTTGACCCCACCGGCCGATCGACGAACTGTGGTGTGAACATTTATCTTTCTGAGTGGACAGAGGCTGTGGGTGGGGTGAGGGGGGTTCTCGACACTTGCTCCAAAAAAATATGGTTTAGTTTTGGTTTAGATTTTCGGACGCGGAAATCTAAACGAAAACTAAACCATATTTTTTTTTAAATTGTATTTTACCAGGTAAGACCCACTGAGCTATATAGCTCATTTTCATAAGCGTCCTGGCCACAAATGACAGCTCAAAGCAGTGGCTTAACATGCGGAAATTTATAGTAGCCAAATAATCGAAACGCACGTTGATTTTAAATGTGGAGTGAAAAACTGGAGGACGTGGAGAAAAAAATCCAGGCGACCTCGGGGAGAGCATGCAAACTACACATATACAGGAGTCGGGGTGTCGATACAACCCACGACCTCCTGTATACCAGGCGAGGGAGTTAACATCTCGGAGGGCACGTCCACCGGTCGAGAAGGAGAGATGAAATCAGCTGGTGTGTAGGTGCTCGGTGGATTACAGGACCGAGAGAGATAGCGATGGCTTGGCGAGGCCTTCATCCAGCAGCGGATTGACCATGGCTGATGGTGTGGCATAAACCGACATGTTCTACAATTTAGACGTGGCAAACCAGACCCTTTGCCTGTTCACTTGTTATGCAGTGTTAACATTTCATTCCCATCAAATATGTACAACTATGTATTCACTTTGATACCGTTTGAATGCGCAAACATGACTGGCCCCATCTCCCCATTTCCACCTCCACTCTGACCCCTCCCACCACCCTCCCTACCCCTTGCGTGGGTGGGGGGGGGTAGAAGAATCCCAGTGCGACGGAACCCCGTTGGTGGTGCTGGTGGGCTGACGCTGACGTTATATATACACATACCACTCGTCATGTGAGGTCACAGACTCGCACGCCTCCCAAGCAACTTAACGCGCTGCCTTTGCCGAGCAGCACACACGCGCACAGTCTCTCCATCACACGCGCACGCACACACGCGCTCTGTCTCATAGACACACGCACATTATATATCACACACATACTATATCCCATAAACACACTCTGACACACGCACACACAGTCCTATACACACGCACAGATACATACAATTTAGCACACAGCCACACACCGCACGCACGCACGCGCGGACGGACGGACGGACGGACGCACGGACGGACGCACGTGTAAGAGCGCTGAGTCATTCACAATGAGCGGCTACGTGCAAGTGTACGAGAAGAGCGAGACGCTGCGCTTGAGAGAGAAGCACGTCGGGTGAGTCCACGGTGCTGATCGCTGCCGGGGGAACCTCCGGAACGCGCGCACAGGACAGGACAGGATGCTCACTGGCACCTAGACTCTGAGAGAAGACATCGACACGGAGCGCTGTGTGTTCATAGATTCAAAGAATAACGAGAGCAGACTCGTCGTGTCTGAGATCAGCAACCGCTTGTGGGCTGGCAAGCTAACTGTTGTCACCCCTGCAGATACATTCCGAACACATCGTTTGAAGGTACTGCTGCGTTGGCATATGCTGCACAAGCGAAAATAATAATATTAATAATAACTCCGACACATCGGCAATAAAACCGTGGCCTTAAGTGGAAACATATAGGCAACGTTTCGGGCAATAGGCCTTCTTCGAAGCACGTGTGTTATGATAGATGCCAGCAAGATAGATGCCTATAGGTAACAGCTGCGGTGGGTTAGCTGCCACCTATAGCAGCACATGTGCTCTGATGAAGGGCCTTTGCCCGAAACGTCATCTACGATTATTATTATTTCCGGCAAAAGAGCGAGTGCACCTCCGATTAGCACGGTCGGCTACGTACGGTGCGAAAGAATCCGAACATACATAGTGTGGGTTTCCTTTTAAGGCAGTGTTATTGACAAATGTGTTGAGTTTATACACCTTAAATATAACTTTCTATCTGTCATACGAGGCTTATTAATGTGTTTTTATTTTATACCTACGGGACTTTACCGAAAGAACCAAAGAGTATGGATTCCTGCAATCACGAAAGCTTCAAATCAAGATTATTAATATGTGTTTGAATCTGTGTATTGTACCTGGCTAGCTTCTACCTTCTCGAATCGATGGACTCGCTGTGATAGAAATTATGGACTATATCCTATAGCGTATCGTCTGAACGGGCTGGCTGTCAAATATACGGCCTACGGAATAGCCGTCACGGGGTTAGCCGTCCCCCTATAGACGCTATCGTTTAGCGTGTCAGGCGTAGCTCAGCCACACGGAGAGAGGCACTTGGCAATGTGAACGCAGCAATAGACATCAGCAGCCTTGACAAGCCTTGACAATGGCAACACACCGCAACAATGCGATGCGATGAGACTCGGCGGGCCGATGGCACCGGCCCACAGGGACAACGAAGGGCAAGCCTGGCAGAGGAGGCTGTAAATAGTAACGGTGCCATCACGGCGGCTCTCTATTCCGCAGAGGTACACGCAGACGCCTCGGCAGGGGCGGGCGTGCGGGGGGGAGTGGGGGCCGGGGTGTAATAGTCCCCATTCGTGAATCCACTGCTGGATAAAGGCTTCCCCTACGCCTTTACGGTCATGGGAGGGAGGGGGTGGGGTTGACCATACTTCACCAAGTTGGTTTCGTGTGAGTGGGTGAAGATGGAGAGTGACCACCGAAACGGTTCAGTCATTTTTTCACTCGTCACTGATGTTCGCCGTACATTCTCATGTGCCCTAATGCGTCACGAAATCATCCTGTTACGAAGTCACGACTTGTTTTTGTTGTTGAGAGTGTAGCTCTAGACACGCCAACCTCAGCACATTTAGCCCCTCTTAGCATCGGGTTAACGCACACACATACACACAGCACGCGCACGCGTACACACAGCACGTACACACATACACACAGCACGTACACACATACACACAGCACACATCCACACACAGCACGCACGCTCACAAACGCACAGCACACACACGCGCTCACAAACACACGAGTCACAAACACATTACACACAGACAAAGATCCTCCGTATAGCCTTAACATGCTGTTGGGGCAAGTGCTGTTAGCGAGCACCTATGAAGCCCGACACGGTACACGAAGGGGTGGGTGGCCAGAACTACGCCTTTGCCTCCCCAGTGGCGATGTTTACACACCGCACCAAGTACTCATTTGCGGCTGCGTCGACCTAGGGGAGACCCAGGACCGGTTTAGATAGTCGTCACTGGTGTTGGCCGCGATTGGCAATCGAACTCGGGCCACCGAATTCGTAGCGCAGCGTAGCGCTAACCGCCACTCTACCGCTCCCCCACAACACAGCACACACACAGACACACACACAGACACACACACACTTACACACACACGGTCAAAACACTCACGTGTAGCACACGCACTCGAGTATCATAGCGGCCCGACCCCCCCCCCCCCAACTCGTCTAAGCGTGGATGCGAGGATGCCTCCAGTCACCGCAGCGTTCCTCGCCGTTATCTCGATCCGCTCAGCGACCGCTTTGAAGGCAACCCACGTCGTCCGGACTGAACACGATTGAGTTCAGGGTCGCACGATTGATCTAAAGCAAGCAGCACTTGGAGGGAAGAGGGGTAGGGGACACATAGCCTCTACAACGATCCTTTGCTCCGCATCGCGACCTCAAAAGTGTTCTAATTGGGTTCCCTTTCCTCGGACGTCGATCGCTCATCTCGCACCTTAATTTGTGACAGATCCTCAAACGTGCGGGATCCTTGATTCAAGGCGAAGGTGAATGATACCCGGGGTGGGGTGGGGTGGGGTGGTGGCGCAGTGGTAAACACACTGCACTCAGCGCCCATCGATCCGAATGAGTTTCGATTTTCCCCCTGCAATGTTAACGTTCGTGCGGAGTGACATTTGAACCGGTCCTGAAATATTCATCTCTTCACCAACCCACACTGGCCAGCGTGGCCGAACGATCTTGGGGGAGGCCTTCCTCCAGTGATGAATACATGAAGGGCGAACTGATCGATACATTTTCTCTGATTACCCTACCCGCTGGGCTGTGGTTTAGTGGGTAGGATGTGCATTGTGTGTTAACCAATTAAGGACTCTGGCAATGACGTGCAGAACTTTGTTGATAAGATAAAAATGCTCAAAACCAAACTGAATATTGCACACTGGGAGGGTGATTGTGAACTCACTTTCATGTACGTATGAGGTCATTGATTGATTCCATTAATTTGTACTTTTAAAACTACTGTGTAGACAATTAACTTCAAAATTACACATACATCGGTATCATATGATGGGGGAGCGGCACGGTGGTTAGCACATTGCACTATGAACAAAGCAACCCGAGTTAGATTCCTGGCCATGGCTAACATCAACGTCGGAGTGATATATTAAAGGCGGTGAAACAGAACCGGACGCGGAATGGGGAATCCCGTCATTATGCATTGTTCGGATCATTTAGACATTTTGCCCGTGTGTTAAAACTGTGGCAGGTTCAGTAGAGTCGTTGTGGACCTGTCACTCTCTAAAGAGCACTCGGTGCCTCTCGAAGCCGTTGTCCATGCAGAGCCAGTGCTGACAATTCAACACGATGGGAATCAAATAATAACAAAAAACATCTACATTGCGTCAAAAAACAAGAATCCTATATGGAAAAAAATATACAAGAGGAGATGTGCCGGTCATCGGTCCTTGGCGAATGCATGTGCGCTTGTGCACCACAGCCAACGACGGTTCACGATTGTTTTGTGCGGCAGAGATCAGTTGCTTCAGAGCAAACCAACTGTTTATTCCCGCCAAGGGCTGCTTTTGCCACAGAAATGTAGAATTTTCCACCACTGGCTCTCACTGGGCAGTACAAACTTTACTGACCCTGTGTGGATGATGAGGCTGAGTTGACCATGGTTGACATTTGGATGATTGGGAGCCCTACTGTTCCACCAGTTGACAGAGTAAATAAAAAAACAACCCCATCTATTTTCCGTTCTGTTGATCCAGCTCATAGGAGAGATCAGATGACCTTTATGACCAGGTGAGAGTCCATTGAGATCGGACATCAATAAGCGCATCACAACAAGAAAGACATTCCAGCGTGTGAGCACAAATATATAATGACGATAACAACCAAATGAAAAACATCAACCACAAGAAGTTATGTAAGCGACGAGAGTGAAATATGACATTTGTTTTCATACAATATTAATTTATGTACGTTCAACTTCTTTCGCACCGTACGTAGCCAACTGTGCGAATCTTGAGGTGTGGGGGAAGCATGACAAACTAAAACCCAAAAGCAGTTCTAAAGAAATGAGTTGTCAATCTAGATTTAAAAGTGTAGAGCTCCGTGGCTTCCTAATATGGGAAGGAAGAGCGTTCCAGACGGCTGCAGAAGCGCATCTGAAAGCGCGCGATGCAGTGACCACCTTTGTTCGATGGTTAGCCAAAAGCCGCTACGAGGATGACCGGAGTTTGCGTGATGGTTTCAGCTTCATGACGAGATCAGCAAGGTATTGTGGTTCATTTGTGGCAAGTACGTTGTGTGTAACGAGTACGACCTTATAATGTATTCGTTCAGAAACTGGAAGCCAATGCAGCTCAGCGAGAACTGGACGGACACAATTATTGTGGGATGGAGCGGTGGTGGCGCAGAGGTTAGCGCACTGTGTTCCAAACCCAGCGACATCGTTTAATCTGCGTCCCCAGCCACGGACAGCCTCAATTAGCGAGTGATATCTGAACGGGTCATTGTCATTCCCCCCCGACCACCATCAACTCGCTCTCACAGGCGCGGTGAAGAATGGTCAAACAACCACCGTGACCGTCCGACAAGGAGTGAAGAAGCCTTCATCCAGCAGTGGATTGACTAAGGGGCACACCTCAATTGTGCCGATTGGTCTAGGCGTGGACCATTATTTACCTGCACGGCATGAGCCGAAACAGTTTTGGCACGGACCTTGCAACATCCATAAACCGGGTCGTGACGATAAACAGGATAGCGAGCATGAATGTCTCACAACCTTTGGTGCGCTTCGCTTCTCTTCTCTCAATGCGTCACCGAAAGGACAACACCGGCCGTCTTCTGATGATGAATGTGTCATGAAGTATTTCCCCCAGGCCTCAAACCACCCAACCACCTGGACTCTGTCCCCCCCCCACCTACCCTCCCCCCACCACCTTTCCCGCACGTCCACCAGGTTGTTTGTTGGGGTCTAGAAGACATGTTTTCTCGCGCTCAGCCCCGCTCAGCTTTGGGTGAAAGAAAATAACATAACCAAGCCCTGCTGTCATCGATTTTAAGTAATTTATAAAGCTACAGTGTACACTTTATCCAACGGATAATATTAGTTAAAAGTTAGGTTGCTTTCGTATTGGTTCGTGAGTTTGTGGCCATTTTCCTTTCTACAAATTATAATGTAGAAGTGGTCAATAGGTGGGGCATGTTGAAGTTAAATAGGAAAGCAATTATCTGGTTAAAACCGGTTTCCCTCGCTTTGTGCAGGAGATGTGTTCCAAAAAAAAGTGCACAAAACAAACCCACGCTTAAGAGGACACAAACACAATGTTGTCCCACATCCGCATATGAGTGAATTCAAATCGCATGGAGTGAATTTTGGGAGGAAATAGGTTAACCGCACACATTATACACGAAACCCCCCAAACCAAACCTGCATCGAGCGTGGAAAACTTTAAGTTAAATACATCTATAAAAAAAAATCACTATCATTCCCTTCCAACAACTTACATGCTTTTACACATTCTTGTAGTCACTGGGCATGGAGTGTTTTTTTTATTTTCATGCATACATTTTTTAAAACCAAACTGCACATTTGTGACAATCTGATGGAACGCAATAAGTAACATCCTTTAAACGTCAACAAGAACAGCTCAATGTAGCTACAAATAAGGAGACGCAGCGTGTTGTGCACAGTGGTTGATGGGTTTGATTGGCTGCCTCCCAACAAATGCAAAGTCCACATTATTTAATTAGCCCGTTAATGTCCACCCCTGATTCCGAGAACGTATTTGTTCATTTACCAGAGAGTTTTGGTTTATCACTAATTATTCCATCTACTCAAACCCTTAATGTTTAGCATAAGAGCCCGAGGTATAAAGGGCGAATCTAAGACACGTTAATTGGATAGGGAATTCAAGGACAAAGTGGCACAATTTGTTCCACAGAGACAATCAACGGTAGCCTGCTGAGTGCAGAACAGGTGCTCTGTATCTGTGGTCACTGTCTGGTGATGCCACACTATCCAAGGCTGTGCTTTATCATGCATTTAAAGAGTTATCAGTGAGTACTGCACGTTATCAGATCAATCACCACCTGCCGAGAAACCACTCTTGAGTGGTTTGTTCAGAGCTTCAACAAAAATGATTTCTAATCTTTACAATTTTGTTTTATGTTTGTCAGTACACGTCATAATTTGACGTCAAATTTTACACAACTCATCGGCCGCATCAGAATCCATCCTATCAGCAGCATTGATTCAATCAAAGGCAAACTCTGGAACGGTTTCGACACGTGGCGTCTCATCGGCAGAGTCAGTCTGGCTTAAACCACTGATAGGGAACTTTCCGATGTTTGCAGGCAAGGGCCCTCTCTGTCAGAGGTGGTTCTAGTTCGACATGTTGGAATGCCCCATTCACTTATTGCTCTGTATCGGTCGCGGTCCAGTGATGCCAACGTTTTCGTGGCTGTGCTTAAATTCAAACGAGCCGCTGTTATGCGTTGACATTGTGCTGAGCTAGCACTGCGCACTATCAAGCCAAGCACCACATACCATAGGTGGGGAACCACTCTCGAGTTAAATGGGCGGCACAATTAGGGGAGGGGGCGGAGGGGGGCTGACTCCTGCCCGTTGCTTTTCTGCTGTTGATAAGAGGCACAAACACCAAGTCACGATGCCCTCGTAGTATCCTGGCAGCGCTGTTATGTCACAGCGAAGGAGAGGTTAACGCTGAACAAACAATTCACCTGGAGCTCTTAACCCAGCTGGGGGGTGGGGGGGGGCTAATGACCCTGCACTCCAAGCTATTAACTGAGTCCAGCACGCAAGTGCAGGAGGGTGGGGGGGTTGGGCCCAGCTGGCTCGAGTTTCAAGCCTCATCTCTGCCGGCAGATACATTTCCTGCCACGGCCCCAAATTTCAACATGTAAAAATTTTCCAGCTATTTTTTTCTTCGACGAAAAAAAGATGTCGATGATGATGACGACACCTTTCGCGAAAAAAATCGTGCAGACCACTTTGGCCCATGAAATATTATATCAATGAGAGATGACACCATAGCATTATTCTCCTGTGCTATACTTTGAGATCCATGCTCTCCGCCTTCATCAACCTATACTGACCCACGTGGATAAAATATGATTTAAAAAAAAACACACACAGCATAGAGAGGTCCCTCACCCAGCAGTAGAGTTGCAAAATAACTATCAACGTGTGTGTATTCTATTCGAATAGAAAACCGGTTGTCTTAATTATTGCTTCCCAGAATGATTACTTCCCAGTCTTTTGATTGCGCGCATCATATCATACCAACGTGGTATTGTTTGGCTGAGAGAAGTGTGGCTGATCTCACGGGATCATCATGTGACACACGCACAGAACACCGGTGAACGTGCGTACACTTGCCCAATGTACAAGAACCAAGCCCACTCAACACTCGACGCTCGCAAATCACACTTTGATAACCGAACATTCCGCCTACACCCCAGGGCCGGGACGAGTGGGGTGCGGGGGTGGGCCCTGGATCACCAAATGTCCAAATGTTCCTTTGGCGCAACCCAAGTTCACACTCCTTGGCATGGTAACCACTGTTATGATGGCCCCCCACACCGCAGATAAATCCCCTACACCTCCGATTAGCACGGATGGCTACGTACGGTGCGAAAAAAGTTCAACGTACATAGCACTCCTCCCCCCCGATATTCGAGAAGGGCTTGATGCCGGCATGGTACATGCCAATATATGATTATATTACTTGATTTCTTTCTCTCGTATGGCCATGAACCTTTTATATCAGTTAACATGCAATACAAATTTGGATTTATAGGGCGTATAAATACGATTGCATATCAGGACAATGTATGTACAACTGGGCTTACTTAATTTATGGAGTAAAAGAGGCAGTCAGATAGAGGGACATGGGAATGTCCTGAGCCTGGACTTGAAATGAGACAGGGAGTCAACAGTACAGGTGCCTGGGGGAAGGTCGTTTCAGAATATTGTGACAGCAGATGTTTTAATCGAAGACATACAGATATTTTAACTTACCAGAGGGACAACGTTTTTTTGGAATGTTCACAGCAATAATATCCATCGTCTAGCTCTCCAATGTGTTAGGGTTTACCACGTGTTGTACGGCATGATGTTCGACGTTTTGTTCCACGTGCTAGGAGCTTCTTCAGGAACTGATTCAAGTTCCAATGCAGCATCCGGAGCGGAACGTCAGTCATAATTTTGAAGAATTTGCAGCACAACTCGATAACACATCAGAGAGCTGTACAGTACAACCGTAAAAATCTATGCAGTCATATGATGCCGATGTTTATTTCTCATCCTGATAAAAATGAGGAGTAATTCTACTTGTGTCTGCTGTTACGAATAAAGCACTCTCGTGGAATTGCCTGTTTATGTTGTGCCGGACAAGTTATGAATCTGTGTGCTTTGGACTTCAGTTCTGTCTGCTGCTCATAGACGCATTCTCCGCGTCGGCGTCGCTGCGTCGAGTACCACGTCCAAGCCCTCGTGCAACCACCTGAGTGTTGGACTCAAACAAAAAATCGCAGCGCTAAGCTATTTCAGTAGCAGAGTTGGTCTTGGGGGTCTCAAACTATGTTCCTTTCCAGATTATGGAGCCACAATCACTCTGAGATAGTGAGTTCAAAATCCATTCTCTGGTAACTGCTAACAAATACTTTCGACTCGTTTGGCAAAGCCTAGGTCAGATGGGCTTATTTGGCAACCAGGCAGAGAATTGTCCACTGACCGTGCAGGTTTTTCACAGTTGTGCTGCATATGTGTGAATTACATTTTAAACTCAGCTCCTCAAGAATCTCCCAGCATGCAGAGCAAAATGTCAAACATTGGTGCAACCCAATTAAACACATTCCTGCGGAGGGAGCTGGTAGGAACGTTGGGTTGCTCGGTCAATGGCCAGGGTCAACGGCGGCGTGGTGTATTCCGCAAATATAGCCGACTGTGAGGGCGGGCACAAGCCGGCGTGAGTAAGTTAAACGTTGAGTTTTATAAGGGCACCACGGGGTGACCAGCCCCTCCCCACCCAGCTCCACCCCTCTCACCCCCCACCCAGCCCCACCCTCCCCACCCAGCCCCTCCCCCCTCCCTTCTCCACCCAGCCACACCCCTCCCATTCTTGGATGCACGACGGATGGACGGACACAATAATCCCCTGTGGGCTGGTGGAACCAGGTGGTTCCTTCCAGTAACATTTGGACAACTAACTTAAGCTTATTGGCACAGCTGAAAGAGAGGTCAGTCGGTCATGCAATATAGGCCCCCATCTGTGAATCCCATCTGTGAAGGATGTGATCCCTGACATGCAATACCCCAGCGTCTACAAACTAAGCTGTGCCTGCCGCGGTAGTTACATTGGGGAAACTAAGCGGCATGTCTCAGACCGTGTTCGTGAACATAAGGCAGATCTAAAACACGGTAGGACCAATACCTCAGCCGTTGCTGATAATTATTTTAATGCGGTGGGCTCACACGAAATTGATTTCTCCAAGACGAAGGTACTCTGCAAACCCACTGGTTATCAACAAAGATTCGTTCATGAAGCCATCCAGATATATAGACACAGACACACTTTCAACCAAGAAGATGGGTACAAACTGAGCAATCATTGGTAGGACGTTATTAACCAGTTTAAGTCATAACTGGCTGTGATATTTCCATCCTACCTTCCGATGTTAGCAGTTATTTTCGACTCTTTTACATTAACAGGTTCACACTAACAAAGCTGCTGTTTACATTGACATGCTAATCTCTCTCACTTTAACATCACTTGCCCCGCCCACTTCGTTTATGACCCTTCGGCTACACCGATTTCAAACCTTTATAACAGCCTGCCTCAGCAGCTTTCCCCCTTCTTTTTAAATCTTTTATATTAAGTTCGCTTGCTTGCGTGCTTGCGTGCTTGCTTGCTTACGACCGTTAAAATCTTTCGGTCGTTTTTTAACCCACTTCCCGTGATCCAATCGAGCTGACATTTTCCACACAGACTCGTTGTGCGTGACAATTAATTTTCGTAAAAAAAATTTACCCAAAATTTTACACTGTTTAGGAAAAATAAAATAAATATTTAATTATCAATTGCTTAATGCTGGCAGACAATCATCTGACCCATAGGTGGCAGCCATCTCAAGCCAGAGGACCAGAGGACTCTAGCCGCCACGCATATAAAGGATTTAGAGTGAAAAACGTTGTTTTTACGGGTTAGTTTTTTCACCTGATGACGATTGCTTGTGTTGCGATCGAAACGTCGTGATATTTTTATTATTTTTTATTCACTTTATTTTCATTTTTATTTTGTATTATTGTATTTTTCTATCTACGTGACTTTACCGAAAGACCTAAAGAATATGAATTCCTGCAGCCACGAAAGCTTTATGTCAAGATTTCTACACTATACTTTCAAGGATGGTACCAGGCAGATTAATTTAGAACTGCCCTTGTGGCTTTAGCTTGAATGACACGCAGAGTCACTTCCCCTTTCTTTGGAGCAGCTTGCTGAGAAGGTGGCCCAAGCAATGTATGTTTAGAATTCTCCACTCTCACGTGAAATGGCAATGTTGTTTAGCCGCAGAATAAAACATTCATGTCAAACTTAATGGCCCGTTTTGGCATTCGCTTAGAAGGACCGACCAAGAATAACTCACTCCACTCATCACAGTGGCGTGGCTCTCAATTGCGCAGGCAATGCAGCTGCACCGAGGCCCATGGGACGGAGGGGCTCACGCCCGAAGCTACGAAGAGAAAGTGATCTCATTTAATTAATTGCACCAGAGCCCATGCCAATGCCACTGCACTACTACCGCATCATCACTACGTGAAGTCGTGGAGGAGGTACGCTACCCAAAAGTTTTTTCGAATTGCGTGCAGATTTTTTTTTCTTATACCGCAGCGAGACAGAAATAATAATACATGGATGTGAGAGCATACGCATGTTAAAGTGAAATTCTCGACCGTTAAGAACACGTGGGCTTGAAAGGATGATGGCGGGTAGGCAAGACGAACGATGGAGTGGTCCTCTTCATATGCACATTCTTTTTGTTAAGGCGCTCTTCCACCTCCAACCCAGTTTATATATAAGCTCCTAGCTTGGTAGTGTCTCATTCTTCACCTGAAGACGGCTGCTTGCGTTGTAGCCGAAACGTCGTGAGAATTATTTCATTTTATTATGTTTTATTTTTATTATTTTATTACTTCCCTTCTACGTGACTTTACCGAAAGAACCAAGAAGATGGAGTGGTTGCCAATAGAGGCAATGCACCCAAGAGGACGTCCACTGTGGAGATGGATCAGCTCGTGTGGAGGTGCTGGGCAATTTGTTGCCTATCGCTGGGCCGTGAGAGATGGTGAGACTTTGTGGGGAGATCTTCATCTTGATAGTGGATAGACCTTGGCTAATGATAATTGCGTGACGAGGTCTTCATCCAGCAGTCGATAGACAATGGCCAATGATGATGAAGTGTAGAGACTTTCATACAGCAGTGGAAAGAGTTCACAATGATCATCATTATCATCATCATGAATGCAATGCTGATGATCGTGGCCGGCAGTATATTTGGCAGTCTTTGTCACAGACGTTCTGACATGATAATGCTGGCCTGGCTCTAGAGGTCTCCATCCAGCAGTGCATCGTTCATGGCTGATGACGACTTAGATAGGCCTTCATCAAGCAGCGGATGAGAGCATAGCTGCGGATGACGATGATGAATGCGGTGTTAATGAACGTGGTGGAGAGGGTACATGTATACATACCAAGGCCGTAGCCATGGGGTCAACATTGGGGGAGACCAAATATTCCAGGGGGTCTAGAGGCCCCCCCCAGAAAACCATCTAAATCTAAACTAATTTCCTGCCTAAAATATAAAATAATGCACTAACACAAGGGATGGACTTTTTATTTATTTTTTACAATAATGTCTAATAGTGTATTGTATTACATTGCTCTGTTTTTTTTACATTTCTTGTTTCATTGTATGTAATGGAAGAGATTAGGGATAAATAAAGTACAACCACAATCATATAAACAGAAATGTATGCATTGTTATATGAAGACAAGTCCAGATATTGTGGCCAAGGTTTAGCAAATTGTTGTTTTTATTTACGTAGCATAGCAATTTTTGTTTTAACATTGTTTATAGCAATATATGGGGGGGGGCATTTTAAACATATTTGAATATTGTGGGAAGATGTGTCCCCCCCAATATATATTATAATTACGGCCTTGATACATACATATTTTTGGGGGTAAATCCTGACCAAATCAAACTGGTGCTGAGAGCATCAATGTAAAAATGAACCGAACAAACAAAAACGCGCGGCGGCGTATCTATCGTTCACGTGGCGGCGGGGAGGGGGAGGAGGAGGAGGAGGATGCGGCGGGGGGCGGAGAGGAGGCGGCGCTGGCTCGGATTGCGCGTGGCGCGCGCTCTCGCTCAGCCATGCACACGTTTGGCCGGGTCACGTTCGCTCTGCCAAGTGCGAGAGGCCGTTGCCTCTGCCGGTTTTGCCCACGCTTGCCGATTGGCTCCGACCGTGGGCGTGACGCCGAGGTCGCACTCACTCTGTTTAAACTGTGATAGGTGGCTTGAAGTTCACGATTGTGGGGATCCTTATCCTGCACGTTAATGACTTGCGGGGTAACCGTGTCACGAGCACCCCCAGCTTTCGTAAAATGACTTGACCGTTATTTTAAACGAGCAACACACGAGCCGGCCCACAGCCGGTGTCAATTTCGTGAACTGAATTCAAGTGACAGCAGTATTTGTCAACAATGTGGGTTTTTTTTTCACGTTCGGAAACGATGACGGCTAGTGGACAGAATTATATCGGCGTGATTACGATCACGACTACTGCCCAACAACAGACCACAGTGTGGACTGACTAAGAGAAGGCAACATTAACTAAGTCTGAATGAAGACGCAGACCAAGATAATTGCGTAACATTATTAGACACTGCTAATGCGGTGAGAGAGAATAAACATGGTCATTGAATATATTTATTTATGTTGGCTGACTGAATGTTAACGCGGAGATAGAAAATGTGTGTGCTCCTCACGAATATAATAACTCGGAGAGTTTGACTAAACATTTTACAGCTTTAGTTGACTAAACTGAGAAAATGACTCCTTGAATTCACCGGCCTAAGACTTGACTCAAATTCCACAGATTGTCGTCCACCTGATTTAGGACTCTTTAAAAACATGTCCAAAAAAATGTGACCAAGTTAACGCTGCTCACGGCTAATTCGAGATGTAGTACACAGGACGTAATTTCTCAATAATTGCCTCGGTGGCTTGGTAGACTGGAGTAGCCGTGGTCATTGCGAGAAGGATTCTGGATGTTGCGTGGCCGGTTGTGGAAATATTTTCTCACAGTCGCCGACCCGAACAGACCCGTCTGAATTTAAACGTCTCTCGTACGTCATTCCACCATGCCATCACATCCACGATTTGAAGTCCCATTGTCATTTTGCTAGTACTGCAGATTTTAGTTTTTTTTATATATATATAAAATACAAATATTTCGATTTATTTTTGTTCTGTAAGCGTTGTTTTCAGGGTCCTGAATTATACTAATCGACACAATATCCCAACAAGCTGGCAAGCACAACAGCGGTAACCACCGTTAAACACAACACTCCGATCAACCGAGAAGCAGCTCGCTAACCCTAACTAAATCTATCAACATGTTCAACATTTTCTGCGTTCATCATCACCTTCGTCATCAGCCGGGATTAATCCGCTGATGAGTCTGCACTTGACATTTAATTACATTTTAACAGCACCAAATCCCACACCGCAGCAACTCATTTGCAAAAGTATAATCATTGCATGACATATTAACTTTACGTGTGTCTGTGTGACTTTGGAAATTGAACTCCAGAGCCTGGAGCTGCAAATGTTGGGGCACCGATTGTCATTGTTTATTTTGAATCGATTACAGTATTTCCATGAAAGATAGTGATCAAAATATAGCCTCTGTTGATTCGTGAGATGTGTAACCCGTGCGTGTGCGCGCGCGTGCGTGTCAAACGTCGAGAGAGGTGTGGGTGGTGTGGAGCAGTGGGGGACTGTGGGTGGTGGTGGGGGGTGGTGAGGGGCTGTGGGTGGTAGTGGGGGGGGTGGTGGTGGGGGGCTGTGGGTGGTCGTGGGAGCCTTTGAGCTGTGTGGAGCAGTGGGGGACTGTGGGTGGTGGTGGGGGGGACTGCGTGGTGACGGGGGTGGGGGCTGTGGGTAGCAGTCGTGGTTGTGGAGGGGAGGGGTGGTTTGGAGCTGTGATGAGTGTTGGGTGCTCTGGATAGCCACAGGGGTTGTAGGTAGCAATCGGTTCTGCGAGGTATGTCAACAGGAGCCTCAGGGTCTTAAGTTGACCTTTTGGCAATGCAGGGCGTGCGTGCGTGAGTGCGGTTGAACGTAGTAGCTTCAGGCTCGCGGCGCATTCTTTTCGCTAACCGCTGGACTTTCGCCGCGCCCGCTCTCTGCGTGTCGAGCAGGCCGTCGTGCACGCTGTTCTTCTCGTCGGACCCCCTTAAGATGGTGCGGGCTCAGGGCCAGTACATGTACAATGAGAAGGACGAGCGCTACCTCGACTGCATCAACAACGTGGCGCACGGTGAGGCTGCCACCGCCGCTCGCTCTGCCACCTGCACCGGGGGCCTGAGTGCAGAACGAGCGACGGATTTCTAGACATGGCGTGTGATCGGACCTGTCGTAACTCCAACATCGGAGGGAAATTAAAAGAATAAAAGCATCCGAGAGTTAGGTGAGAACTTAGTCCTGGGGACCTCCCTTCACCAACCCGCAGTGAGGAGCATGGATAAGTATGGTGGGGACAAAAAACCCCGATGACTGAGAGGCACGAGGAAGTGGATTGACAGAGGCCTTTATGTTGCTATTCAGCAGAATTTTTCAGACAAGGCCCCCTGTCTCACAGCACGGTACTGAAATCGGTTTAAATCACTGACATTACAAGACTTGATGATGGCATCCACGATTGTAAAGAACATGTCGAGGCAGGAATTGAAGTCGGGCGTGAGAGTTTCGCTCACTGCAGCATTGGAAAGCCTGCAGCAGTCACACTTTCCCATCATCTGCAGCGGAGTTTCATAAAATGTTTGATAGCCATCATGCCGAGCCTCCCCCATTGCTCACACAGCCTCTGGTAGTGTTCCTCCTTCCCTAAAACACCACCGTAAACAACCGCCCTCCCCGTCTTTCATTTTGCCTTTTAAGCACACGTCTGCGCGCTCGTGAGAAGTGCTGTCGCTAATCCTGCGAATACAACGCGAGTTTAGAGCTCACCATGTTCAGCGTAAACTCAAGCAAAACAAGTTGTCCCGTGACCGAACGCTGTTGTAAATTCGTCCCTTCAAAGTTTTCGAAGTGCCCGTGCCCTGGCACACTTCAAGAAGTGACGCATCGCATCGCGTTGTGCATCCGGCTGGCTGGAGTCAGTGGCAAGAGTTCTTGACTCACAAGAGGACAGCGTGCGAGTGCGAGTGCCGGTCAAGAGCCGATTCGGTTACAATCTGTACCCGCATTGTGAGAAGTCAACAGGGTTGTTTTTGTTTTAAATCCTTTCTATGGATAGACTCACCCCCTGCCCCCCCCCCCCCCCCCAACGTCGACATGCAGAATCCCCATCACAGGCCCAGGGACGGCAAGGGGCAGATTTACGCCGCGAGTGGCACTGACGTTGACTTTTTTGTTTGTTTGAAGACGCCGACTCTTTGTTTTGCCGTTGACTTTGTGCGTTTTTTTAACAGTCGGCCACTGCCACCCAGACGTGGTCCAGGCTGCCCACAAGCAAATGCTGCTCCTCAACACCAACTCACGGTTTCTGCACGACCACATGGTCTGCTACGCCAAGCGGCTGACGGACACCCTGCCCGAGAAGCTCTCCGTCTGCTACTTCGTGAACTCGGGGTAAAAGGGAATTGCAAATCGCCGACGAAGCAGGACGGGACACAAACACGCTTGGTTAGTGGTGTCAGGTGTTGTTAGTTTTTTTGTCCTTTTCCTGGCGAGGCGTCGCAGAGACGCCTGCTGCAGGGGGTTGTATGGACGAGACCCGAGTTATTCTCGCCGCTCAGCAGCTGCTGCTGCCCATCACCCCGGGGAGCGAGGGGTTAAAGGGCATGGCTAAGATGAGGGACCACACGCCCGCGCTAAAGGGTTGGCGTCTTGCACCGACTGAGGAGTTCGGTTTGCCCCCAGAAAATGTTGTGTTCTCTGCAGCACACTCTTGAGAATGTTCGATTCGCTGTAGATGGTGTTTGCCTCTCTACTCTGTGCTCTACTCCAACAGCAAGACGTTCACGATTACCATACGATATTTGTGCCATTAGACCCTTATCATTGTCTTTAGTTGCAGTCCTGAAATATTTCATACTTAAGATTCTAATAGATTATGCTAACAATACTGCTACAATACATGGTAATGCTATTGAGTGTATTAATAGGATACAATTTAAATATATGGGCATTTCTAAACAAGCAACACCATGAGGTACATAAGACTGCAAAGAATATTAAGTGCCATTATAGTCTACAATTGCATGCAGCATAATCCCTGGGCGTGTGTGTGTGTAACACGCAAGCATGGAACCCCGTGAAAAGTTGTGACAGCCGTACCCCAACCTAAGCGTTTGCATTCTCAACCAGCCTCATTATCCTCTTGGCAAGGAGGTATCGTTATCTACGTCTCCATTCAAGATACCTTTAGCTGGGCGGAGCATTTCAGAGCGCTTCAGAGCGCCTTTGTATTGCACGACCTGTTCGCCCAGAGCGCATCGTAACAGGAGCTCACAGTCTGCGGAGCTGCTGCCTCGCCGAGCGTTAGGTGGACGTCAGATTGCGTCAAAGATCCGATTGATCGAATGTGTCACACGCCCGCCTAATGCACAGCGAGCTATATGCAATTGTCTCCGCCTTTTAAAAAACAACAAGCACTCTCCGATCACACCGTTCAATAACAGCTAAGTTCCGCATTGTAGCGCCATGGTGGAATGCTCTCTACCCACTGAATACATGGACAGATTGTGTCGGGGTTGCAAATACACCGTGCTTGCGTACTGGTTTCATTATCAGCTGCTCCTTACTCGTTGCGGGTCAGTGACTCTGCGCCCATGTGGCCACAAACACGGCAGAAAATGAAGCAATCACTTTACAAGACGGCGCGCTTCCTACGTCTTCGCTCCCGTTTCTACGTAGATAAACACAACATATGCGTTTTGTATAGCCCACTTTACACATGTATTGCATTATCCGTGGTTTTTGTTGTTGGTGTTGTTGTTTATCCGGGCCACCCCATTCATTACCTGTGGTTCCACAGAAGGTGTGGTCAGGCGGGGAGAAAACCCACGTTTTGTATAGCCCGATTTACACATGTATTGCATTATCCTGTTGTTGTTTATCCGGGCCACCCCATTCATTACCTGTGGTTCCACAGAAGGTGTGGTCAGGCGGGGAGAAAACCCACGCTGGCACATTCCTCCTGACGCGCGGCTGTGAAATGACTTTCAGGTCAGAGGCGAATGACCTCGCGCTACGCCTGGCCAGGCAGCACACAGGCCACGAGGACGTGATCACCCTCGATCAGTAAGAGATAGTACTGCCGGTCATGCACACACACACACTCCACGAGCACGTGATCACCCTCGATCAGTAAGAGATAGTACTGCCGGTCATGCACACACACACACTCCACGAGCACGTGATCACCCTTAATCAGTAAGAGATAGTACTGCCGGTCACGCACACACACACACTCCACGAGCACGTGATCACCCTTGATCAGTAAGAGATAGTACTGCCGGTCACGCACACACACACACTCCACGAGGACGTGATCACCCTCGATCAGTAAGAGATAGTACTGCCGGTCACGCACACACACACACTCCACGAGCACGTGATCACCCTCGATCAGTAAGAGATAGTACTGCCGGTCATGCACACACACACACTCCACGAGCACGTGATCACCCTCGATCAGTAAGAGATAGTACTGCCGGTCACGCACACACACACACTCCACGAGCACGTGATCACCCTTGATCAGTAAGAGATAGTACTGCCGGTCATGCACACACACACACTCCACGAGGACGTGATCACCCTCGATCAGTAAGAGATAGTACTGCCGGTCATGCACACACACACACTCCACGAGCACGTGATCACCCTCGATCAGTAAGAGATAGTACTGCCGGTCATGCACACACACACACTCCACGAGCACGTGATCACCCTCGATCAGTAAGAGATAGTACTGCCGGTCACGCACACACACACACTCCACGAGCACGTGATCACCCTTGATCAGTAAGAGATAGTACTGCCGGTCATGCACACACACACACTCCACGAGGACGTGATCACCCTCGATCAGTAAGAGATAGTACTGCCGGTCATGCACACACACACACTCCACGAGCACGTGATCACCCTCGATCAGTAAGAGATAGTACTGCCGGTCACGCACACACACACACTCCACGAGGACGTGATCACCCTTGATCAGTAAGAGATAGTGCTGCCGGTCACACACACACACTCCACGGACGGGATTCAATAATCATGGAGGAGCGAACATTATTACCCTTAGGGCTGAACAGAACCTTCAAATATTTTCGTGGCCAACCACGCGTCAACACAAAGATCCCCCATATAGCCTTAACATACTCTTGGGGCAAATACTGTTGGCGAGCACCTATGAAGAACGGAACACGAGAGGGTGGGTGGCCAGCACTACGCCTTGCCGCCTTTGTCTCCCGAGTGGCAATGTTTACACACTCACCAGGCAATCATTCGAGTACTCATTCGAGTAACTGGTGAGTACTGCCCTCATCAAACCGGAAACCTCTAGTGCTCAAAGGCCGCCAGCTGTTTGTTGTACAATTAACTAAAGTCACATCTAAACTCCAGATCGACAGGGACTAACCGTGCATATTCTCTCTTTTGGTTTCTATTCGTGGGAACTTTTCATCGGCTGTTTAATGTCATCACGGCAAAACAATTTGAGTGTTCCGAAGACTGTATAATATTATCATTGCCGTGTTGCCAGCAAGCCCCTCTCCCAGCGAAACATTCCCTTGTATCCATTCAAATTGGTACCCTTGTCAAAAAAATACAATCTCCAAATAATGATTTTAAGTCCCAAAATAAAATTATCCAACAAAAAACTCACTATTCGCAAGAAATAATTGTGTTTACTTTTCCATGACAAATGCTTATAACTCAAAACGTTAGTGAACGTGACCTATGGCAGAATCATCACAGCTGTAACAACACCTGCAAGGATTACACAAGACTGTTTTGGTCACCTGTGCAATAGCACACCTGGAATCCTGAGCTCGGTCTAAACAGAAATCGAATCTGCAGTCCCCTTTCAATCCGCTGTTGGTAGAAGACTTCCGCACGCCATGTCGATCCATGGGGGTTGTTTCCCCATACTTCACCACGCTGACCAATCAATGTAGGTTGGTTGGATTTAGGGGCCCAGTCCTGTCGTACGCGTTTCTGCGTGGGCTTTCCATTGGTTTCCTTCGGGCCTTCGGACTCATTGTGGCTTTCCTATGTAAATGAGAATGTTTTCTTTTTTGTGACCATAATGGCTATAATTTTCAAATAATATTACAGTAGGTTCTTGCGGTTGAGCTGCATAAAACTCTCCAACGTGTTTCCATGTTATACCGCAAGTTGCTTGGCACAATACTCTTCGGTTCTTTCGGTTTGCTTGGCACAATGTCTGACGTATACCTTTACATGCTGGAAGATCGAGCTCCTTAAGAAGCTCCCAGGACGTGGAGTGAAACGTCGATCATCGTGTCGAGCAACACCGAGTGCAACCTTCAGTGCCACAAAAGTGCAGATAATTATCACCGTGCTCTGTGTTGTCATTGCCTCGGAAATGTGTGTGTCTCATGCCCCTGGGTCATGGAGACGAAAGTTATTCAGTATGGACAACTAAAAATTACACTGTGTTCATTTTGTTCTTTCACAAGAACCATTGTTGGTGGTTACACCTGAACAATAATGGTGCTTATATTAAAAATAGATTCATGCATACGATTTCAGTATCCTAACAATCCTGTCCATTAAGATAACTCACATTTTAATTAAGCCCGGCCATGACTGAGTCATTCTGTCACCGAGAGTTTGCGCGGCTTCTGAGAAACAAGCGGAAAAAAAATGTGATTTTAAATGTACTCGTACGCGTCTCTCCTCAGTGCCTACCATGGCCACGTGACATCGCTCATCGACATCAGCCCGTACAAGTTTAACCACATGGGCCCCGACGCCAAGAAGGAGTGGGTGCACGTGGTGAGTCATGGTCTCAAGCGTAGGGACCCACTCCAAGTGGCCGAGGGCTACTCCACGCAGAAGGCTCTTTTCTTTGGCTGCATCCTTATTCAATACGGCCAGCAGCTGTTGAGACATCTCACAAAAGCACGTGATGAGAGAAATGCCGAGGCACACGGATAGATATGATCGTCGTAGAAACAAAATAATGTTTCCCTATTTATAGAAATGAGCTCACGTGCAAGTGCTAAGTAGATTGTTAATTCGATGCAAAGGATTTCGTGACGCATTTTTTTTTTATTCATAATTAGTTTGTAATGGGTTGGAGATTGTGTCGGTATAATGTCAATAAAAACATTTTTTACCGTAGTAAATATCGTTTAGCTACTGTAACAAAAAGTGACATTACACGTACACGATCTTTCGGTAAAGTCACGTAGGTAAAAAATGAAATTAAAATTAATAAAAATAAAATAATAAAAATCACAACGTTTCGAAGGCAACACAAGTCTCCGTCATCAGGTGGGACCGTCACAGCCAGATTTGCTGCTAAGAGTATGAATCCTTGCAGTCACGAAAGCTTCAAACGTACACGATCGCCAATCCGAAACAAAGTATTTATGAATCACGGGTGAATTGTTTACATTACGGGATTGTTAGGGATGATGACGACCTTCGGGAAGCTTCCACGTCGCAGTCGAATGGCAACGGTCAATTATGAAGATATTTAAGATAGTGCCCATCTGTATTATACAAATGTGATACAAGCTGACCGTATATTTGCTATCACGATTAAATGTGGCTGCATCTCAATGAGTTGTAACAGTGGACGTGTTTATACTGTATACGTCCATCCAAAGCAGGAACACCGGCTCCTATTAAGTATTGAATCAAGTGTGTGAATGCCACTTCATCTCGAGGCGTTGTAACAAAGTTGGGGAGGGGACTGGGCGGGATTAAAACCTGGGGTTACAAAACAACAACGAAACTGGGGAGGGTGGTGGGCGAACAAGTGAGCCGAGGGGATCGTTGACAAAGGGGTTAGGGTGAGGATGAGAGCACGACACGTGGGAGAGAGAAAGGGCAACACGTGCGGGACCAGGGGGCAACAGCACACTAAAATGAGTCCTGGAGGAGGGCAAAGATGAAACTGGTGTTGCCGCGGTCCAGAAATCGAAGAGTGCACGCAGAATGAGGGTGTCGTGGGGGTGGGATTTCCAACAGCAGCGCCAGTCCAGTGATGTCAGGTAGCTCCAGATGAAGTTCAGGGCACTGGGCCTCAGACAAACAATTGCGAAGAGAGCCATGTGGACACGAGAGGTCTCTGAAGTCCATTACACTGGTCAACAACAACAAAAAAACATATTTTTCTGGCCTGGACTTTTGCAGCTGTTTTTTTTACTAATTTCAGGGTGCTGATTCCAAATCTGATCTCAGATTTGCTCTATCACATCTAATTTTTATGCTATCGGCATACCCCATTTTCATTGATTTTACCCGAAATTAACTCTGTCACTTATGATTGCAAGTTGTTGCGAGTCAGTGACTGCTTTAGTGTTAAAATATGGTGCTGTATGTTTAGGATGGTGTGTTTATAATATCATTTTATGTAGATATCCACATTTATTTAATATTTTTCTTCTGCAGTTTTTATTGAAAATGCAATATTTTATATCTTAAAAACCTGATGTGATAGACAAAAACTGATGCCAGATTTGGAATCAGCACTCCAAAATTACCTTAAAACCGATAATTGGTTCTTTACCCTTCTATCTGGCAACAAAACTGACACCTTTTTACAAGGAGTCATATTTGCATAGACCGCAATACCTGCAGTCATAATACAAACAAAAGAACATAACTCTGATAATGTGCACTATCAGAGTTATGTTCTTTTGTTTGTATTATGACTGCAGGTATTGCGGTCTATGCAAATATGACTCCTTGTAAAAAGGTGTCAGTTTTGTTGCCAGATAGAAGGGTAAAGAACCAATTATCATATTTTTACTGGCAAATGAGGTTCCCATAGTGTAGATACCTTAAAACCGTTGGCATACCTTATGCCAGAAAAAGTGTGTTGACCAGTGTTATGAATGAGTCCCAGGTACTTGGTTATAGGGGAGGTGGGGCAAGGATCAGAATTCAGCCTGCTGCCTTCTGGTCACTTAGACAGGCGACTGGGAAAATTTGTATCGTTAATGAAATTGGGATTAGACTATATACATCATAAAACATGTGATTGGTAAATAGCACTGTCGCGGTCCCACTCATGCCCCTCGATGTAGCTGTGAAGAAGAGCCATTACTCGGAATGTCACATTATATATGTGTACACATATGTTTCCTTATTAAGGTGGTGTTATTGTGTGCAGTTTATTGCTATTTGCAAAATAAAGTGCCAGCCAGACAGACGGGAGGATCTGGGAACGTTTGGCTCAGGCAAGAGGCAGGCAGCTGTGTGTTGAGCTCACAGCGACCTGAACCCACCATGGAGTTGGAAGCAGCAAACAAACACGACCAAAAGGCCCAAACCACCTTCGCATCTCTTCAGGAAAATGTGTAACTTTTTGTTACTGAACCTTATGTGCCAGAGGTACGTTCAGCACTTTCAAGATCCCGCTTCACGGTTGGGATCACGAGGACATTGACCCCGGGTCCAGTGTGGCGCTATGAATAGACTCCAGCCATGAGCAAGTGTTGCCCGCAGCCGCACCTCCGATTAGCACGGTTGGCTATGTACGGTGCGAACGAAGTTCAACATGCATACACGTTTTAAAGCTTTCGTGACTGCAGGGATTCATCTTCTTGGTTCTTTCGGTAAAGTCACGTAGAAGGGAAGTAATAAAATAATAAAAATAAAACATAATAAAATAAAATAATTTTCATTTTATTATTTTATTTTTTCATTTTATTTTATTATGTTTTATTTTTATTATTTTATTACTTCCCTTCTACGTGACTTTACCGAAAGAACCAAGAAGATACATACACGTGTCCATCACTTAGGCACAAGCGCACGAGTGCCCGTTGCTGTACCCATGCCTTGAGATGCGGTCGCATATCATCATCGGCAGTCCTGACCAAACCACTGCTGGATAAAGGCCTTTCAAAGCCATCGCCATTCCAGTGAGATGTCCTGTCCAAGCCTACTTAGCTTTCTTAGCGCGGTTACATTTAGACGCTATACAAATCTGACAATGAATCGCAAATTGTCTTGTATTGTATACGCATCTTCTAGCAGGAACGCACTCACAGGTGTTATGCTGTCTACTTTACGTGATGATGGCTGTTCCCGCTCCCTGTTTGAAGCCGGAGGCGAGAGTCAAACAGAATGCTCTCAATTCACACGCGGCGCGCCAAATGTTGTTGCAGGCATCCAGCCCGGACACGTACCGGGGCAAATACCGCGAGGATACCGCGGACCCTGGCACGGCTTATGCCAACGACGTCAAAGAGTTATTGGAACAGGCTCACAAGAAGGGACGCAAGGTATGGGGGGCGTCGTGCTCTGTTGCAAAACTTCGCCATGTCGGTGGTGTTCAAAACCGTCGAGGGGCACCACCTCCTATCCGCGTGTTCGCTGATTGTGCTGTATGGCTCTGCAATCGTTTTTTTTCGGCTTGTACCGCATTTCTTTTCGGCGAGATGTCCCGACGTTCCTGAAGAGACTCCCAGCACGTTGAGCGAAACGTCAGACGTCATGCCGGACAGCACACGGTGCGACCCGAACGCACAGGTTAGAATCGGAATTTAAATTTAGACTTGCGGGAATCTGATGAGCTACGAAGCTCTATTTCACCAATGTCCAGTTTCAACAATGCGCAGATTAATTTTGTACGTATATAAATCAAATTTTGATACCGCTACCCCCCAAGTAATGGGTAATTTTGAATGAAAACAAACTTGTAAGTACGACGCGCTACACAGCGCCGGCGCTGCGTTTGCGCTTACGAAGGGTGCGCAACACAAGTCGCTGGTCTCCACTCGGGAGTACGGATGAATGAATGTACTCATGGAGTGTTCAAGGAGGGTCGTCGGAGACGTGCTGCGGATAGAATGCGTCATCACTGTGTCGCCAAGATTTCAGAGCTGACAATCGGCAGCCTCCTTCCTTATCCGCAACCCTAAGGGGTCGACGAGTTGTACACACCACCCCTGCCCTGTGATATTTTCACAACCTTTCACGTACGACGGGGAGCGACTTATTCATACAACAGCACCCCAATTAAGTTACAGTAAAAGGTCACGCTGCGGGAAAGGTCGCGGTATTCGCGCTCCAGAGAAGAAAAGCAACACGCACGCGCACACCCAGAGGCGTGGTTCAAACAAATGGGAAACAGCCAGAAGACTTACTGTGGAAGCATTACGGTGGATTATTCAGACATCGATGTAGTAATTTATTTTCAGTGAATTCCCACCTGGTGACATTCTTGGCAGCGTTGTGATGAGTCGATGCACACTCTAACAAACAGAGTGGAAAACAAATGTTTCTAAATATTGAAACAATTTGGTTGTCAGTCCATGCGTGTAATATTTCACTCGTTGACTGACTCGACTCTTTACAGCTCAAATGGTTGGCTACGTACGATGTGAAATAAGTTCGACATACATACCAATGTGATAATCGGACAAGAGATCCTTTGTGAAAAAAATACAAACAGTAGAAGCTGGAAGGAAGGCCAGGTGTGGTTATATCTGCAGAAGATGAGCTTCACCTCCCCCCCCATCGGTGCAACATCAGCACGCATTGCTTAAATAATAGCTGTATATATGCATGACGTGTTCTGCAGTATAAGATCAACGTGAATGCTGTTTTCCGTTTCGCACGTGAACAATGCGGTGTACAAGAATGTTTCTTGCTGTGTTTGTAGCAGTTGGGCAGTGCAGCAGAATCCAGTGTTGTACTCTATTACGCTGCCACATATACGATACCCACCTTCGCTAACCCGCACTGAACGGAGTGGTCTAGATATGGTCGAATAAACGTACCCCCACCCCCCGCCGCCACCGTGAGCTGAACACCATGGGAAGGCCCTCATCCAGCATTGGACTGACACAAGCGCTGGGAATGTACATTTTCGGAAAAATCGAACAGGGTGTGTGATGCTATTGTTAGAAGCACTTGGCTCACAATTCGAAAGATTACAAAGTCAAACCCCCCCCATCGGGGGGTTAATTCAGCCCATCACCACTCCGGCGCCGATAAAAGGAGTACCACTTTGTGGGAAGTTAACAGCGGTTGTCCTATGGATAAACTGGTCCTTGCCATGGGAACGTGGATTTTCCACGACTGGCTCAGGGCCGCCAATGTTAGTGAGAGCGCCGCGCCAGTTGCTCGTCGGAGCGGGGAGACGCTTTTAACTTTGTGATTTGTGTGGAGAAAAACGAAAGGATGTCGCGTTTTCGGTGTTTAAGAGAGGACAGTGCACGGTGTGGCATTGCCTCGCGTGTCGCCAAGCGCGATATTGTCTCTCCACCATAGATCGCCGCGTTTGTGGCCGAGTCCATGCAGAGTTGTGGGGGACAAATTATCCCCCCGCCCGGATATTTCAAGCAGGTCGCCGAGTATGTTGCATGCCGACTCATGACCTCACCATGACTCGCAACCAGCAAACCTACTTCTCAAACAAATACACGTTTTCACCACGTCAAACTTTTACATTTTATTCTCTGTCGTTCCCTATGATCTCTGCCTTGCTCACACTGATTTTGACATGCGAGCTCATGTTTCTTATCTAATTTTTGAAATGTTAATAAGGTTTCTCTCGTTTGCGTTTGGCTTATTTTAATTGCTTGAGCCTTATATATATATGTGTGTGAATATATATATATTGGCAGAAGTGCTGAGATAATTTTGACGTGCAGCAACGACTATGTTTTAACTGCAGATGCCTTGTGGAAATACAATGGCGCAACGGTAATGACTTTGGAAAAATTTTGCTTGAATTAATTGTCACATCCGGATTAGAATTTTTTTTTGTACGTTGACACTTCTAAAACTACCCACGATATACGACGATTGCACAGTTGGGCTTTTTTCAAAATGTATTGTTCCAACAACAACAACACACTTTAGATTTATTTTCATATAGGAAGCATTAATGAAAAGAAAGTAACTGACGTAGTAACATTAATTAGCTCCCTGGAAGACAAATATACATTTCGCATTTCAATTAAATAATCAAATGGTGGCACAGTGGTTAGCACACTGAACCATAAATGCGGTGATTTGAATTTAATAATATTTGAACTGGTTCTGGCTGTCTCTCTTGATCAATCTGCACTAACCAGCATGGTGAAGTATGGTCAAACTACCCCTATTCTCAACTCAGCATGTGGAGGCCTTCCTCCAACATTGGATTGACAATGAAATGTAATTTTATACGATAATTAAACTATTCAGACTCGAATCGTGTTATGCAAAGCATGGGATTAATGACAGTCAACAGAGTCCTTTTGTTGACGATTCTGTGATTATCAGCAACAACAGTAGCAGCCGTAGGCATGCTCAGTCCTGACAATTGTCAGTTTCGTGTACTCGACAATGACCGTGACCAAACCGCCATTCTGCCTTTTCTACCCTGGAGCTAATATTCGCGTTTTTCCGCTGCTTTTCTCTGCCTTTTCTTTTTGGGCTGCTGTCAGCTTTTTTACACCTGGCGTGGTTCAGCATGTAAAAACACTGATGCATTTTGCTTGAATTATTTCGAGAAAGTGACAATGTTTTTTTTTTGCTCTTAAATTACCAATAATTGCCAACGTATAACATAAAAGTTAAACGCTCTGCAAATATGCCCAATCACTTTTCGTTCATTATTTACCGTAACACTACGGCCATCGCATTTGGCCCACCGATTGCCGCAGCCCAGCGACTCACGCGTGGATTTTTTTCCCCCGTTGCCTGTCATCGTCACCCGCACCCACCTCCCCACACTGCCCGTCTATCCGCCACGCAGCCACGTTCGCAGAGCTGGAGGCATCTTCATCGCCGACGAGGTGCAGGTCGGCTTTGGCAGGGTCGGCAGCCACTTCTGGGCCTTCCAGCTCCAAGGGGAGGACTTTGTGCCCGACATCGTGACCATGGGCAAGCCCATCGGCAATGGCCACCCCATATCGTGCGTCGTGACCACCCGCGAGGTGGCAGACAGCTTCAGGGCCAGCGGCGTGGAGTACTTCAACACCGTGAGTAACGCGCACGCTCACCAGCACTGCCGAGCTGTTCTAAAAATATACTTTTTATTTTATTTTACCCGGTAAGGCCCACTGAGCTATATAGCTCTTTTTCGAGAAGCAACCTGGCCACAAATGATAGCTCAACGAAGTGGAAATTTGGCTGAACGAGCATTTCATGGGCGCACGGAATATGGGGCGGTGGTGACACGGCCCAGCGCGAGCACGTTTTTTGCTTGTTGCAAAGGTTTGTGGTTCTGACCCAGCGGCTGCCCTAGTTATTACTGCGTGGTATTAACCACGATCATAGCACGCGACGTCTGCTTAACAGTGGACATTAAAGATCCCATGACATTATTTGATATGGGTAGGCCATCAAGTGCTGGGATGACGGTGCGAATATGCCATATTTGCCAAAATGACTCGCAAATTGCTCAATTGGGTTAACACACGACACAATCATTGCCCCATACTGGCAGACTAATGCCCGTATGTTGACAAGGTGCTGAGTCACCTTGTGGAGTTGTGCCCACTGGGACAGCTGTTGCTGGCAGTGCCTATTCAAACGTGTTGATGAGATGCCATCAGACGCTCCAGGCGTATCAAAACTTGTACGGTGGGTTTTTTTACGACGCCATTGATGAACGATATTTCGATTAACGATGCGCCTCCCATAGGGTCCCATTGTTTCTATTAACGATACATTTTCAACAAACGATGCGTTTAACGATACCACGCGGCCGGCAATTTCGGCCAATCATAGCGCTCCTAATTGGACTCATGCAGACCTCAGCCAATCAGCGACGCCCTTTTATGAGCGTTTTGAGAGCAACTGGCTGCTTGCTTTTAAATGTTTGATGTGGGTTTAATACTTATGGAAACAGCTCTCTTGAATATTTCATGTTGTTTTATTTGAATGTTAAATAACATCAATAACAATGACCCCTAAAATTAATGTTAAGAAAGTGAGGAAAACTGTTTTCTGCCACCCCAACGTCTCCATCAACTCCTTAAGCCATCCACCTTCTTAGCCTAAGGTAAGCATTTACATTTTATGTTAAATGTATGCAAAATTTTATGCTCTATGTATTAATTATTTATCCATGTTTCTATTAACATTAATGTTTTAATTTGTCCTTATACGTTTTTTTTATTGCGTGTTTAAATATTATAAATTCTATTTTTAGGGTGAAAAATGTGAACTTCCAATCGTCTTCGAACAAATTAAGCCTTTAATATGTATTGCCTACATTCGATTAACGATCATTTCAATTAACGATGGCTTTCGTGAAACCAGTTTGTATCGTTCACCGAGGGACCACGGCATATAATTATTATACCACTGAGTCCAGTGCGCTGCCGCTGGCAAAACCGGTGAGGCCAGTTTCGTCCAACAGTTGGAACAAGACGTTATGACCCAGCTGATGTCATTGCCAGCGGCTGAGAAATGTTTTTTTAGCACCTTCTTCAGGGGCGGTTTCTTCATTAGGGCGATTGGGCGACGCACCACCAATGTCATTCAACCACAGAGTCACGCTAGCCGTCACTGTCAGCCTCTGGATATAGTCCAATCAGCGTCATGTCACGTTCTGTGGAGTACCGCCTCTTTTGGGCGATTTCACTACGGCTGAGAATCGCCCCGAGGGGCCCCATAGACTTACATTCAAAGATGTTTTTTTTCGAACGGGGGGCGCTGCAATGCATTCTCTATGGCTTCCGGGAGGGCTCGCCCTAACGTGCTTACGTCATCATACGTAAGCACGTTTCATCCAACAATATAATTTGTCGCCACCTAGTGGAATCTTTAATAAAATAAACTTGAGTGGTTTGTTTTAATAGTGAGTATAGAAACAAACAAGATGTATTGTAAGAGTCACTTTATTTTTCATTAATATTAAAGAAGTGAAGTTGCCTTTACATGCTTAAGCTGTTAATTTATTCATTGCATGGGTGGACCTTGTCAATCATCCAGACATTTGCCCCCCCTGAGAGATTTTGCAGGAGCCGCCACTGACCTTCTTGTCACATTTATTGGCAGTTTGGCGGCAATCCGGTGTCGTGCGCCATCGCCCTGTCGGTGCTGGACATCATAGAGAAGGAAAATTTGCGGGAAAATGCCGTGTCCACCGGGCGCTACCTCGTGGAGCTGCTCAATGAGCTGAAGACGAGGCACGAGATCATCGGCGACATCAGGTGACCAACGAATGTCAGAGCGGCGAGATGCCTCGTGCGGAGCGCGCCTGCAGCTCCAGTTTAGCGAGAATACTGGCCTCCCCTGTGCCTGTCACGCGCAGGTGGATTCACTAATGATTGCAACACGAAGGCAGCGGTGTGGCCACAGTGCACCAGCGCTGGGCTCCCACCAGAGGAGTTTATCACGGCACGCTGCATGGCCTGGACACCACTGGCGATGTAGCCACTGCTGCCAGAACATACCAGTTACTCGCTCAATCCACCTGCACACATTCGCTGGCACTGCAACACCTGGATTGGAGATTGTATAGCCTCCTCAATCTGGAGCCACAGGTTGCCACGAGCCACTATCTGTTACAGCTTCTTCTCTGTGTATCTCATTGTGATTTGTCAAACTTTAATTGCTGTACACCGCGCGATAGCTAATTCGCACGAGAGGGTGGGAATTTTGTGGAAATTCAAGCCTCGTGATAACTTTCGATTTAAAGCTTTCGTGACTGCAGGGATTCATCTCCTTAGTTCTTTCGGTAAAGTCACGTAGAATGGAAATAATAAAATAATAAAAATAAAACATAATAAAATAATTCTCACGACGTGAGGACAGCTGCTTGCGTTGTGGCCGAAACGTCGTGAGAATTATTTTATTATGTTTTATTTTTATTATTTCCATTCTACGTGACGTTACCGAAAAAACCAAGAAGATCGTGATAACTTGTTAATTTTGAGTCGAGAAAACGAATGTCCTCTTGTTTATAACAACCTGCTTGTCAAGTTTGGGTTTCCATCACATGCGCTCTCGGGTTTAAGTAGCTCGGTGCACGTGTGAGATTGCATGTTGTTTATCACTGCAGCTGAGTCAAACAAGGAGGAACGGGTTCGCATAACGATGACAACACCGTGGGCTGTGTTGTGTCTCTTCCTATCGTAGCTAACAGCATTGAACCCAATTATTAATCCAGAAAAGCCCCAGAGTCTCAAGACTCTGCTTTAGAAAGGCCCTGCTGCATTTGGATATTTGGACACTACCATTTATTGAACGATTGGCATACGTGGGAGGAAACCAGAGGATACGGAGAAAATCCTCGAACACGAGGGGGGTGG
This sequence comes from Lampetra fluviatilis, assembly GCF_964198595.1. Taxonomy (NCBI): domain Eukaryota; kingdom Metazoa; phylum Chordata; class Hyperoartia; order Petromyzontiformes; family Petromyzontidae; genus Lampetra; species Lampetra fluviatilis. Next base: position 12,591,978 of record NC_136283.1, on the reverse strand, counting down.
CACTCGACTCTACCACCTCCTGGCCTCATCCCGCAGCCCCACGCCTGCAACACCTCTTGAATTCGCTGGCGTGGTCACGCAACCAAGGATTCGTCTTTGGATGCGAGACCATTCACCTTGGACCCAGTTATCCAGACTCAATGATCGACTGAGCTGGGGGCATATTTAGCGAGTTGATTACCTGGTTGTGGTTGGTAAGACTCGGAGCTTCACCGTGATAATACAACTGTTAGAATAATGACAATTGTGAGTATTTTTTATTTACCCAGGAGAGCCACACTGATTTTGAAGACTCTTTTTCAGGTGGTTCCTCAGTTAGGATGTTTGACCATCACAAATTACAATGCGTACATTTAGCTATGGGAGAAACCCAGAGAACCCTCGTGCAGAATAAGGGGGAAAACATAACAAAGTCCACAGAGAAAGGCACCCGAGGCAAGACTCGAACGCAGGTATTTCTTGCTGTGAGGAGCCACAGTGAACAACGCTCTCTCCATGCCGTTCCCCGCGAATCTCCGCAGGGGGCAGGGACTGTTTGTCGGCGTGGATCTGGTGAAGGACAGGAAGTCAAGGGCAGCAGCAACTGCAGAGGCCGAGCACATCATCTACAGGCAAGTGGACGACCCTCGCTTTAATATTCATTGTTTGGAATGTTTGGGCTCGTGGTTACACATTAACACATACCTCGTATGTCCACTCGATTACCACTCAGTAAAAGCCACACATTTAGATGGTCGTACTGTTTATGCTTTACTTGCTTTGTTCTTCACGTCTTCAAATAATGGTAGGTGCTGTTGCCTGGTTCCGTTCGGCTAGCGAATGGTTTACCCCTTCCTCTCGTTGCCGTTGTTGTGAGTAGCGCCCAGCCGAATCGTGCTGTATAGCCCTCTGGTGTGTTCTCGGGTTTGTGCCGCGTATTCTGCAACCGAATATGGAGGCCCTAAGAGAAGCTGCCAGCACGTAGAGTGATACGTCATGGCGCACAACACGTGGTAACGCCCAAAAATCACATCGGAGGGCTACGGTCTGTGACGGGACTGACAGGGAATTCACACCCGTTGTTCCTTAAGTTCATGGGAAACGGTCCGCGCATGCTACGATTAGGAGCAGTTTTAATATTGACAAATATGTTATTGGTGCTTGGTGGTTCGTGAAACATTTTTTTAGGGTTGACAGTGGTATGCAGATCCAGACAGGCTGGGAATCAATGCTCTCTGACATATAACGGCAATCTAAAAATATCATTGGGGGGAACAACTGCCCCTTTTGTCCCACCCCCTTACCCCTGGGTGAACCTATGTTTTGTGTTGCAGCCTCTGTTTTTGGCCATCGTGGTCGCAGCACAGTGGTTAGCACGCTGCCCTACGAACTCGGCGACCAGAGTTGCATTCCCGCTCACGGCCAACAACAGTGACGATTATCTGAAACGGTCCTGGGCATCCCCTAGGTCAAATGAGTACTTGGTGCGGTGTGTAAACATCGCGACTGGGGAGTCAAAGGCGGTGGGCGTTGTGCTGGTCACCTACTCCCTCGTGTGCCATGCTGGCCTGCATAGGTACTTGCTAACAACATTTGCCCCAACAGTTTGTTTAGGCTGTGGGGGGGTGGCAATCTTTGTTTTTGGTGGTGATAGTAACAGCTACGTTTTGTCGGTCAGGTTGAAAGAGGAGCACGTGCTGCTGAGTGCAGACGGGCCCTACAGCAACGTGCTCAAGTTCAAGCCGCCCATGTGCTTCAACAGGGACGACGCCAAGTTTGCTGTGAACAAGATCGACCAGATCCTCATGGGTAATCCAGCTCGACCGGCGCCCACCCATTACATGTGTCGTGTTCTTCATGGAGGCACACACTTGAACTTGGAGGCAACACGTTTATTATAACACCCCAACATGGTTATCACTCAACGTTACAACGGTTAACTAGATCCCAACAGGGCAACGACCGTAGGACGTGCCGACCTCCCCCAGAGAGCCTCGATCGCTCTCAGGACCCCGGCTTTATGCCGCTGAGCGTGGCCTTGCCCCGCCCTTGGCCACGCCCCCTTTTGGATCTCTCCAGAAGCTTCTCGGCCCTCATCACGTGTCCCCCAAGCTCCCTTTCGGGGCCCCGAACTACCCTGTCCCGGTCACGTGCCCTCTCGGGTTCACACAGAGTATCACGTCCTCACTTGCTCTTTGTCCGACCCTCACCAGAACGATGCCCCCGATGGCCCGCTTCCATGTCAACCCTATTCTGGTGGCAGAGAGAGAGACTCCCGACGTGCATTTCGTGACAGTAGTTGGCACTAACGCCATTGTGACCCCTTTTATGCCACTACACATGTTGTCAGAGTGTTTCCCCACTAAAACATCACCAACAGTGTAGTGAGTTGATGATGGTCTCATCCCAGTCATCAATGACTGCACAAAAACAAATTTTTAAAAAACCCATAACTGTTCAATTCGGCTTTGCACTTGAATTGGCTAAATTCTATATCTGAGAAAAAAAATCGGTTTGTCGTGTGACGAACATTACTCTCATATGCAGAGCGGGTGGGAGAGTGCTGCCTGCCGGCTGCCGTGTGTGGACCAGAGGTCATTTTCAGGGATCTCCACTATCATGGGCCGTTCTCCGACACGAAGGGCTGCACTGTTCTGCATGAAATTCGAAAGGAGACTGTGTCCATGACATGAAGCCGATGGCACGATCGGGAACATTTTTTGGAAAATAGCAAAAATAAAAAAAAATTCTAACACCATCATCATAATCATCCCTTAATGTTAAAATAGCACCTCCCATGGAGTACATCCCCAGGCGCCCTGTGGCAGCTATACCCGTGAGGCACAAGGTGAACACAGCAACGGCCAGCAAGTCTGCCAGTTGGGGGCGATTTTGCAATGTACTGAGAAAAGTCGTAGTTGGGGGGGAGTATATTTTTTATTTGGGCCATGACGTCGCCACACATGGTCTACTCTTTTTCAAATTACATCGTGAGATCTTTAACTTCCACTGGGAAGCACACGGCGCACATTTTTACAGTTAATAAACCTGCAGTATTAACCAGGGAGGCCATTGGGTTTGAACCGTAAACCTCTGCAACAAGCGGCAAATTGCACTACCACTGGGCCAATTGCGAGATATCACCTATCTCTGTTGTGATCATTTCTACATTCCTACAATGAGAGACAGTTTTCCTTCCACTGGACAGCCACTGCCTTCTTAATAGTAAAGTAGCATCCTTCATGCAAACTGCACCTCGTAACACTGCACAATCTGTGCAAAGGTGCATGTATTCACATTATTTACGGCCAATAAATGTGTATTATACATGTGCGACGAGTGGTTAAATTCGTCACGGTATAAAAATAATAATAATTATTATTATTTGCACCTATTAGGCGCTTTTCCCAATGACTCAAGGTGGCGTTCATGGAAAGAACAAAGATAATTGAACAAGTAACAGTGGAACAAAGGCAATTAGAAGAAAGTTGTTTTTAATTAAATGTATTTTCACTTGGGAATTTAAATATATCAAGACCGTCCGGCAGCCTCATCTTCAAATGTAACGGGAGGGGGGCACCAGTAGGGAGTTCTACAGCCAGGGGAGGGGGGCACCAGTAGGGAGTTCTACAGCCAGGGGAGGGGGGCACCAGTAGGGAGTTCTACCGCCAGGGGAGGGGGGCACCAGTAGGGAGTTCTACCGCCAGGGGAGGGGGGCACCAGTAGGGAGTTCTACAGCCAGGGGAGGGGGGCACCAGTAGAGAGTTCTACAGCCAGGGGAGGGGGGCACCAGTAGGGAGTTCTACAGCCAGGGGAGGGGGGCACCAGTAGGGAGTTCTACAGCCAGGGGAGGGGGGCACCAGTAGGGAGTTCTACCGCCAGGGGAGGGGGGCACCAGTAGGGAGTTCTACAGCCAGGGGAGGGGGGCACCAGTAGGGAGTTCTACAGCCAGGGGAGGGGGGCACCAGTAGGGAGTTCTACCGCCAGGGGAGGGGGGCACCAGTAGGGAGTTCTACAGCCAGGGAAGATTGGGGGAGCAGCTACCAGTGGGGAGTTCCCAACATGATCCTAATTTCCACTTCTGAACATCTGTAAAGAAGAGCTTGATAGCTCATCGGATTCCTCCAGTATAAAATAAATATTGTCATTTTGATTCTGACTTGTCTGGAAACAGAGAGCGAACACAACAATGTAAGGACTTGTATTTACATTAGTTATTTGTCATCTGACATATCCTTTCCCCCCTACCCACATTTAAAATCGCCTCGGCTGTCTTTGTAACGAAACAGATTTTGGATGGGCCTCTGAAGAAGCGCCGTCGTCGTGCCACTAGAGGGCCTTTGAACCACGAATTTGTCAATCTGACAGCTCTGTAGCCCCCACCATCTCACAACGTCCACCACAGTCGAGTTTGTCTCATGCCCTTACTCAAGCCAATGATTAACAATGGCAATTAATTATCGAGAAAAGCCTTCACGAATTCCGATACTTTACTTTTTCAAGAGGGTCCTGGTTATTGTATGTATGTATGTTGAACTTATTTCTCACCGGATGTAGCCAACCGTGCTAATAGGAGGAGCGGGGCAGGACGACAAACTAGACACAAAAAGCATTTCTCAAGAAATTTGTTTTAAATATAGATGTAAAACTGCATAGCTCCAGTGGCTTCCTAATATCAGAAGGAAAAGCGTTCCATTATTCTTCTTGGTTCTTTCGGTAAAGTCACGTAGAATGGAAATAATAAAATAATAAAAATAAAACATAATAAAATAAAGTAATGAAATAAAATATAAAATATATCATTTTATTTTTATTATTTTATTATTTCCATTCTACGTGACTTTACCGAAAGAATCAAGAAGATAAATCCCTGCAGTCACGAAAGCTTTAAATCGAAACGTTCCATTATTGGTAATGACCAACAATGAGTGTTGGATTTAAGCAAAATGCAGAACCTGGAGAAAACCCTCCACACACTGTCATCTCCTGGCCAAACCTAGAAACCCCACACAACATCCTACAAGCCTCGAGGTCACCTACGTTACGAACCAGGCTCGAGCCGTGGTAGTACACACCTATAAACCAAAACACTTTGAAGGCAGTGAGGAATGGTGGATCGCACAAAAGTTGCAAAACGCCCTTCCTGTGGATGTTGAGGAGGTGCCACAGCGTACTAATATCATCTGTCCCGTATGGGATAGTGCTGCGCCCTCGCAAGTGTGTGTTTCTTCGGGGCACTCTCATTTCCTCCAAAATTGATAAACACTCATTCATTGACGGAAAACATAAATATACAGGGGACTGCAGAGCTTAGGCAATTGTTACCGCCTCACTGCCTTCCAGCTTCCCTGTGGTCCCCCAGCGATTGTGAGATGCAATTTGCATGAATGACAATGTTTTCAAAAAGTAAACATTAGTATTATTATAACCCTGCTTAGCTTCCAAGCTACGTTGAGATTAGGCACATTCAAGGTGCTTTGGTAGTTGGCCAAATTTGCTGCTGCAATTTTGTTTGGGTATTTTCTACTACTCGCATTTTTTATTGACCAAGTTAGTATCATATTTGTAGAGTTATTCAAGAGTTATTCAAATTTGCAATCCAGTGTACCTGCCGTGCGTTGTTCAGCGTGATGTCTGACGTTTCACCCCTCGTGCTGGGAGCTTCTTCAGGTAGTGAAGAAGCTGAAAAACGGAATATTTTATCTTTGTCAGAATCTTTATTTAGACTGGAGGAATCCAATGAGCTCTGAAGTTCTTGTTCACATGTGTCCAGTAGGGGATCTACAAGCGGTACAACCCCAACACACACAGAGGAGAGCTAATCTGGAAGTACATTTTCAAAGGGTGGCAGCTCTGTAAGCAAACAAGTGTTTGCCGTGCTTATTTTAGCTCCCAGCCTTGATTGGATGATGCTTTAAAGCATTCAGACCCACAAATCAGGCTCCTTGTTTTGCTGCCTGCTGCTGATAAGCCGTGCCCCATGGGTAGGTGTTCTTCTGCAAGAGAAGGACAAGAGAGGGACAAGTGGAGACGCGTGTGCTTGGTACTGAGAATTCAATTTTTTTTTTTAGAATTTAATTTTGTTTTTAAAGACGGTCACTGCATCACGTGCTTTCACATGCGCTTCTGCGGCCACCTGGAACGCTCTTCCATTCGATATTAGGAAGCCACTGGAGCTATGCTCTTTTAAATCATCATCTAGATTGACAAACTCATTTCTTTAGAACTGCTCTTTGTGTTTAGTTTGTTGTCCTTCCCCGACACCTCTGATTAGCAAGGTTGGCTACGTACGTGTGAAAGAAGTTCAACATACATACATGCATACATAAAAATGTACGTCATAGCAATTATAATGCGGAACTATAATAATAGAGCACTGCCTACCCTTGAATATTTTTGCGTAGCATTGACTTCATTGTCAACAAAGACACGTCGCTGCTGATGTTTTTCATTATCAGCAGCGGCAGCAGCATCCACACCAGTGACGTTTCACACCACTCGATGTTAATATAAACACATTGAACTGAACTGCTGCACTATTTTCCGATTTAAAGCTTTTGTGACTGCAGGTATTCATCTTCTTGGTTCTTTCGGTAAAATCATGTAGAAGGGAAATAATAAAATAAATAAAATAAAACAATACAATTCTCACGACGTCTCGGCCACAACGCAAGCAGCCGTCCTCAGGTGAAGAACAGGGCTGTTGGAAAATTAGTAGGACAGCCCTGTTCTTCACCTGAGGACGGCTGCTTGCGTTGTGGCCGAAACTTCGTGAGAATTGTATTGTTTTGTTTAATTTTAATTATTTTATTATTTCCCTTCTACGTGACTTTACCGAAAGAACCAAGAAGATGCTGCACTATTGTGAACCACTGGACCATTCAAGTCAAAGTGTCCCCACTTTCCGCTTTTTATGGCCACTGGTGAATGTATCGGCCAAAGATGTACGATAGACTGAGTTAACAATCCTGGTCAGGATTTGAATACACTGTGCTATTATTTGCGCATGGCCAAATCAACCGGAATGTGCCAGATGTTTCGTCACTTCTCGGAATCCAACTACGGTTAAAGGCTGAATAGAGCTTGGATAGGCAACCGCCATGCATAAAACATGTGTGTCTGCTGCGGGGCTATGTCATTAGAGTGCAGTGCAGCAAAAGGCATTGTTTTAATGCACCCTCCTCTGTCTTCTATGCACCAACACTGACTACCATGGCAAAGTATGGTCAAATAGCCCTCGGGACGTGGGGTGGTACTTACCCAGCCGTGAATGAACCAGAAGGGCTTTGTGTGTGCTCTTATTCCAGCACCACAAGTGAAAAGCGGGAGCGATGAAGACAATTTACTTTTCAATGTTTGTTGATTTCCACAGAGATTACTCAAGGAGAGAAGGTGGCAACTCTCAAGGCACTTAAAAACCTGACGATGGATTCTCATCAGGCTCAGGTATCTCTTTGTTAAAATTGTGCAAGCTAACGGCACTCCACAGTCCATATATAGCAGCTCGACGAGGTAAAAGAAGAAAGGAAAAGCATGCTTATGCGTGGATCTTGTAACGCTTACAAAATTTGGGTAAGCGTTTGGGAGAGTTTGTATATTTTAAAATAGCCCCTTTTTTCGATGTAAAGCTTTCGTGACTGCAGGGATTCATATTCTTGGTTCTTTCGGAAAAGTCACGTAGAAGGCAAATAATAGTATAATAAAAATAAAACAATAAAATTCTCACGACGTTTCGATTGCAACACAAGCAATCATCATCAAATTTTCTTGCTGTGGTTTTCACACCTGCTGATGATTGCTTGTGTTGCAATCGAAACGTCGTGAGAATTTTATTGTTTTATTTTATTATTTCCCTTCTACGTGACTTTACCGAAAGAACCAAGAATATGAGCCCCTTTTTTGCTGCAGATTGGGTCTCCACGTTTTGGACAATGCTTTTGTAAATTTGGCCGGTTTTCTCAAGGGTAAATCGTGAATAGCAACACATTGTATTATGTTTACAAAGCTCCTTTCCCGCCCTCGGAGCACTCGTTTAATATGCCCTAAAAATATGGCTTGCCACAGGTTAATACAAATGAATATATATTAAAAGCTATATATATTTTACAATATATGAAAAAATGTCGCGTGACTTTTTTTCCCCCCGCACCTCCGATTAGCACGTTTTGCTATGTTCAATGTGAAAGAAGTTCAACATACACAAATATATTGTGAACCCCTCCCTTTAAGTATAGACAGAGCTGATGCAAAAATACTTTCAACATTGTTAAAAATCTATTAATTCTTTCGGTAAAGTCACATAGGTATAAAATAAAATAAATCACGACGTTTCAGGCGCAACACAAGCGCCCATCATCAGGTGGGAAAGCATGGTCTGATGCTGAGGCAGACTGTTTTAAAAGGTTTGAAAAGACATTGTCTCTTCTCTAAGAGGGACCATTTTCTGCATCGGTCATCATGACCATTGCATCCTCAGGGCATTCATGTTGTTTATTTGAACTGCTCCTTATATGCTCTCAACTCACAGGAGGTAGTACATTCGGATTTAATGGTGTACTTTGCGAGTTGTGCACACTTGCCTCCCGCAGGGAGTATTGTGTGTCTTCTGTTTATGATGAACAAATAGATCCTAGAGAAGGATAAACTTCTAAAAACCACCAGAATCCTCCCACTATTACTGTGCCCGAGTGCTGCTGCGATAGAGTTTGTCACGATACGTTATTACATTTCACTACTCAATAATTTTCCCAACATCGATTTCCCAGAACTTGGTCCTTGTATTTTTTTTTGACGCTATGACGTACCTCAAATGTGTAAATGATGAGGAAGCCGATCACGGCATAATTTTTGCACATGCAATGCACATTGTGTGTAGTCAAATCTATTTGCTGTACTTCAACTGCAATTCACTTAAATTAAGCTTGCCATAAGTATTCCTAATCATTGCAAGTTTGCAAATGTATAATGCTAATAATGCACACATTGAAAGTGACGTCAAAAACAGTTAACAAATTAAATAAATTATGAAAACAGCGGCATGTGATTACCATGCCATCAATTATTGCAAAATAATATATTGCAAAGCATTGACTTAATGAATAACAGCAAATCAATTTAGAACTTTAAATATTTAATCTGTTATTTCACGGGTTTTTTTTATTCCAGGAAATAACAATTAACTGCACAACAGGACTCGTGATTATGATGATAGTTTGAAAATCGGACAATATAATTATCATGGCTGTCAAGACTTGCCCACGTGTTTAATTTTTTTTTATTATAGACAATGCAATTATTATTATTAACCTCTTGCCACTTGATTTAAATTATAAATGCGGCCAAAATCACTCCCGTTTAAAGGCGAGTCTCCCTGTTATTTGTGACTGTCGTAATTTTCTTTTCATTAAGAATAACCGTTGAAATATTTCACCTGATGGTTACAATCATGTGAGATGACCGCACTATTGTGTTTGTGTTTTGCTTCGTAACTTCCGAATTCCTTGTTTTCATGTGTCCCAGGAATCAAAGCTCATCCATGAAAATGGATCGCACTGAGACCACATCTCGGTACGTATAAAAGCTTTGTACCCAAATACATATGATGCTACCACTTGACATGTTTTAGAGTACCAACATCTTTCTCCAAAAATTCAAATTTTAACTCGGCTGACTGGTCCACTCACATGCTATTTTTGCACGATACCAGTGCAAGGGACATTTTGTTCGTATTCTCTCATATGCACTCCTGCTATTGGCACGAATATATACGAGCACTATGCCAGTCAAATGCTTATCATGTGGCATTAAAGCTTTCATATGGTTGTAATCGTTAAGCCTTCATTTTCAACCATGATGCCAGCATGACCCTGGCTTTGGAAAGAGCACATGTGTCTTTAGGAACATGACATCTCACAATGGCCACGAATGTTCATTCGTCCTTCGTTCGTTCGTTCATTCGTTTCTCAATCCGCTTGCCTTGGTGAGGGTCGCGGTATGTTGAGTAGGGCACTCCAGACCTCCCTTTCCCTGGTGACAGACTCTAGCTCTTCCTGGGGAATTCCCAGGTGTTCCCAGGCCAGCCAAGCAACACAGTACCACTAGTGTGTCCTGGGCTGGCCTCAGGGTCTTTGCCCAGTGGGACATGCCCGGTAGAGTTCCAGGGGGAGTCTACGGGGGGCATCCTGACCAGGTGCCTGAACCACCTCAACTGGCTCCTCGTGATCCGGAGGAGCAGCGGCTCGACTCTGAGGCTCTCTCGGATTACCGAGCTCCTCACCCGATCACAGAGAGTGAGCCCGGCAATCCTGCGGAGAAACTTAATTTTTGCCCCTTGTACCCGCGATCTCATCGTTTCAGTCATTACCCAAACTCATGGCCATAGGTGAGGGTGGGACTGTAGATCGACAGGTAAACCAAGAGCTTTGTTCGAGAACTCAGCTCCTGCTTCACTACCACGGAACGATACAGCGCCCACAACACCGCGGATGCCGCACCAATCCGCCGGCGGATCTCCCGCTCCCAATTACCATCACTCGCGAAAGAGACCCCGAGGTACTTCAACTCCTCCACTAGGGGCAGCTGTTCCCTCCTCACCTGGAGAGCACAATCCATCATCTCCCGAGAGTGAACCATGACCTCAGATTTGGAGGTGCTGATCCCAGCCACTTCACACTCGGCATCAAACCGTTCAAGTGCACGCTGGAGATCACAGACTGACGAGGCAAAGAGGGCAATGACATCTGCAAAAAGTAGCGACGCTACCTCTATGCCCCCGTACTGGATTATCTCCATACCTCAGCTGCTTCTTGATATTCTGTCCAAGAACATCACAAAGATGAGTGGAGTCCAACACCCATAGTGAACGACTTTGATTTAACACCAAGAATACGGACACAGCTCTCGCTTCGGGAATAGCAGGACCGGGTAGCACACAAGTGGCATTGGTACATCTTACTCCCGCAGCACTTCCCACAAAACATTGCGGGGAACACAGTAATATGCTTTCTCCAAGTTTACAAAGCAAAGGTAGACTGGATAAGCATACTCCCACGACCCCTAAAATATCTGTGAGAGGCAAAAGAGCTGGTCCATTGTTCCACGACCATGACGGAATCCATCATTATACCTCCTTTGCCAGTACCAAAATATAATAATATGGTTTTTCCCCTTTTTTCACATGAATTCTTATAAAAAGGTTTCAGTTTTGTTGCCAAAAAGGGGGGAAACCCTATTATTATATTTTGGTACTGGTAAAGGAGGTCTAATGATGTAGATGCTCACCCCGAGCCCTTATTACTTTGATGTTGCATTGTTTTTGAGCTGTACGCCTTTTGGCGTCCTCTGGTCGAGCACCAATTAGGTCGAGGCTCAAAAGAAAGCCGTCCCTTGGTGTGGACCAATCAGTTTCAAGGACAAGGCATATATTATCAGAGTGTGTTTTTTGTTTGCATTTTTACTGCAAGTATTGTGGTTAATGCAGACATGAATCCTTGTAAAAAGGTCTCAGTTTTGTTGCCAGAAAAAAGGGGAAAACCCCCTATTATTATGACGGAATCCACATTGTTCCTCCTGAATCTGAGCCTCCTCCAGCACTCTGGCATCCGCTTTGCCTGGGACGCTGAGAAGTGTGATCCCTCTGTAGTTGGAGCACACCCTCTGGTTCCCTTTTTTTTATGGGAACCACGACCCCAGTTTGCCAATCTTGAGGTCCTGTACCCACCTTCCATGAAACACTGAAGAGGCGTGTTAATTTGGCAATTTCATTTAAACGTGTTCATAAAAAACCTTATATACACATACTAGCTTTGCTCCCCGGCTTCGCCTGAGACTTGGATTCTTGTCTTGGATTAATACACGGCCTACACGGAGGGTGACGTCAGCAGGCACACTGCGTAACGCGGGTGACATCACAGATGTGACGTCACCGCTCACTTGCCGTGCAAAATATATCCATTATTGCGCCCCTCCCCCCCCAAATACAAAAGTCTATTTTTATATTTTTTGCAATGCCCACATGCCAAATTTCAAGTTTATTGCATGTTGGGAAGTATGCTAAACATTTGAACAGACACACATATTCACAAATTTCCCTTTTATATATTTGTATAGTTAGGTCAAGGTAATGGTGCAGCCATGACAAGTCTTGCTCACATCACTGCTGGCAGAACGGTCTCCACTAGAGGGAGCTCTACAGAGCTCTAGAGAGCTCCCTCGAGAAGAGGCCCCTCATACAGTGCTGTAGCTCGAGTCGACAGTCCCTTATGGCTCTAATAGAGGGCTCCTATAGCACTAGTAGAGTGCGCCTATGGGTCGAGTAGAGGGCTCCTATAGCACTAGTAGAGGGCGCCTATGGGTCGAGTAGAGGGCTCCTATAGCACTAGTAGAGGGCGCCTATGGGTCGAGTAGAGGGCTCCTGAAGCTCTCAAGAGCCATATGGGCCCTCTGCTATATTCCATAACACGTTCCTTCGGAGTGGGCAGGTAGGAACTTGGTTGGACAGCGCATTCGTGCACGACAGACACATATGCACGACAGACAAATAATCCCTGGTGGGCAGTGTGGAACCTGTTGTTCCTACCTGTATAAAGATAACTTGACTTGAGGTAGCCAGGCAGCCAGCCAGGTAGCCAGCGCCCTCCACTATCGGCCCCTCCCCCTTGCTTAGGCCCCTCCCCTTACCCCCCCCTCCCTTAGGCCCCTCCCCTTACCCCCCCCCCCCCTCCCTTAGGCCCCTCCCCTGACCCTCCTCCCTTAGGCACCTCCCCTCTCCGTACCCGGCAGTAGGTCTCCACCAATCAAAGAGCTGTTTATATTATATATATATTTATGCACGACAGACAAATAATCCCTGGTGGGCAGTGTGGAACATATTGTTCCTACCTGTATAATCATGCATGTGTCCCACTTTTCACATCTGGAATTACCAGCGAACACGTACGCAATTTAACTGTGATTGAGCGTGTGCACCCAAACAAGAGCATGCTTTTCTGAGAGATGTGCGTGTTTGATCAGAGATGCTCTTATTAATGTCCCCACAACCCCCATGGCACAAGGGCAGGACTTGACTGGAGGCAGCTCGCCGTACGGACGAAAGGCGGACGACGCAAGGCTCCCTCATGACGAAGACAACGATCCATACGGGGAGCCTTACACAGACTGTTCGGGCAAGTGCTGTTAGCGAGCACTTATTATGGCATCGCACACATGAACCTCAACAGCACACATGCCCGGCGTGTTAAACTACGATGTCAACACAGAAAATAGGAGTAGGGTCTTGAAAATTGCATTGTTTAGTAGAAACAAAGATTTCAGTTGGTTTGAAAAGGGTATAATGTGTATTAAATGTTTGATTGTGTAGCTACTAACCACGTCATTGTGGTGTTTCCTGGCTACAAATAACACATGAATGTATTATTCAGGTATGACACTAAGTCTGTAAATCATGTTTCTCACGCTCTGCTTTTTATGCTCAGAATATACATTTGCAATTATTTTTCTCTTGGGCATTCAAATGCAAAATGTTGGTGCATGCCGGGGAAATGTGTTGGTGAATATATCTTCATTCAGAAATAGAACATTAAACTCTTGAGAACTTCGAATTAATCTTCGCCCAGCGGTGGCATATGTGTTACAAATGGCTAAGCTGTATACCTATCTCAAAACACTGTATTTTAACTGCTGCTTATGGATCATTCAACATTATCAACGTCATATGGTATTTGTCAAACATCCCAATGCAGTACCCTCCGATAATAGATTATTAAGGCTCAGTAGTGGTTTCCCAGGTATTTTATGGGAAATTGTATTACTATACCTTAGGCTTCTTAGGTGGGGGAGGTAAAGCCTAATCCATCATCGTCAGCTATGATGATTCCACTGCAGAATGAATGTCTCCTTCAGCCATCGCCATCCCTCATGGCCCGACGTTGCAACAATCCATCTAAGCTGATTTCATCGCTACATCACATCGTGGATGGTTTCTTGTGCGTGTTGGGTACCATATGGTACGTGATAACGTTTGAATTAGTCTTAAATGGTACATTACAGACTCCACAAATGCAACCACTGAACCCAAAGCCGACTATTTTGGGAATGTAAATTATTTTGCATGTAACAAAAATGTACTGCTATCATGATTGTTGACCATTTACCTCAAGAAAACCTTTATATAAGCTAAAAGGTAATTTTAAAATGTGTCCCCCCCCCCCCCCATAGTTTTAACAATTTACTTAGAATATTATATTATATGCCCAACTAACTGAACGTCGGGGGTTAATATGCTCAGCTGCTTTTTAAAAGAGCATTAATGCAATAAGGGAATGTGTAATGCTTTACTTACTTTAATTATGTTTAAAATAAAACGTTTTAAAGGTTAATTGTGAGCCGGCACGACTACTGATATACTCATATCAATAATTGTTGAATACATTTTTTTTGTTAATTTTTACGTTTTATATAATAACTGATTCATGCAATATATGGAGTGTTTAAAGGTGCATGCCACACCTTACCGCTCACACCAAACAAAGATCAGGATCGATTTTTGCAATAAGTGCAATGCATGGATTAGCGAATGCCACATTAAGCTTCGTTTCGGAAATAAAAACATTAAATTTCTCTACGCGTGGCAGATGTTGGAAGTCTTTTTGTCGCTCACCTTTTATGTAGCACCACACACGAGGAAGGTGTTTTTGTGGCACTGTTGTTGTCAATTAAAAAAGCTATCTAATTAATTTAATAAGTAGGGCTTTCACGACAAATGGGATTCATCATTGGACTCTTTGGGTTAGGTCATCGTGTAAATAATGTGTGTCGTCAACCCTCCGCCACCCGACACAGCCAAAGAATACAAGTGTCGGTGAATCGAACGTGCCAAATGTATTACTCTCCAACACAACAACGCACTGGCGTGCTGATGCAGGAATATATATTTTGCACGTGTCATTTACGTGACACTTTTATTACTTGGCTCTTTCGGGTCGGAGGAGAGTCGATGACACCTTTTTACATGACCTAACTCAAACGAAACCAATGATGCATCTAATTAGGTTTTCCCAAGATTGAAAATGCTTCTCCCCCGCCATCCTTGTGGAATGTACGTATGCTGAACCTCTTTCGCATCGTACGTAGCCAACCGTGCTAATCAGAGGTGCGGGGAAGGACAGCAAGAAATACGTTTATAATCTAGGTTTAAAAGTGCGTAAGCTCCAGTGGCTTCCTAATATCGGAAGGAAGAGCGTTCCAGGTGGCCACAGAAGCGCATGTGAAAGCCTGCGATGATGCGACCGACTTTGTTCGATGTCCATCCAAAAGCCGCGGCGAGGAATAACCGGAGTTTCGCGTGATGGTTTATGCTCCTTGATGAGATCAGCAAGGATTTGTGGTTCATCTGCGGCAAGCACTTTGTGTGTAAGGGGCCGTCCATAAATGACGTCACGCACCTAGGGGGGGGGGGGGGTCAGACATTTGTGACGATGTGTGACAAGGGGAGGGGGGGTTTGAGAAATGTGACGTCACATCAAAATGCGCAAACTTTCAATAAATATAGACAACACTTTCTACTTAATTAAATAGACTTTTTAATAAATGTTTTCTCCTACAACATCAGAGTGCAGCAGCATATTAAATACGCACTACAATGACAATAGTTTAAAGCGATTTGAAGCATGTTTTATTATTTAGGGGGGGGGGCAGAGCTTTGTGACGTCATATTTGAGGGGGGGGTCTGACTTTTTGTGACGCCGTGTGACGAAGGGGGGGGGGGGGTCAAAAATCGTCCAAAATCGCGTGACGTCATTTATGGACGGTCCCTTTAACCTAAACAGAGTGTAGGTATGGTGACTGATACAGACAATGTGTTATTTAAATGAGTTGATCACTATTATTTGGCTGGCACGGGTGGCTGATTGGGAAAGCGTGTGTATCTGTGTGTGGGGGTGATTGGCTAATTAGATTGATTGGCTAATATACAAGGGTGTCATGGGTTTATAATAAAGGAGTGAGTGTAAGATAATTGGAGGGGTTATTAATAGGGAGGAGTGTAGATCAGAGGGGGGCGCTCTATCAGGATGTGAAGGGGGCGGGGGAGTTGGAGTTTAGAGGGTGAGCAGCGTGTTTAAGTAGTACTGAGTTAAATTGAAGATTAAACAAATAGAGCTTCCTTGATGAATCTTTGTTTTCAAAGGATATCTGGTCCAGGGTTCACACATACACTCTCGCTTCGGCAGTCGTCGGCCGGTTGTCTTTTATTGATTCGTGAGTGGTGGGTAACATTAATAAAGAATTATCACGAGGTGGGGAAGTTGTATTTCTGTGGTTATTACATAGCCATGAAAGTAAAGGTGCGGCCCTGCAATTTCTTTCGCACGCCACTTGCCGATGAAAAACCTCCAAGTCCTAGAGCTATCGAAAGTTTTGCGCTCTGGCGGATTTGATCGACTTATCCACCACGCTCGCCAGACGCATCGAAAGAGCTGGTTGTGCCCACACGTTTTAGCTCCCCCACACACGACCTGTCGATGGACTAACTGGCGTGGCCACATATCCTGCCTGGTGGAAAGAGGCGATGAGATTCGTGAGACTGCGTCATTGTTTAAAAAGCCGTACATAATCGAATTTCACGCTGACGGTTCAGTGACCGCCAGTATTTTAATCTGGATTAAGGAATCGCTCCAAGCTTCGACTGCTTTATAGAAAGAAGGGAAAAAAACATGTTTTTGTTATGTAATTTGCGAGAGTCTGTGATTCGGGAATAATGGATTCCGACCTCGGTACACCACACCCAGTACGCCTCGCTCTGGGCTGTCACGTGTCACCTACTGCAGTCCACGCGCGAACGAGAAAATATTCGGTGAGTGTTGGCGCAGCGGTAAGTACACTGCAATATGAACCTGGTGACCAGAGTTCGAATCGTGCTCGCGGATAACATCAGTGGGATGTGATGAGCAGAGGTGGGACAAAGTCATTGTTATGCAAGTCCAAGTCGAGTCGCAAGTCATCAAATTCATGACTCGAGTCTGACTCGAGTCCAAGTCACATGACTCGAGTCCACACCTCTGGTGATGAGTGGGCCGGTCTGCACCCACCTACGCCACTCCTCGTGCCACCCCACACACCGAGTGTGGTGAAGTATGGTCAAACAACCCTCTGAAACGACATGGCATGGGGAGGCCTAGATGATTCAATAATGGATTGACAGCTACAGATTAAAACATTTGTAAAGCCCATATTCAAAACCTTGTGGTTGTAGTCTGTATATATAAATGTCGTGACTCGACTTAGATTGGAAAAATAACAAGGCTACATATTCTAAACGCGTGCATACAACCTCTCTACAATGGCACGTTCCCTTCTTAAATTTGGAATATAACGGGTGCTGTACAAAGAAACAACCTTGTTTATTGATGCATGTTGTATACGTACAACATAAACAAAACATACTTGGAATCAATTGTAATTCCATTGCTGAATGAAGGCCCCTTTCCACGCTGTGCAGGTCATTGGGTTTGTTTTAATATACCTCACCACGCGGGTCCGTGTGGGTTTTACTCACGCGGGGACTGAACAATATTCAGAATAAACTCCCAGCATGTGTTCTAGATTTGAAGCTTTCGTGACTGCAAGGATTCATACTTTTAGGTTTTTTCGGTAAAGTCACGTAGGTAATTTTTTTTAAAAATAAATAAAAATTTACTTTACAGCAAGCGTGCTGTGACTGTTCCACCGGAAGACGGAAGCGTGTGTTGCCTCCGAAACGTCGTGATTTTTATTTTACTTTAATTAAAAAAAAATGTAACCTACGTGACTTTACCGAAAAAACCTAAGAGTATGAATCCCAGCATGTGGTTCGGAACGTCAGACGTCATGTCGAACAAGCGGCAGTACAACTCGAAAAGACATTTTTAAATCGAGACATTGGAGAGCCCATGACAACCACCGAAACCCTAAGCAGCAGAGCTTGAATTGATTTAAAATCCAATATTTATATGGATTATTTTAAAATGACTAAACGTGGAGCGACGATTCTGAGATGCATATTTGCGTAAGTGTATACCAACCCACCATGTGCTATTGTGGAGCATTGTGTGAATCATGGTTATAGAAAATGGGTTGTCTAGGCTACTCAATATTTATGAATTTGCCTTAATTGGAACATCAGAAGGAGCATAATAACCTTTCTGCTGACCCCCGATGTTTACTACCATCGCCACCTTTGAGCTGATTTGGTCATTAGAGATGCTGTATACTGTATATAGAAATTAATTCTCAACTATCCTATAACATGCAATGCACAATGTCTTTACCTTCCCTTGCTGCTTCCTCTCCTCCCCTCTCTAGCCACTCTACCCTCTGCGCAACCTTCACTCCATGGACAATGACCTCCCACATCTCTTCCCTCCTTGCTCCAAACGCTGACTTTTCCTCCCTCCACCCTGATGTACATGCCTCTCCTTCCCTCCCCATGGCACTATCCTCTTTAACTACCTAGTCCCCCTACGCCTACTCTCCCCTCCCCATCACCTAAGCCTCTCTCCGCCCCAACCATGGTCAACTCCCTCCATGAAATCTGACCGTTCTCTCTGCAAAGCTGAGCTGTCATCCTATCACTCACTCCCTTATCGCCCACTTTCTAGCCACCCTAGAAGTAGCTAAGCAGGACTATTTCTTAGCTCCAGTTTCTTCCCTTCCTCTTCATCCCCACAAGCTCGTCACCCTTAATAAGCTACTCAATCCGCCCCTCTCAGCCATGCCTTCCTTTTCCCCTCAACCCCAAAGCCCTTGAATTCGCCCACAACTACACTCTTCACTGCTAAAATTGAGACAATTCGCTTAACTCTCCTGCCAGTCTCATCTTCTAGTCCTCCCCCCACCAGTCTTCCCACCCACGATCACGTGGTAACAACTCCCTTTTCATTGAGTTATCTCCCACATCATTCTCTGAACTCTCCTCCATCATATTCAAAGCCCATCCTACCTCCTCTCCCTTGGACCCCATCCCTGCTTCTATTTTACCTCCTCTCCTCCCTCTTATTCTCCTTACCGAGTCTCTCTCTTCCACTCTTACCTCACCTCTGGTGTTTTCCTGCCATCTCCAAGGCAGGTATCATAATAATTTTTTTACCTTTCCCACAATGGCCACACTTGTGCTCTACTTTCCCAAGTCCACTGGCTCTCGATCTACTATCACTGTCTTTTGAAATTGTCTCACTCTAGTCCATACATCCCTCCGTGGTCTTGCCCCACTAGAGCTGGCTTGCTTCTATAGTCTCTTACTCCTGTCCCATCGCTCTCAGTCTACCGTCTCTCTCTCTGTGCCACCCTCGCGCTACACCCAGTCTCACTCTCGTTCCTTCTCCCTTCTTGCTTCCCTTCACTGGAACTAACTCCCACTGCACATAAAACAATGATCTTCACTCACCTGCTTCAGTTCCTCCCTTAAAACAACCCATCTCTTCTCCCTTGCCTATCCTACTGCTACTCCATGCCCCGGCCCCCCAGTTACGACAGGGCTTACCCCAATCCCTAGAACTACCCCAATCACTACCCAAACCTCGACTTGACCACTCCCACCTGTCCTCCCAACCGTCACCTATAGCTAGACCAATATTTTTATAATTAGTTATTGTTACTCTTTGGTTCTTTCGGTAAAGTCACGTAGAAAGGAAATAAATTAAATAATAGAATACGACGTTTCGATTGCAACACAAGCAACCGTCATCAGGTAGAACAAAATTTTAGAGACAAAACACAGACACGGAGACACACAGACAGACACACAAGAAGAGAGAGACACACAACATAGACATACAACCGAAGGAAAGAAGATTGAATGGCCCTAATGAGAGCCTGGTAAATTTTAGAGAGAGAAATCGTTTGAGAAAACTAAATGTAGCAAGTCTTTTGTAAATGTAATGTAATGCAACACAGAGAGTCGGCTAACACACATTTATAGTCTGATTGCCAAGCTAAGCCTCTATGTAACTCTTTTACAGCCATAATTCAAATTTTAAGCCACTTTACACAAGTAACATATCTGACCAGCAGACATTTTGCGTGACTACAGTCCATGACATCTCTCCTTTGTAGGAGAAGTAACTCATTCAATGCCGTATCGCCTGGTTAGAGCCCACTCAATGGTACATTCAGCAGGAATGCACTTTGTTGTTTATCAAACAAAATGTGAATGTGAGTCTGGAGCAGGTGTGATGGATAATGAATGTTCTGCTCAGTCGGAATGGCTATTAGTCGTTTCCACTGGAAATTCGGACGGGCAGTTTTCCATAATTACTCGAAAAATAGAAGTGTCATTCATTGATAAAAGCATTCCAGTTGCTCTTTCTCGCCTTCGTTTTAGATGTTATGAACAAAGATTAAATAAAATACATCTGTTTAAACCATAGCGGCTGCCAGGACACATATAATAAGTATAACCCGTAAAAACTAAGTTTTTCACTATAAATCCTTTATATGCGTGGCGGCTAGAGTCCACTCGTCCTCTGGCTTGAGATGGCTGCCACCTATGGGTCAGATGATTGCATTGCACCATTAAGCAATTGGTAATTAAATCTAATATTTTTGTCCTAAAAAGTGTAACATTTTGGAACATTAATTGTCACGCACAACGAGTCTGTGTGGAAAATGTCAGCTCGATTGGATCACGGGAAGTGGGGTAAAAAACGACCGAAAGATTTGCACGGTCCTAAGCAAGCAAGCGAACTTAATATAAAGGATTTAAAAATGGTTTATGTATATGTAAGAGCCTTACCAAGCCAGCGCGGTCCTTTTCAGGAGGGGCCCTCCATTGGGACGTTTGAACAGCTTCATGCATCCATGTTTTGCGCGCGAGACGAAAAACTGAGGTACGCAGAAAATAAACCCACGCTTTGAGAGGGTAACACTCAAAACTCCACACAGATGGTTTTAGAACCCACATGCTGTACTTAAATCTCCTGACCACCTCGCAGCATAGTACATTTGGGAGTTTCACACATTGGGTGGCAAAGTGGTGTCGTGGTAATACGTGTGCCCCACAGCAAGAAAGACCTGGGTTAGATTGCTGATTAAGTGTTCACCAAACATCCCAATGCAGGACCCTCCTTAAAAAAGAAAGTATTTGGACTCCCTGTGACTTTCCTGGATAAATAATTATTATCATGAGATTCACCGACCCTTGTTTCCTGGATCAGCAAAAAATACATATGGAAATATAAATTGCATTTGTAATGGCCTCACTAGAGAAGCTAGGGGCCACGAAGTAGCAACAGTTTCACAATGCACACACATATTCTTTGGGTCTTTCGGTAAAGTCACGTAGATAGGTTCAAAGAAAATAACAAAAAAACTACGACGTTTCGATCACAACACAAGCGAAAGCTTTAAGTCAAGATTTAATGCACACGCAATTCACCACTTCACGGGTGGTGGGACCGCATGACCAATCTCCATGAATGCTGAAGACGACTTGGCAATTCGTCAACATCAAAGTTTTCCCTGTGCTCGTCTGATTGTCGAGTGGTGCAAATCTCTACTGGCAGCCCTGCGGCAACGGGTGTGCTAATAACCGAATTGTGTTGCGAGGAGCGGTCTCCGCTAGTGACACGCATTTCCAATTTAAGCGAAAGCTTCAGCGGTCAGCACTTTTCTGCTGATCCCGGGGGCGTGAACGACTCGAAGCTGACCTTGGCCGTCGAGATTGAAATTGACAATCATTTAGATGGTCATTGATTCTGCAGGGAAATTATCAGTTAAAGAAAAAGTAAATCGACTAAAGTGAAAACGTGTACTTTGCACACTGATGAGTAATTTAAGCATAAACACCATGCATTCGTTATTTCATCACGGCGAATGGCAACACTCGAGGTGAGATGCTTCCAATCCCCGTCGCTGATTTGTGTCCCCTGCTGACTTCAGCTCAGCACCGAACCCCCTCTCGATAGGAACACAAGTGATTGTTGCAAAGCGCGCAACCTGTGACTGATAGACCATGCACCATTTCATATGACACAGCTGCAGTTTTGATATTTTTTTGGCGTTTGATTGCAGCAACTAAATGCAAAATTAGCAACACTTGTAAAACACGTGCGTGCAAAGCACCACACGGATCGATTCCCCCTGCACACACGCATTCCTTGTGCCCGTGCAGTCTACTTTCCAATGCTGAATGTGATGTTTCCTCGCTCTCTTATATTTCTACAGCCCTCTTGTGTCTTTCAAAAATTCTCGGCCAACTAAACTCGTGAGAAAGTCAGATTTAGGAAAAGGGTGTCTTCCATCAAACACAATTACATTTTCGAGAGGGTACGTGAATATCAAATATCATCATGCCTAGCATTGATATAATTTGAACTAAATGTACGTTAAAAAACATTTCTTTCAAAGCAAACGAGGTGTAGAACACAGCAGGAAGGGAGTCAGCTGTCATAGAAGTGGCAATCAAAACTATTCGTAGCGTGGGACAGTCACAGACAGAAAAGAGGAAATAGTAATCATGAACATTTTAAATATAGTATCGTCGTTTACGTACACTGCATCTAGCAATGCTGCACAACCTGCAAACACGTGGATGTGCGCAAAGATTCAGATGTTTTCAGCCAATTAAAGAGTGCCACAGTGGCAAGATGTTAACTACCTGGCCTGACGTGCAGCAAGTCGTAGGTTCGATCCTGACCCTGACGCCTGCATATTTGAAATCTGCAAGTTCTTCCCATAGTCGCGTGGATTTTTCTCCAGGTCCTCCGGTTTTTCCTTCCACATTTAGAAAATGCGTTTAGATTAATTGGCTGCTATAAATGTACACGTGACAAGCCATTTAGATGAGCTCTCATTTGTGGCTTCTGAAAAAGAGTTATATATATCTGAGTGGGCCTTACCTGGTAAAATAAAAATAGTTGAAAGCACGTTAGTTTGTTCATAGGCGTGGGAGAAAACCCACAATCGCGCGAGGGGTAACACTTGTATCCCATAGAGAAGGGCCATGATATTCGTCCTCCCTTTGTTGTTACCGCCTTCTCCTGGTAAAGGAAGTGGGCACCTTCATGCACACCAGAAGGGAGTTTCAAAATGTGTGTGATCAATGATCCCGCGCCTCCATAGTTTTAGATTACAGGCGCACGCCACCAAAGCCTCGAGGCAGCAATTTAACAGAGGGAGACGATTGTCGATGAGGACAAACAAGGGGAGCAAATTGCTTACATCAAAGGCAATGACAGAGAAGGAGCGACTGCTTTTTGAGGGGACGTTGGCTGGAGCTTTGGGCAGGAGGCTTTGGTTGCTGGAGCGAGGTATGCCAAGGCAATGTCAAGGAAGACTCGTAATAATAAAAAAAACCTCGGTTTTATAAAGTGCCTTTTAAATTGGTAATATCAAAGAGCTGTATATAACAGATTGAAAAAAACCAAATGATAAAACACTGAAATGCCAGTTAAAACCCAATGACAATACAATAAAACCAAAGATAAAACCTAAATAGAAACATAGGCAACTGACTATATCTATCGGTGGAATGTAAAAACTGGTTTAAAAAATGTCACGATCTCCATGAAATCGAATCAACCGTAAAGAAAAGTTATTGATTACAAAAAATAAATGTTTTCTGTTTCATTTACAAGAACCGATGGAGTCGGTTCCTGATGCGTTTGGGAATACCGTCCCACAGACTTGGTGCATAACAACAAAAGGCATGGTCCCCTACTGTACTACGCCTCTTGAAGATTGGGATACCAAGTCGATCACAATCAAGGCAGTGTAAATTGCAGGCAGGGATGTAGGGAAAGAGCATGGTGCTGATTTAGGCAGGTACTAGACTGTAGGTTAGTAGCAGGACTTTACATTTAATCATGTTGTCAATGTGTGTACTGTGTTTTCTCAATGTTAATGCAATTTTCAAGGATCCATTGTGGATTTCATAATAATCGTTATTTCACTTCATGACAAAATAAAAAAGTATTGTTTATATATACGTATTTTAGAGGTTTAAAAGTTTTGTTTCGAATAGCTGTTTCATAGAGTAAAAATTGTGAAAATCTATAGAACAGAGTGTGCTTTATGACATGAAAGCATAAAAACAAGACTGCTTGTTTAATCTTGTTATGTCCATCTGCAGTGAGATACGAGCTCTGGCAATGCATTTGGCACCATCTCGGCCAATGAATCAGAATCTTGATTTCTCATGGAGAATTCCGATGAACTATGAGGCTCATTTTCCACAGATGTCCAGTAGGAGCGGGTCAGAAGGTTACAACAAACAATACAAAAACAGCTGTGTGTATACAGGAATGCGACTTTCATGCCCGAGGGGGGGGCTTATCCTCGTACAAAATTTTGATTTTGAGTTCAAAACCCAAAGATGCACAAATATTTCTTCAATACGTCAGCGATGACCTCTTCGGCATCTCTCGCATCGAGAATGCTTGTCTTCCATCAACGTCTTCTCTGTGGGTCCGAAGACGGTGGATGGGGCCGATTATCCTTGATCGACAGACTGTGGAGTCGCGTGTTTTCAAGAGAGATGGGATGGTGCCTGGGTTGTTAAATCAGTCTGCGACCGCAATACCTTCTGCTGCTCCCGCTTTTCTTTTTTCCTGTTGTCATATTGTTTCATAATAAAAAAAAAATAATGAGAAGTTTATTTCCCGAGTAACGACCCATTGAACTAAGAATCTCGCTTTCACGGGTGACTCGGCCAGCAGACATCAGGTTACGAAGTGCTGAAATCCTTGCATCTGGGACAATCCTGATGATTAATAATAGTGATAATTATAATATTAAATCCACAACGCTATAATGCTGCTGCTAACACACACCTTTCAACACATGAATGGCAGTATTGTGATGCTGATTATGAAAACATATTGCAGTAAATCAACATTCGTAGCGTGAAGTTTTGTTTAGCATCGAATGATCATATCAAATAGCAAATTACACAATTTGCAAAGTACTGCAATTAAGCCATCCATTAATAATCATTATTGTGCTTGCTTACCCAGCCAGGAAAGCCTCACTGAGTCTCGTTACTCACGAGGGTGGAACAACGTTTTCACAATCGGGGGCGCTGATTGCCATGCGTAATCCCAATTGAGTACCAGCACTGTAATCTTCTTCTTTCGTACGGCTGATGTAGATGCAGAGCAACAGCTACAATTTCATATTCAGGTGGTCAAGCCAGATAATAACCGCGTTAGGGGCAGCGGAGTGTAATCGCTGTGATGTACGGTTTGTTCTGGATGACCACAGTGGCACACGACTGGAGAGTTTTCCATTTGTGCATCAGGTATTCGCATCTGCCATGGTTTGTGCGGATGGATCGGTGTCTGCAGCAGGCAATCGCAGCCGACACAAAATTAGATTCAATGTATTTGCCTGCCGACCACCAAGTCATTTTTGGGCATGAAGAGGCCCTAACGAGGTGTGGGAGATTCCTTTTTGCGCGAGTCGGTGAAGTTCAAGCCGATTCTGCTTTACCACGTGATGACTCAGGAGACCGGAATAGTTTGATTTGCAAGAGTGACACGGGTCACCGGAGTTACAAAAGCAAACGAAAATTCAACAACATACAGCAACGGAGCAAATATAAATTAAAACATAAAAAAACACGAGGACATGAGGAATCAGGAATACAGGTAGGAGGCAAATGCCCTGCAGCGCAAATGTAACCGGGCAGATTACCTCCAGACTGAGCATGGCACATATGCAAAAAATAAGCTACGGAAATACGAAAGATATATATGTAAACTATAGTACGTACTGATAAGTGAACAAACAAGGGTATGTGTCAAAATCAATTGCAAGTGAAGTTATTAGAGTGACGGAGGGGACGGTGGCGCTCGACCACTTCAGATATCACTTGCCACTGGTTCTAATTACCACAAAGCACCCCACGAACTACAGCAGCGTCACCGCAAAACACGACAAATGGCCATGTTATCCACAGCACCGCCTCCCCTCCACCCCTCCCTCGAATCCAGTGGTTCTTAACCTTGTTGGAGGTACTGAACCCCACCAGTTTCATATGCGCATTCACCGAACCCTTCTTAATTGGAAAAATAAAATATGATTTTTTCTAATTTAAAACATATGTTTTACTGGTGCACAAAATGAACCGTGCATCAACATCACTGTGTTCAAAGACCAAAACCAGCAAAACATGATTTTCACACAAAAACATAATAATGAATACTTACTGCAAATCAGTGTGACTTCTGCTGTTGCCTTTCAGAGACCAGATCAGAAATGCGCGGCTTCACCTTGGCAAGTGCCACTCTCATGTCATTATTGCAACAAAGTCTGTTCCTTTTCTTCGTTTTTATGTCCAGCATCCTCGAAAAGGATTGCTCGCAAAGATATGTTGTAACAAACGGTATGAAAATCTCCAGGGCTTTCTTAGCAATAACAGGGTACGTTACCATTTGTTGACACCGAAACGTTGAGAGCGTTGTTGTTCTGAAGAGTTGCTGTTGAGCCTGGCTCTGCTGAATTTCAATGATTTCGTCGAGGTATTCGTCATTGACATCTGCTGTCTCAACACTAAACGTGAACGGCTGTCTCACCCATGCTGGATATGACTCTCTTGTAGGGAAGTATCAATCGAGAGACTTTGTAAGCTCATCTAAGTGCGTGGCAATTGCTTGCAGTTCCATGGGTACAGAAATGTCTCCGATTCCAGATACATCTTCGATCTTACTTACATAGTCGTCCAGCAGGGGAAAGTTTGCGAAGTTCTCGTTCTCTGTTCGTCGTTTCCATAACGGTAGCTTTTTTTGAAAAGCCTTCAGGTTTTCTTCCGCTTCAATGATGTTGACTCCACCGCCCTGCATCTGCTGATTGAGATGATTGAGAGCTGCGAAGATATCAGCCATGTACGCTAAAATGAGAATGAACTCAGCATTTTTGAAGCAATCTGCATAACAATGTTGGTGCTCTTGCAAAAACAGAGCTAATTCCACACGCATGGCAAAAACACGATTCAGCACCTGTCCCCGGGATAACCACCGAACGTTAGAATGGTACAGAAGTACCTCGAATTCAGAGCCCATTTCTTTACACAGCTCACTGAAGATGCGGTGCCTCAGAGCACTATTTCGCACATAGTTCACGCATTCCACTACAATTTTGAATACTTCTGTCAGTTTTGGAGGCAAGGTTTTTGTTGCCAACGCATGCCTGTGCAGAATACAATGCGTAACAATGATGTGTGGTGCATCGGCTTTCACTAGCGCACCAAAACCAGACTTTCTTCCCAGCATGACTGGAGCTCCGTCCGAACAAACTGCAGAAACCATATCCCACGAAAGATTGTTGTCTTTGAAGAAGTCATCCAAAAAGTTTTTTTCACATCGGCTGCCTTAGTTGTTGTTGTAAGAGGCTTACAAAATAAAAATCTTCCTTTATCACGTCGTCTTTCACATAGCGCACGAGTACAGCAAGCTGGCTTCGATTGGAAACGTCTGTGGTCTCGTCGAGTTGCAGGCTGAATTTTGCCGGGCTTGAAATCAGATCTGCAACTACTTGAGCCAATATGTCTTTGCTCATGTCCTCTATTCTGTCGCTGATGGTGTCATTTGAAAGAGGAATTTGGGATAACTTAACTTCAGCCGCTTTTCCCAGTATGATATTCGCCATCTTCAAGACAGCTGGTTTTATGAGTGTTTCACCAATGGTGTGTGGTTTCCCCTGCTTTGCGATCAGGTAAGCAACTTCGTACGATGCTGTGAGGATCGGTTTGTTGATGGGTACAAAGCCGAGAACAGGCAGAGTAGCCTTTTCATCGAATCTGGCTCTCTTCACCTTGAATTCAGCGAGCGTGGTGTTCTTGTATTCCCCATCTCCATGCAGCTTAAGGAAGTGTTCCCTTAGTTTTGCCGGTGCTAGACTAGAATTGCTCAACTTGGCATTGCAAATCATGCAGTTAGGACGCTGACTCCCATCACGTTCCGTTATACATGTGAATCCATATTGTACATATTCGTCCGACCACTTTCTTTTTTTGCTCGACATAGTTAGAATGAAGGGATTAAAATATTAAGAAAGAAATCACACGACGTACCATCACGACAGTCACAAGTCTACTACCGAGCGCACCAAATTCCCTGCAGCACAGATAGGCCAAGCGATGTAGCGTGATCACTTGCAGCCAATGATGGCCAAGCCGGACGTGTCATCACGAATCATATGAGTCGGGTGTTTGTCTTAACCTCCGCCGAACCCCTGAGACTGACTCACCGAACCCCTGGGGTTCGATCAAACCCAGGTTAAGAACCACTGCTCTAATCCCTCTCGCTCACCATTCTTAGCACCCCTACCCCATCCGTACACCTTCCACGGCCTACCTGTGCGAAGCCCACGCCCAGTCATGCGGCCCCTGGTGCTTTGGGGTGATTGTGCGATTTGCTGTAAATGTTCGGTAGTTTTCGGTATTTTGAAGTTATTAGTAGGACCCCTCGCCACCGATGCGAGTCATCTATGTCTGGGAATTGCGCTCAAGTACCCCGAATGTTAGTGCCATAACCACTGCACTATCAATAGTCGTAGGGATGTCAAAAAAGCCCAACACATTCTTCAATAGCACTGCTTTGACAGGATGCATATATACAACCTCTGTAATGCTGCCGTGGTAGTTTCTTTTTTCAATCCTTTATATTAAGTTTACTTGCTTGCTTGCTTACGACCGTGCAAATCTTTCGGTCGTTTTTTAACCCACTTCCCGTGATCCAATCGAGCTGACATTTTCCACACAGACTCGTTGTGCGTGACAATTAATGTTCGTGAAAACATTTTTCCTAAATTTTACACTTTTTAGGACAAAAATATTATATTTCATTACCAATTGTTTAATGCTGCCATGCAATCATCTGACCCATAGGTGGCAGCCATCTCAAGCCAGAGGACGAGAGGACTCTAGCCCACACGCATATAAAGGATTTATAGTGAAAAACTTTGTTTTTACGGGTTATACTTGTTTCAAATTATTCATACAAACCAATGAACCGAAAAAGAATCCAGCCACGGCAACAGCGCCAGGGCCATACCTTGCATTTGTATACAGCACAAAGGTACTGTCACATAGAGTAAAGACAAGTGAAATCGAAATTGCTGTAACGCGTTACGTAACGTAGATTGCCGATATCAAGCAGTCCATTAAGGTGTGCACAACGCAACCACGCAGTGCAGGTCGCCTTCAACCAACCACAGGTGGCGCATATTGCACTTGATATGCACGCGAAGGAGAACCTGAATCGTCCTTTAAGTGCTCCACTTTAACTCCGGATCACGTGTCCTGTCGATGAAAACCTTTCATGAACATATTGCAAAGGAGAAATACTTCAGGTGCAAGTTCATGTGATGGTTGTATAGCGGTCCTCTCAATCTCAGTGAAGGTGAGCACTCCCGAAATGTTGCTTTCGGTGCGAACAATGCCTGTGTTTTCATGAGTGTGACATTGGACATGCACATAAAAGCTTTCTGTTGAAAAAAAAAGCTTTCTGTTATATAAAAAAAACGCATTTTATTATTTGAAAGGCATCAATTTGCTGGAGCTGTCAGGACCGACATTGACAAGAAATCATTGGCCATTATCAAGGCCATTGAAATCGTACTAAAGGACACGGCTGGACACACATTACCCAGGGAGAAACGCGTCACCCTCTTCCATTGAAGGTCATGTGTTCAAAAATGAAGGCACGCGTGCTTATTCTATGCGGCGGGGTAGTACATCGGTGATGTAGTGGATAACGAACCAGGGTCGTTTCTCAGGCACGGCTCACACCCCCTTACTAAAACCCGCAATTATAGCAGCGTAGTTGAAGTATGGTCAAACTGTGTCTACGGGCAACATGGCATTGGAAAGCTTTAATCCAGAATGAGGTTGACAAAACGGTTGAAAATAACAATTATTCCTGTATTATCGAGTGAAAAGGTGGAAAGTTTGAGTGCCCATTGTTGCATTTTTATTTGTTTACAACCTTAGTACATTCCTTCCAAGCAAATAGTTACATTTTTTGTGATCAAAAGAATAACTTTGACCTTGGACAAATGCTTTTGGAATTTAAGACGAGAACGTCAATTCAGTAAAGCGTAAAACGCTTGCAACATTCAGGGCCATGCTGTCCGAGAGGCAAGTGTATTTTTTAATTGACCTCCTGCCCTTCAATACAATGGAATATTTCAACAAATCTGGAAACGACGAGAAATCGTATCACAGTAACATTTCCAAAACGTTTCAACAACGCATAAAGTGTGCATTATACAATCCGCCGGTCTGTTACTCACGTTTGCTCAACTTAATTGATGGCGAATTAAGACAAGATGACCAGTGCAATTCTTCAGGAACGAGTGGCTTTCGATAATGCTTGAGATTTTTGTGCACACGGTGTAAGTTTTTTGTTTAAAAAGTTTCAATGAAAATTCTAAGAAACAACTCAAAATTATCACTACGCAGTTCTTGTGAACTGTGTTAACCGGTTGACACAATTGCGATTCATAATAGATTTTTGGGTCGGATCGGAAAAATAAAATGTGTTGTAAACCCTCCTCCACCGGACGCAGCCGATTAATGAAGTGAACAAACGTGCCAATTTGTTTTTGCGTTGGCAGACCGGTATGCTGGAGAGCAAGTTTGAGACATGTTGTAGTGAAATGCGTGTTGTTGTTATTCGCCCTGCACTAATTTGTCTGTTGTGATTGGTTTTCATGTAATTTTCAGATTTGAAGAAATAACTTGGCTTCATTGAACCGAAGGTTACTCAAAGCAGTTGAGCAACTTACAGTATTACAAAATGGAAGTTATTTCTCTGCAGTTGCCCATTCTGGGGCAGTGTGCTGTGATTATTCTGTTACCGATTGGCTTATTTCCACGCAAATGTATTTTCTGCGTTAAACATGCATTTATTCAAAGAAATATAAGACATTGGTATTATTCAGAATACGTTTTTTTCGAAGGACTGAGATTTGTTCTGTCGGCAATTGTTTTTCCAAGTAACATTAATTCAAATTTCCACTTATTCAAGTAAAAAAGTGTCTTATACTTGGCAAAGTGGCCTTTTTATGCAGTCGAGATCATTATAGGAACAGATAATGCATGTTTTACGAGCGCAGGTTTGCAGTAGATACCTATCTCAATGGACAACCATTAACTCAAAGTTATTCACTTCAGATACTGTCATTTGAAACATTCTATGCCTCTGACCAGGTTACGGTGAACCCAATCTCTTTAATATATCTTGAAGCTGAGCACTGAGGCTGATGTGATTGCATGGATCCCTGGTTTTGATCGACCGTGAAACTCGTGGTCTACCTTAAACTGCATCCACACAAACCATGGCGGATGCGGATACCTGATGCACAAATATAAACTAAAAAATAAATATCTCCAGTGTGCGACTGTGGTCATCCGGAACAGACCGTACAACATATAACGACGCAATGCCCTATCCACAAATACGGAGACATAGCAGCGCTTACATTGCTGCTACTGACGCGGTTGTCTCGCTTAACCACCTAAATGTGAAATTGTAGTTGTTGCTCTCCATCTACATCCGCCATACGAAATAATGTGTAAAAACCAATGCTTGCAGTGTGGAAGATGCAGCGTTGCGAGGTGTCAGTTAGATGCAAGCACAGAAATGGGTGTTGTACATAGATGTGGTCCATTCGGTGGTCTCTGCAGGGCGTTAAGTGTTATCTTATTGTATATGTAGTGGTGGTGCAGACGCGCGCCCGCAGTGAGAGATCACGGGGCGGCGCGGGGTGCGTGGTTGGGCACGCGATGTAGGCGTGGTGTTGACGCGCGCGCCGGGAGTGAGAGATTACGGGGCGGCGCGGGGTGCGTGGTTGTGCGCGCTGACACAAGGTGGGAAAGAGGATCGTGGGCAGCGCGCAGTGATTGGTCAACTGGGGT
This sequence comes from Lampetra fluviatilis, assembly GCF_964198595.1. Taxonomy (NCBI): domain Eukaryota; kingdom Metazoa; phylum Chordata; class Hyperoartia; order Petromyzontiformes; family Petromyzontidae; genus Lampetra; species Lampetra fluviatilis. Next base: position 12,560,111 of record NC_136283.1, on the reverse strand, counting down.
GGGTGCTCTCAGCGACGTCCGCATGAAGGACTATAAAGGGGGACGCGCGGGAACACTCGGGAAGTTATTAACCAGTCGAAGACCGAAGACGGAGTTCAGAGGTAGGCCCTGAGACCCCTAGTCCCGCTGTCCTTGTGAGGGCCGGGGCCCTGTGTGGCTCGGAGGCGAGACTGTGGGACCCGTGGTCTGACGTCCCTGTGGACCGAGACTGTGGGACCCAGAGTCGAGACGGACACCCCGGCTGGGTGTGTTCCGAGAGGCTACGGGGCGTAAGAGCCCGTGTGGGTGTAGCCTGGGGAACCCCGTGGGTTAAGGCTGGAGTTAGCCACCCGTGTAATATACGTTGGTGTTAATAAAAGAGTGTGCTACCCGTAAGGTCGTCTCCCGCCAAGTTCCTACATTACATATACATGGGTTTTCTCCGGGAACTCGTTTCCTTCCACATTCCAAACATCCATGAATGAAGAGGCCAAACATCCCTCTTTGAAAGCCTCGGTTTGAATGGTTTTCCGAGGTAAATAATTGCCATTGTATTGTAAAGCCGTACCAATAGCAGCGAACCCAAAGCATGATGTCCTAATGGCCCATAACCTCAGATTTTAACAATTACACCCCCATGATGCCCAGTGTTATCCTCTGTGCTTTGTGTACATATTACACGTTGACATACAAATACAATTCTAGCCTAACTCTGAGCCCCCAGCATTAAACGAAGCTTCAATCAGGTGATTAACTTCGACTTATTCTGCTGTACATGTCCCAAATCATAAGAAAAGGTTACGTTTTTGCCTCCCACAAAGTAACTGCATTTTACTGCATTACTTTTATGCACACACAGAGGAAATGAGTTTGAACGTTGAAAAGTCAATGAGGTAGATTTCTACATTGGAAGACGACTCCGAGGCTATGCTCATACCAAGGCTGATCGCACTGGTATGCAGCATAGCAACATCAAAAACACGTAATAAGTATAACCCGTAAAAAACAAAGTTTTTCACTATAAATCCTTTATATGCGTGGCAGCGAACTTAAAATAAAGGATTTAAAAATATATTCGCCTGTGGAGGACGCGGGGATCGATCCCGCGACCTTCGGCATGGGAAGCGAGGGCGCTACCAACTGCGCTACTCCGCCACGGCCTGCGGAGGGGTTACGCTCTGGGCTCTTACACTGTGACGTTCAGCCAAAGCCATGAATGAGTTCTATTTGAATATATGTAAAATATTTTTTTTTTGCCTAAAAAGTGTAAAATTTTGGGAATTTTTTTTCACGAACATTGTCTCGCACAACGAGTCTGTGTGGAAAATGTCAGCTCGATTGGATCACGGGAAGTGGGTTAAAAAACGACCGAAAGATTTGCACGGTCGTAAGCAAGCAAGCACGCAAGCAAGCAAGCATGCGAACTTAATATAAAGGATTTAAAAATGCATTTCGTTTCCAGTTTTGCCCAAAGAACAAAGATCTGGGCATTAGTATTGGAGAACTTTTCAGTAGCTTAATAGCGATTGGTTGGGCATTTTTTTACAAAACTGTTTGCCCAACCAAACCACCCTGCCCCCCCCACTTAATTTCTGGTCCACCAGTCAATTCAGAAAATTTGTGAATCGTGCTCTGCAGACTTTTAACAGGAATTCAGAATCCCTTTAAGGGGCCAATTCATAATTACAATATTAACCAATTTCCCACGCGCAATACTTATTTGCATGTCATTTGTCAAGCTAATATGCTTTCTGGAGCTGGAATGTGGCCAAATGGTAACCAGTCTTGGACCATTAAATCCTGATGCTTAGATAACCAGGTTGTCAGTGACTGAAAGTCAAGATTTCAACCAACCCATTGAGTGTGGTGTCAGCCAAGTGCTGGCCTCTTTATCCACGTCAAAAACATTGGTGTCAAAGTAGTCATAGACGGTGCTATAGCTTACAACCACTGCAAAAACTACTAAAAAGCTACATCTTAACAGTGATTAGTGTCCTCCCAGAGAACACGTAGCAATGCCCTTTCATATTCACTGGAAGCACATTCAAAGCTATTTTGTCAAATATTTATTTTAAGAAACCAATACATGAACTTGCTGTGACTGATTCTAACATTTCAAAAAAATACACATTGGAAACAAATTCATTCTCTGAATGACAAGACTAAACTTCCAAAAAACATGATATAATTATTTAAGGCAGTTGACCACTACTGTAAAAATTTAATAAAACCACCACATTCATTTAAGGAAATGTAACACTACTTTTCAGAAAAATGACAGCAGGGTTTCTCAAACTTTAGTTCTACCTCCCAAAAGTTAAATTTTAAACGTTTAGGTTTTCCTCCCATTCACATAGAAGCATGTTTAATTAATGCACACTATTCTGAAATTAGGAAATAGACTCCGAGACTGGGGGTTAAAAACAAGGAATTCGCTGGATTAATGGAGCGACATCACATTTGCAGTTTCTCCTGAAATCTCTGCGCGCGCCGATTTATTCGCTGTCAAATTTGACAGAGTTGACGGCAGTCATGTTGATTTGCCCTCCCCTGTAGCTGCCTCGCTTCTTCTTAGTCTTCTCGTGTTTAAAGGACTTGCCCTTGGTCACTTTGAGGTCATGAAATGCCTTCTCACCCCAGTCACCTTTAGCACCAGCCTGAATTCACAAGGGCAAAATAAAACAATTAGGTTGAAGGCCCTATGTTATACCCACACTGCATGCCCAATGCTAGTAGTACACAAGTTGTTAATGTGCACTGGAATAGTTGTCAAGTTAATTTTGTTTAACCAGGTGAGAACGAGAGACCATGTTAGTCTCATTTGCAAAGGTTAGCTGGGGCATTAGTATGCCAATAGGAGATTGATTGCTATACATATTCATAATTTAAGTAGTTTTTCGAATTGAGAAAATGTTGCACCAAGACAACACAATGGCTTAACTCTTGTGAATAACGTCCAGAGGTTCCTCTAACGTCCCATCTGACAGACGGTGCGAAGAACAACCACTAGGTCATGGATCCACTAACATTGTCAAGTTGGCCTGAGTAATGAAGACATTTGAATGGCTATGCTTTTTACAAAACATTTTTTAGTTTAAACTGCCATTATACGAAACAGCTAGATGGGTGTGTGGTACAATAAAAAAAAAATGCGACCCATTATAACGTGGGCAAGAGCAGTGGCACAGTGGCAATGCGCTGAGAACCCGGCGATCCAGACACAGCTGACATCGGTGGCGAGTGATACCTGAACCGGTCCTCATCCACTGACCAGTGTGGTTGTGTATAATCAACAACCACCACCACAGACACAGAAGTAGGCAAAGTGGTGAAAACTATTAAAGGAGTAGAATATGATTGGTAAAAGAGATTTGTAAATGACTGGGAAATGACTTTAATGGGCAGGTTTGTATAAGGTGCGGACCTTCGCGTCAAATGAGTTGTTGCTGAGACGTGGGTCAATCTCCACGTCGTCGTCATTCACACGCCTGAATGGAGTGTTGCCATTTGCCTTCTGCTGCACACACCAAAGCAAAACGCATGTCAGCTGATTGGCGAATAAAACTCAACCTTTACACATGTGAAACCGACAAATGACGAACGACTGCGGTTCGCAGCCACTTAGCACACGCACAGGCGAAGAGCCATTGAAGCAGGGGCTAAACAGAAAGCGATCGATGCAACGGAGGGCTCAAATGTCCCCCGGCTACGATTGTGCACATCATCTAGACTTGCTGCGGTACATTGTGCGATATAAGATCCAAGATATTCGTATCGTTTGCTTTTCAAAATATCGATATTGCGATGTTCTCATTTTACTTCTGACGGAGTATTTACAAAACTCAATCATTAAAGTTGTATATAGATATACATTACATTAGTAATTTGCTAAATGTTTTCCAGAGTAGCTGAAAGCATGGTGATCATAAGTCAATTTCAGTCGATCTAATTATTTATTTATTGTGACTGACAGCATGTGCATTTTTATAGGTTGTAAACTAGCAATGGTTAGAACATTATTGGCAGGTTGGTTGAGTGAACTGCAATTTAATTACGTAAGTAATGATAATTGTTTTTTTACCCTTCTATCTGGCAACAAAACTGACACCTGTTTTACAAGGAGTCATGTTTGCATAGACCACAATACCTGCAGCCATAATGCAAACAAAAAACATAACTCTGATAATATATGCACTGTCCTGTTGTGTTTTTTGTTTGCATTATGGCTGCAGGTATTGTGGTCTATGCAAACATGACTCCTTGTAAAAAAAGGTGTCAGTTTTGTTGCCAGATAGAAGGGTAAAAAACCAATTATCATATTTTTTACTGGCAAATGAGGTTCCAATGGCACATAAGTAATCTTAAACGATACCATTTAATGCAAAACAACCAATTTCTGGAAAACCGAAATCGCGATAATCGACATACGGTGAACTTTGATATCGTATCATGTTGTGAAACAACCGATTTCACGGCAATCCTAGCTAGCAGCAGCCACCGATCAGACGCCCATTCTTCCGTTTCTCAATCTCCAAAGGCCAAACAATCAAGTAGCTATGGACAAGTAACGAGTCGACACCTTTTTCGAAGCCTTGGGGACGGTCTGTGGTGTCTTCAGCTTCTCCTTTTTTAACGGGGTAGACATCGCACCCAACAAATTCTTTTCATCTGCGTCTTCTGAAGCAGAGATGCTATTTCGTTTCCTTTTTCCATTCACACTCCCTGTACATTTCACAGGGGAGATTCACTTGTTCACAACCGCAGCAGCTTGAAATGAACACCGTTTAAAGAAGAATCTGTTGAGGCAAGACTATGCGAAAGATTTTGTAAGTGGTTAATTTTATTTGGTGAATAACACATCAAGGACATTACTTAGCGGTACAACTCAATTGTTAGTACTGCCACTATGCCCCCGTGGTCTGTCACCCAACATCACGAACCCGCACAAACCAGTGTGGGTTGCAGGATGATGAAATTACCCACACAAACAACAGTATGGGGGAGAGCTCTCATGCAGCAGTGGATTCAAACAATCGGCTACACATGTACAGCTAAGGTGCAACATTGTTCATGCCGTATCTTGGAGGAACTGCTGCCCTTTTCCTTACCCGACAAAGTCTTGGCAGTATCTGCCGCGACTGGCTTGGGAGTTGCCGCAGCCTTTGCTTTGTCATCTTCATCCTCCGACTGGTAAAAGTTTTCAAATTGTTACTCATTCAAAACCACACAAATAAGTCTCCTTCACCGATAATTCTCAGGTACGTATAAGCAAAGTATTGGTTTAAACAAAAAAAGTATACCTTTAATAAAAAGCTAAGGATTCAAGCCTGCTAACCAAAGGAGTCAACACAAAGCTGCTTCACCATTCTTTAATTCTGATAGTTCGAACAAAAACTCAAGTTATTTTTGGCAAGTAATTTCATTTGACAGCTGTCGGCTTAATTTCCTAACGCTCAAATGATTAAGGTGTTGTCATACACAGTTGTCTACAAATTTTGAGGGCTATGTATGACAACCATTTAACTTTTTATTTTTGGAAAAAAAAAAATATTTTGCACACAAGGCAGTGGTGGTCATGGCACAGCCGGTCCTACATTTTATCGAACCTTGCCGCCACTCACCGAAGAGGAGCTGTCAGAGCTGCTGCCATCCGCCTTGGTGGTCTTGCTGGCTGGAGACTTCCCATTTGGCTTCGTCGCCACAGGAGTAGCAACAGGGGTACCCTTTACGGCCGATTTGCTATTTGCGGGACTTTTGTCCTCACTGCTTGAGCTGTCAGAGTCCGAGCTGCTCTCTTGCTTCTTGGCAGGAGCCACTTTGGGCTTTGCTGGGGTGGCCTGGGCCGAAACCGATGTATTCATGGAAGGTTTTACCTCTTTCTTCGATTTATTTTCATCTTCGTCACTGTCAGAGCTGTCGGAATCTGAGCTGCTTTCCTTCTTCTCAGCTACTGGCTTCTTTGCTGTGGCCGGTGATTTGGCTGGCTTTGTTGCAGAAGCGGAGATAGATTGTTCTGTGGGAGGAGTGACTTTCTTTGGCTCTGCCTCATCATCAGAACTATCTGAATCAGAACTGCTGTCTTTCTTGTCAGCTGCAGGAGTCTGCACAGCATTCTTTTTTGGAGTTTTTTTCTCCACTACAGAGTTATCAGCTGGCGTTGTTGCAGCTTTTTTTTTGGTCTTCTTTTCACTGCTTGAACTCAACTTGCCTTTCTTTGCAGGAGTCGTCGCAGACTTTGCAGTCTTTTTCACGGGAGCTTTCTTTGCTGCCTTTGATCCTGGTGTAGTCGTCTTTTTTGGCTCCTCGTCACTGTCAGAACTGTCGTCGGAATCGGAGCTGCTGTCTTTCTTGGCTGCTGCACTTTTTGCTGCAGGTGGTGTCTTCGCTGCTGCTGGTGTCTTTGCTGCCTTTGAAGGAGTGTTTTTCTCCGCTACCGCTTTTGTTGCTGGAGTGGCCACTTTCTTAGGTTCCTCATCACTGTCGGAACTATCGTCGGAATCAGAGCTGCTGTCTTTCTTGGCGGCTGGATTTTTTGCTGCAGGTGGTGTCTTCGCTGCTGCTGGTGTCTTTTCTGCTGCTGGTGTCTTTTCTGCCTTTGAAGGAGTGTTTTTCTCCGCTACCGCTTTTGTTGCTGGAGTGGCCACTTTCTTAGGTTCCTCATCACTGTCGGAACTATCGTCGGAATCAGAGCTGCTGTCTTTCTTGGCGGCTGGATTTTTCGCTGCAGGTGGTGTCTTCGCTACTGCTGGTGTATTTGCTGCTTTTGAAGGCGTGTTTTTCTCCGCTACCGCTTTTGTTGCCGGAGTGGCCAGTTTCTTTGGCTCCTCATCGCTGTCAGAACTATCGTCGGAATCAGAGCTGCTCTCTTTCTTGGCTGCTGGGCTTTTCGCTGCAGGTGCGGTCTTTGCTACTGCTGGTGTCTTTGCTGCTTTTGAAGGCGTGTTTTTCTCCGCTACCGCTTTTGTTGCCGGAGTGGCCGGTTTCTTTGGCTCCTCATCACTGTCAGAACTATCGTCGGAATCAGAGCTGCTGTCTTTCTTGGCTGCTGGGCTTTTCGCTGCAGGTGCGGTCTTTGCTACTGCTGGTGTCTTTGCTGCTTTTGAAGGCGTGTTTTTCTCCGCTACCGCTTTTGTTGCTGGAGTGGCGGGTTTCTTTGGCTCCTCGTCACTGTCGGAACTATCGTCAGAATCAGAGCTGCTGTCTTTCTTGGCTGCTGGGCTTTTCGCTGCAGGTGCGGTCTTCGATGCTGCTGGTGTCTTTGCTGCTTTTGAAGGCGTGTTTTTCACAGCTACCGCTTTTGTTGCTGGAGTGGCCGGTTTCTTTGGCTCCTCGTCACTGTCGGAACTATCATCGGAATCAGAGCGGCTGTCTTTCTTGGCTGCTGGGCTTTTCGCTGCAGGTGTGGTCTTTGCTGCAGCTGGAGTTTTTGCTGCTGGTTTTTTCACAGTCGGCGTTGAGGCAGGGGTTGTGGTCTTTTTTTTCGGCTCCTCATCACTACTGGAGCTATCAGAAGAATCGCTGCTGCTGGCTTTGACTGCACTGGCAGGGCCCACTACCTCTGCCTTAGCTGAAGGAGGTTTGGGGGTTGTAACAGCTGCAGGTTTTTTGGCCTTCTCATCTTCTTCGTCACTGCTGGAGCTGTCCGAACTACTGCTCTGGGGTTTTGTTTTTGTTTTCTGTGGCGTTTTTTTGCTTTCATTCGATGCTTTTGCTACTGGAGTTGCTGCAGCTTTTTTCTTCTGAGACTTAGCAACGACATCCTTTTTTTCAGGGCATTTTGCTTTACCTGGGGTTTTTTTTGCTTTCTTGGTCACCTTTTCGACGGTTTTCTTTTTTTCATCGGGCTCGTTGCTCTCTTCGTCAGAGCTCGAATTGCTCTTCGCCGCCTTCGCCGGAGTCACTTTCACTGCTGCCGCGGCCGGTGCCACGCCAGCTGTGGGAGATTTCTTTTTCTTTTCATCATCGGAGCTGCTAGAGTCTAAAAATGAAAATGTACCACGTAATGCACTGCTGTCATTGAGGTTAATCATTCCATACTTGCATCGAATAAAAGAATCCAAAGTTTGAGTAAAACGCATTAATCTATATATATATTTTTTCAAGGATGAATCAGCCACTAGATAATAGCAGCAGAGTTATTTTTGTTCCAACGATAAAGTACATTTCAAGCAAATGCACATGGTGCAAACATAAGTGTGTCCGCTTAAATGTAAAGTATGTTATTAAACTTGTGCTGAATTCCACAATATATTAAACCCTGATTTATAATAACATGAGCACATTGAGACAGTGGCTTTTGCAAAGCAGGCATTGACAAACCCTTTGGCACCACACCTTGCATAACAAGTATTGCATAAAAATCTATGTGATTTTTTTGTTTCAAAATTACAGAAAAGCAATATAGATTTGACGTTTCTGAATGTCGAATATATAAATATTGTTATTCTCAATTTAACTCACCGAGTTTGTTATTACATAAGCAACCTTTTATTGGGATAAAACCTCACTTTTGTCAAGAACACTGCCATAAAAGGAAAAATATATAGTCGGTGTTTTGGGCAAATGACTGTCTTCATAGCACAAAGAAGCAATGGAGAAAGTGGATAATTCGATTCCAAGATTGCACTATACATTATTGGGCCCGATCCAAAATATTTTTACAATACATCTTCATTAACAATTTTTAAATTGGCATATGAAACATTACCTATGATTAGATAAGAGTAATAGACAAACGCTTAAAATAATGAAAAAAGTATACATGAACCTATTTGTGTAAAAAAAAAAGTACTGGACATTTACAAAATGTTCCTAGCACATTGCATTTTTGGGTAACCCTGTTTGCAAGTGTGGTCAATAAAACAAGCATAACCGTAATCCATGTGATGACTAATGGGGCTATCATTTCAATTACATTAAAGAGGATCTCAGGAAAGGTATTTCTTTTGTTGGGAAAAGTTATCAAGTTGTTTTCATCTAAGTGTACATTCAGAATAAAAGGCACAAATATTGACGAATTTTTCCCTCAAATCAAGAACCATTTTTGTCCAATTGGACCCATATCTTTCATTCCAAGAGTTACGTACAATGGACATGTCAATACTTTACGATTGAAAGCAATTCACTGCAAGAACTGTTGGCTGCAAGAACTGTTGGCAACAAAAACATGCCGCACAAAGAGGTTTTGAGAAAAAAATGCTGGAGATAAAATTACAAGGCACTTACCGGAGTCACTATCCGAACTGGACGAAGAGGCCTTTCCCTTGGCAGAAGAGGCGGGGGGTGGTGGTGCCTTGGAGGCCGGAGTTGCACTCGAAGACTTGTTCAATACAGAGGGAGGAGGCACTGCGCTATAGGCTCCTGCGTCAAATTCGAAAAACAATAAACACAGGATTGTGGTAAAAGACAACCTAGTTTTTCAAATAAGACGATTTTCTCCCGTCCTCATGCGGCATATGAAAGCCTTGCTCTAACAGCACATACACAATGTGTTTCTCACCCAAACATGGGGAGGCAATCAATCTCCTGTTTAGGCATGAACAAAGGGTGAAAATTGGACTACGCACAGCCAATAGCCTACTTATTGCTATCCCGGGAAATGTTGCCTCCGTCCACCCAAGAGAGCCACGTTTTAAAGACAATAACAATATATATACAAGCCAATCACTTCAAAAATTACCACAGATTAGCAATAATGGCAACACTTTACACAAATTTAAAGAAAAATATTGAAACTATTATTGCTAACGGATCCAAAATCTATAAATTGCCAAAATAAGCATACATTCGTGAAATGTAGTGTTATGCTGTGTACCAGTGCGGTAATTGTGTGGATGTTAAATGTGAAGCTATAGGTTGAACTTTGCACGCTCATGTGCATTGGTATCGGTTTTCGAACATACCTCAGAAAATAGCCTCAAATTGGACTTCATTTACAGCTTGTTTTAAGTGATAAAAAAATGAAACCATTCATGTGGATGTGGCACAAAATTCCATAGGACCACTACTCTATAAACTTAAGCAATCATTTTATTGCCGTTTACCTAACATCACATGTCTTCACAGCTACAACTGTTTTCACAGATAAAACCCATCCAATTCACTCCTGAAGTGCTGTTTTGATGTCCGTTATGTACGACTGCACAAAACAAAGATCCCCTGTGCAGCCTTGAGAATATGCTGGGGCACATTGCTTGCCGTTAACGAGTATCTATGAAGGTTGGCATGGCGCACAAGGAGGGCCCCCCCCCACCCAACAAGACTCTCCAGAATTTATATTTAAAAATCGCACTGTGCACACGTCAGTCAGGCTGCGTCGACCAAGGAGAGGCCCAGGATTGGTTCAGATATTCACCCCCAAATTTTTACCAGCGTGCCAGCCACAACACTACCGTTTCCCTCGTACCACTACACCACTACACCAACACACAGACATCCGTGTACACATGCACACACCAGATTTTGCTTGTTTCTTTGCTGCTGGCTTCTCGTCTTCAGAGTCGTCCGAACTGTCGCTGCTTGAAACGTCTTTCTGCTTTGGCGCGCCGTTACCTTTGACAAGAGATGCTGCTTCTTTCTTAACAGCCATACCATTGCTCGGTTTTCCATCTATCGAACAGAGAAATGGTTGCATTTCATTAAAATAATGCTCTACACTCAAACTTCGCCCATCGCAAGTTTAATCACAGAATTGACCAAATTTACGGAGGACTAGATCGCCTATCGCACCCCTGTGGCTCGACTATTGACAGCAAAATCCTTGTACACATTGTAAAGAAGTACTGTACTCTGACTGAAATCTGCTCGCGATGATGCTGCCTTGGAAGAACACGCGATCATCATCCATGCTAAGTAAATGATTTTAGTTTTTTTTAAGCTGCACAATATTTACTGTACATGTCATTACCCTTACCGTTATTTACAGGTTTCCTTTTATGTATACGTGTACAGTAATGTACACGACATTTTTCTATTTTTAAGAACTTACCCCCGCGATAGGCAAGGTTATGGTGTATTGTCTATTAGGGTGTGTGCAACCAGATCAAAATATGTGCATTGTGTAGGCAACAAAAGGGACATATGTACAACTTAAATAAAAAATAAAACCGCAAGCCAGTGCATAAGACGTACAAGTCAGTAAAATACATATCATTCAAGCACAATTATAAAATAAACCTATTAGAATAGGCTTTGACAAAAAATACAGCATTTTATGACTACCAAACCTTGTAAATGTTTTCTTCAAACAATAGGCTGGGGTTAAAAAGCAATTGCTTCAATAACAATAGCTATATTTACCATGGGCAAAATCCACTTTAGTTGCCAATCAATCAAAGAAACATAGTTCTTGTCTTGAGACAGCAACACCATTCCATATAAATTGCACAATTTTTCCCCTGAGGAATATGTTGGTCTCCACAAATCTGTCAACCAACAGGAAGATCTTAAGACTAGTCGGTCGCCAGACTGCAAGGGCATATTTTTGGGTTGTCTATTATGCATCAGCTGTGGAATCTAGCTGATAGAAAGCAAAGTGTAGTGGTGGCCATGATGACATCAATCTTGTTGCCACTTTTTTCTGACATACATTGGCACTCGAGGCAGATGAACTTCTTTTGCACCGTATGCAGGGAAGGACAACTAAACACAAAAAACAGTTCTCAAGAAATTACAAACATGCTGGTCACCACCACATCCTATTAAAGTCCACAAACCTTTGGCACCACTGGCTGTCGCTGGTTTTTCATCCTCTGTGTCGGAGCTCTCCGACGAGCTGGAGGGATCGGCAGTGCGTTGCCGCTTGCTGGCGGTCGGCTGCTCCGTCATAACGGACTGCGCCTTTCTCTTGCGCGACTCGGGTGACCTGTGAACAAGTGTGACGCAACCGTCAGGAACAATCATTCTGCGCCCACAGAGTACAATTTCACGTCATGGGTAGAAACACCGCAGTTGTGATTCATTATGCGAGTTAAAAACACAATAATATAGCTATACTCTTTAGTTCTTTTGGTAAAGTCACGTAGATAAAAAATAAAAAGAATAAAAATTAAATCACGACGTTTCGGAAGCAGCACAAGCTTCTGTCATCAGGTGGGACAACCACAGTAAGAAACAAATTAGTGTAGTGGGCAAAAGTCGCTCGTAACAAGATATTATATAAGGCAAGAGGGGGGAGGAGCCAGGGAGGAGATGCAGGGGGGGGTAGGGGGGGCTACAACCACTGCATTGCCAACGCCAAAGTAATTACGTTATTACCATGTTAATAACATCCTTTCAGTGGACTGTGCTAACAATAATATAGCTGTGTGCAAGGAAATACTATGACAAGACAGAAATCCAGGTTAGAAAATGCAGAGGACAAGAATCTAGAATTGAGCTTGAACAAAGCAGTGGTACTGGTGAAATACCAAAAACCAGGTGGTAAAGGATCTTAAATAGAATATTTAACAAAGCAGTAATATTGGCGAGAAAAATAAATCAGTTGTGTTAATTTAATTGAGCCATCATCGCTCATCAAGTGGTTGTAGGGATAGCTTTTGCTCTTAGCCTGTACAAGGGAAACTTAAGTGTAAACACTTGTATATGGTGAATTGAAGTTGAATGTGAGAAATCTAAAATTGTCTCCATGAAGAAAACGGTACCACTAGCGTCGTGCCACATTAAGTGACACCAGTTTCTGCCGTGACCAATTAACTACGTCCCTCTCGGACAAGTTTTCCCAACTTATCACACGCAGGCCGAGTTTGACTTGGGATCACCATCTTGGCATTGAAAATGACCCACCATGGGCTTTTAAATTTCAATATTGAAGTAAACCTTTCAGAAGACTGAATGTATTTAGTAAACCACCTTACGTCTCTGCAGTGATAAGTGTAGAGAGAGGTATGTGGGGGCGACAGCAGCTTCCGTAAGTGATTGACCCTTTATTTTTACACACACTTTTGTCACATCGACCGATTACATATTATTCATATCTAGGTTTTGCATACGCTAACCATATTATTTACGTGAATTTGTTTCCAATATCTCTATTTTAAAAAATATCCTTTACATTTATTTTGAAGACATCTGCAAACTAAATTGCCTGTGGTTCGCCGCTTCTGCATATTAGTCAATACTCTACACAAAGCATACACCCCTGCTCTCGGACCTAGTTTTCCTCTTAGTCACTGTAAAATACCCTTTCTCTGTAACCTGTTATTAACTACATTAACTTCATATATCTTCAATCAGGTGGGGGATACTAAAACCCACGGGCCAACTACACTTGACAAGGCCTTTGGCCACACTAGGTCTTCCAATTTGAAACGGCATATACACGATTCTTATCCATCCATGAAAACACCTCAGCCACTGCACTAATCGGGTATTAGAAAGTTGTATTTTCCAAGTGCGTTTCTAATATTAGCGCACTCACGTGTCACTGCAAAACAGAAGTGAGAGGACATGTGTTGCCGTGTGGTCACGTGTGACCCACCATAGGTATTTTGATTGAAATTGGTCCTCAATTTTGGAAAATGTTAACTAAACTAGGTTACATGGACTGTGCAATACACACATGCAGTTAGGACACAAAGTAAGCGTAAGTTACTTACTTGACCCACACATTGTACACATCCAACAGCTTGGGACCATCAGGGTCTGGCACCTTCTGTAAAATAATGGAAAAATAAATCACACAAGGTACTGCCATTGCATCAATATTCAAGAGCATTTTTACAACTTAATTGAGTACATTGAAATTATAATCAATGTCATTTACTTACGGATTAAACAATTACAACTATTTGAACCAAGGTCTTATTGTCCGCTAAAGACCCACTAAAATTGGCCTTTAGTCAATTTGGGCCGAAACTTTAAATCTAAAATCAAGCGAACTCTATCAAATGCGTAAATGCCTCACCACCGTCTTATAACCGATAAAGTGTGGTAATCTTCACCGCATTTGGCATGAAATTGTTGAAACGAGGTAATGGTAATTGCGCCAATAGCCATTTAACGACTGTAAAAAAAATCACCGTCTGGTGCCATACTGACGCGCTTGACCATAACGTTACATCTAGAATCATAACCGTTAGTCTTTTTTAATATCACCACGCTGCAAACTAAGCAGGGCATAGTACGGAGACTCGCATCTCTCGCTTTTCATCACCCGTGCCGAAGACGGCACACTAAGAAACATTGCACGTGCAATTACCACCGACATATGAAACGTCAAAGCCACTTAAAATGTTACAATTTAACGCCAATTTTTACGAGGGCCCAGTCACGCAGGCCTCGGCGACCACGTGTCTCCATCGCTGCAAACCACCACCACCCTCACGCTCCCCACCACCGCCCAGGGGCCCACCACTTTGGCTTTCTTCACGAACTCCGCGGCCGCCTTCACGAATTTGTTCTCCAGCAAGAAGCTGTAGATGAAGGGGAAAAGGTCGCTGGGCAGGCCGCTACCGCTGCTGCTACCGCTCGCCATGTCTCCGTCTCCGTGAGCAACGTGGTGAGAGCCTCACTCTCCCTCAACTTGTGGTAAATGACGTCACCTGGGTGGGTGACGTCATGTTGTGCAGTTCGGTGCTCGGCCCACGCCCGCCCCGCAAACCCCTGCCCCACGCCCCGCCCCCACCCCACCCCCACCCCGCCCCTTGTCTCTTGATTTCCCAACTTGTTACACAAATTCTAGATTTGAAGTTTCGTGACTGCAATGATTCATACTCTTAGGTTTTTTCGGTAAAGTCACGTAGGTAAAACAGAAAAAAAATATATATCGAAATAAAATAATAATGCATGAAAATAAATCAATTAAATCACGACGTTTCGGAGGCAACACAAGTCTCCGTCTTCAGGTGGGACCGTCACAGCTAAATTTACTGTATCAAGTGACAAGCTCTTAAATACAAGGGGAGGAGCCACATTTAGATAAGCTCCTCCCCCCTCCCCTTAACCAGTATTTAAGATCTTGTCTCTTGGATTTCTCTTCACTTGATGCAGTAAATTTATAGCTGTGACGGTCCCACCTGAAGACGGAGACTTGTGTTGCCTCCGAAACGTCGTGATTTAATTGAGTTATTTTCATTTATTATTCTTTTATTTCTATTATTATTTTGGTTACACAAATCTTGACTTAAAGCTTTCGTGAATGCAGAAATTCATAATCTTTGGGTCTTTCGGTAAAGCCACGTAGATAGAAAAAAATAACAAAAATCTAAATCACGACGTTTCGATCTGCGGAGGCAGGCTGTTTATAAAGGTTTAGAGATGGACAGGGCAGCTAATGTTAATGTAGGAACAAAGAGGAGAGAGAAATTTGCATGTAAATGTAAGCTCGGCTAGGGCTCGGACGACGCAGTGGCAAACCGCCAATTACTAACACACCTAAAGGTTGGCTGTGTTCGTGAATGTAACTCAGAGAGTCCAAAATAACTGCTAACATCGGTAGGTAGGACAGGAACATCAAAGCCAGTTATGACCGAAACTGGTTAATAACGTCCTTCCAATGATTGCTCAGTTCTGTACCCATCTTCTCGGTTGAAATTGTGTCTGTTTATATATCTGGATGGCTTCATGAACGAATCTTTACTGGAAGCCAGTGGGTTTTCAGAGTACCTTCGTCTTGGCAAAATAAATGTAATGTGTGCCCACCGCGTTAAAATAATGATCAGCCACGGCTGAGGCATTGGTCCTACCGTGTTTTAGATCTGCCTTATGTTCACGAACACGGTCTGAGACATGTCGCTTCGTTTCCCCAATGTAACTGCTGCCGCAGACACAGCTTAGTTTGTAGACACCGGGGTATTGCATTTCAGGGATCACATCCTTCACAGATGAGATCAAATCACGAATTTTATGTACTCTGTTGAACCGTACCTGGATCTTGTGTTTGCTCATGATTTTGGAAATATTTTTGGTGACCCCTGCTATGAATGGCAAGGTGATGGTTTTGATTGGGTCCTCAGATGGTTCTTTCCCAACGGTTGGGGTGACAGCTTTATGGATTGTGGAGTCTGAATATCCATTCTTCTTACACAAAACACGTAGCAGGTTTTCTGGACCAATATCATCCATAATAGGTTTTTTTGGGTTAGATCGCGTAAATATATATAAATGTGTCGTTAAAAAACCCGCCACCACCCGACACAGCCAACTAGTAAGGGTTTTCACGTAAACAGAACGTGGCGAATTCGTTACTAGTACAGCACACCGGTGTGTTGGAAAACCAAGCTACTACATTTACAATCTCAGTACGACGTTTCGCCAGTAATTACAACTAGCTTAATCAGGCGTAGATGTGGTGACCACACTTCTGTGCTCGTGGTGACCACACTTCTGTGCGTTGCTATTGCACGTTGCTGGAATAGAAAGTAATTGTGGGTTGAAACGCCAACCTGCACCTGTACCTAACATTTGGATCTGATGCCTCTTACTCTCCCAACATGTCTGCACTGTTTTTCAATTCGCGTGTGTTTTTTACGAATAAATACCTCGTTTGTTACTGGTGCAATATCCCTTAGGGCCCTGTACTCGTGCTCTGCAATGTTTATGTTTTTGTCTTTAGTTTGTATTCGAGGCGAGGTAGTTAACCCAAAAGGTCGTGGGTTCGATCCTGACCCCGAAGCCTGTTGTATATTCGGCAATTGCATGTCTCTCTCCATGGTGGCGTGGATTTTCTCCGGATCCTCCGGTTTTTCTCTCCACGTTTAAAGTCGGCATCACACGTTTGGAGTATTTGGCTGCTATAAATTTCCACGTGATGATGATAAGCCACTTCGTTGAACTATCATTAGTGGCCAGGTAGCTTCTGAAAAAGAGCTATACAGTTCAGTGGGCCCTTAGCTTGCACAAATAAAAAATAGTTTAGTTTAAAACCTCTAAACTCCAAATGCATCGAACATATTAATGTCGTAATAACCGCAATGCACTGAACATTAAGAGTGACGTCATCACACCAATGCACTGAACATTAAGAGTGACGTCATCACACCAGTCAAATGACGCAATCACCGATGTTACTCGATGGTTGGGAGGCCCTCCGACGTCATCGGTTGTCGCGCGCCGGGACGTCATCCCGCGAGGTCGTGGGGAAAGGGGCAATCTTCCCGTGATATCGATTCGCGTAGCTTATTATTATTCGTGTATCCGATTCCCAAGCGCAACGATACGCAAACGATGCAAAGTACGCACACGTTGCACGCTGTCGCTTTTTTCCCTTAAAGTAAACGCTGGAAATTAACGACTGCGCGACGGCAATTAGGTTTACAAAGCGAACGAGACACCAAACGAAAATAATCGGAACCGTGTCTGCGAATCGATTATCAGCGAATCGCGACGAATCGAATCGCGCGCGTGCGGCACAGTTGGTGTTACAGTGAAAGCGATTGGCTGTGAACTTCGGGCCCGCAGCCTGTGCCGTTCGTTATTGTTCATTATCATTCACAATTACTTAACAATTATCGATTATTACGACTCTCGCTGATCATCAAGGCCTGTTTGACGACATTCGTTGCGTTGGTGGTTTATACAATTCGCGAGAAGGTTCCAACACGTAGCCCGCTGCTGTGTCACTCGATATCACAACCATCAATAATTACTATTCCGATTTAATTGTTCATAATAAGGCAATGGAGGGCGAGCCGAGGATGACCCCGCTGTACGACCAGGCGCTGCTGGGCGTGCTGCAGCACGAGGAGAACATCGAGGCGTTCCTGGACGTCATCTTCGGCTTTCTCTACCGCCGCACCGACTTCTATCGCCTCATGCTGACCCAGGGCGACCGCCTCGGATTCCCGCCCGGCGTGGCCGAACGCATCGCCCAGCGGGTCCTGGTCGCCTCCTCCTCCCTCCTCTTCCCTTCTCTCTACCCTTTTCTCTCTTTCTCTCTCCGAGCTTTGTGAACGTACCATTGTTTTAGACGCTGTCGCCTCGACAGACCTGGTTTTCACATGAGGACGGCTGCTTGCGTTGTGGCCGAAACGTCGTGAGAATTGTTTTATTATGTTTTGTTTTTATTATTGTATTACTTCCCTTCTACGTGACTTTACCGAAAGAACCAAGAAGACGTACTATTGTTGTATTGCATTGGGGGGCTGCTGCTATGTTTGTGTTGTCTCCGTGTACAGTGCACTGCAGGTAGTGGCCTATTTCGTGCTCGCTTTAGTCAAGTTAATTTATTAGGTAGAGCCCTATGAGATCTCCTTTACCAGTGGCAATATATAGTATTAGGTTTGTACCCTTTCAACTGGTATAAAAACTGACACCTTTATACGCGTTTTGGCGTCATCTGGTCCAACTCCAATGGAGACTAGGCTCTAAGAAAAGCTGTCTCGGGTGTGGACTAATCAACTTCAAGGACAGTGCATATCATTATCAGAGTTGTTTATTTTTGTTTGCATTATGACTGCAGGTATTGTGGTCTATGCAAACATGACTCCTCGTAAAAAAGGTGTCAGTTTTGTTGCCAGATAAAAGGGTAAAAAAACAATTATCATATTTTTTACTGGCAAATGAGGTTCCAATGGTGTAAATTGTTTATTTTTGTTTGCATTTTGACTGCTTGTGTTGTGGTTATTGCAAATATGATCCTTTGTATAAAGTTGTCAGTTTTTGTACCAGTTGAAAGGGCAAAACCCTATTACTATAAGGTATAGCCCTGGGAGCCATTCGGCTCTTGAATCGGGTGCAACCGCAACAAACAAAAACATGAACAAGAAAACATCTTAAAGTGACTATGTACAAACAGATAATCCAAGAAAAGACAGCAAAATATTGCAGAAAAAGCACCGTACACCAACACTGTGTGCAAAAATCCCAGTGGGATAGTCACGGCGACTGATGTGAATTATAGATGCGTCGAGAGCCACTTAGATCGGGTACCGTAGCATTGCATACAAGCCCGTACGCTTGCATCGACAGCCAGAGACTTGGGCATTCTATAAACCTCATGCTCGCCCCATGGTGACCGCATGGGCTGACCCCACCCGGCATGGTCCAGCGTATCGTTTCTTCTTTTCCGTATGATTTTTCGGAGCCAAAAGTCCCACTGTTGTCTCATTTCACGTACATGTATGTACTTCTCGAGTCACATCCCCACTGTTCTTGCATAGAAAACAAATTTTGCCAGTGCACTTTCTTCATATCATGTGCTATGATGAAGGGGTATTATCCAAAACGTCGCCTGTTACATTTTTAAAAAAAATAATTAAGGCAGTATTATTGACAAATGTATTTAGTTACTTTGTATTTAGGTATCAGTTGACTTGCAGAGCGCATCTTAGTCTTAGACAATCAGTGCATTCAGGCCCATTCCCATTCATTAGAGACCCATAGACGTGCATGTACATATATACAGACCCATACATCTACATATAATTAAAAAGCGACCCATATATGTTCATCCACGCACGTGGTCTATAGACTTGCGTATACTTGGAAACACAGACTTGTAACTTAAGCTAAGCCTCGATGTAAAGCTTTCATGACTGCAGGGATTCATCTTCTTGGTTCTTTAGGTAAAGTCACGTAGAAGGGAAATAATAAAATAATAAAAATAATAAAATACAATTCTCACGACGTTTCAGCCACAACCCAAGCAGCCGTCCTCAGGTGAAGAACAGGTCTGTCGGAAAGACATTCTCATTCAGACGCTGTCTTTCCGACAGACCTGTTCTTCACCTGAGAACGGCTGCTTGCGTTGTGACCGAAACGTCGTGAGAATTGTATTTTGTTATGTTTATTTTATTTTATTATTTCCCTTCTACGTGACTTTACCGAAAGAACCAAGAAGACTAAGCCTTATGCTCGAAGCTTCCAGTTACTGCCGCCTCTTTCCCTCCGGCTTCTGCGTCCCCTGAGCTTTACACTGCTGTCTCCGTGTACGTTGCTGCCCTGGTAATTTATGTATGTTCCACTTGAGTCGCGGCCACTGATATCAGAGATCAATAGACTGCATACAGACCCATACACTTGCACGGACTTGCATGGAGAGCCATAGGCTTAGGCATTCCTCTAAGCCTCATGCTAACGCGGGGAGCTGCCAGAGGTACACACCTCGCTTGCTGTTCTTCTTCTGCGTCTTCTTTTGAGCTTTGAAAAAGTTCCAATTGCATTGGTAGATTTTACTGAACATGCAAAGAAGGTGAACTGCAGTGTTGCCACGTTGAATCTTCTCCTACGTCATGCAGTGACGGATTAATTTTTTTAAGTGTGAGGTCTCGCCGTATGAAATGTACATCACGGGTGGCATGCGTCGCACACGCCGTGTGTTCGTTCTCAATCGTTCGTCTCCCACATTCATCAATCATGATCATAGGGTGGTGACGTGGCCGATCGGCAGTGCTTTGGCCACTTGTTTAAGAGGTTCACGGTTCACTTCCAGCCGTCGCCCTGATTAATACTGCGGGTGTAAACTATAATACGCACCAACTGCTTCACAGTGGACGTTAAAGGGCCCTTGACGTCATTTGCAAGCCTGCATCAATGGTCCACATTTTCCAAATACGAAAATTATGCGCAAATGTATCAATCGGGGATACATAGCAATCCGTTTCGTTTCTAGTCCTTCCCCACACCTCCGATTAACACGGTTGTTGATGCCATAGTAATTATAACAAATAAAATAAAGGTTGAAGAACTTAGCAATGGCTACACATTTTGAGATACAAATAATTAGGGGCAAAACTAAATTAGCCTAAAATTAGTTTGTTTAACAAAAGGCAATAATTGTTGAAGGGATGTAAAAGGAAAATACTAAAATATATACATCCAAGTCAGTTTTTGATTAATGGATTCATAATTGCATGTATAAATAATGACATATAACCTGCTATAGAGTTAAAGATTTTCATTTGTTTATAAACCATAGCAACTCATAGAGCTTCAGAGAACAAGCAAGGAAAATACAAAGTCAACGGGAGGAAAAAAGGGAAAATGTGGCAGGGAATAAAGTTAAGAACAAGATATAAAAGAACAACGAGTGAAATACATCACAAACCCAGGGATTAACAACAATAATCGCACTAGGCCACTAGGGGAACAGACATCCACTGAGAAACAGCTTATTGATCTGACACATGGGCATCTACAAAGAATATGTAACTAAAAGTACACAGAGGCATAGAAAGGTGTATGTTTGGAATTGCACTGAGTGATAAAGGTACATACGGATGTGAGAAAAAATGCAAACCAGAGATCTATTGAGTCATAAAATAGTTAATTGGCTTGAAGGACATTGATAGATTGGATGATGGAATGTCTGCAAAAAAAAGGAATATAGAGGATGACTACCATGGAGATGGGGCAATTATATTAGGTCAAGCACAGGAAGATAAAACAATGGGGTTGGCCACGACATGAGATGGCCTTCATCTAACAATGGACAGACATTTACTGTTGATAATGGTAACCAGGAACACTTTCTGTCATCCTTAAATTTAACAATGACCAATAAAAAATATAAAAAGTGTCATGGCAGCCTTTAAAATACCTGCCATCGCTCGACTTTCATGCCCGTATTGTCCGTGTAACTTATGGCAATAGTACATTTGGTCACGCTTTGAAATTGGTTCCAGCATTGGACAATAATTGCCAGCTGCACATTTTGTCAACACCACCCACAGCCCTCTATTTTTGTCCTTATAATGCCAGCTGTGTGCATCACCCATCAAAACACATGCCCGTAACATTCGATGTTCTCGAGTCCAGTGGTGAGCAATCGTTCTCCAGGTCTCTATATAACAACTGTCAGAAATGCTATGTCTCTGGAGAAACTGCTTTGGCAAAAGTCAATCTCTTTCCTTGTTATGTCAACAACCAATTAAAGTCACCTTTTAAAATAACTTTCAGCAGCAGCCAGAGATATGCACATGTTATAACTGCCAGCAGTCTCCAATGTTATCCATTCAATAACAACTCCAACCCTTCATGTCATCTTGTCTAACTGTTATGGACATCACTGTTTCTAATATAATAAGCACCAGTAAACTTCCATGTCCTTCAATATTGCCACTATCAACATCCCTACATATGTAACTACATGAACAGTCTCCCATGTTGTACCATCAATTGTATCAATTAGCACAACTCTCTAATTTCCTCACATGTAACAGCATGCAAGAAGCTTCCTCCATGCCATCCGTTAAAACAGCACCAACATACACAATGTCTCCCATTGCAACAACTGTCGTACCAACACAATTCCTTGGCTCCATTTAGCTATCTCGAAAGTCTTCGTGTCTCTAGATATAACATCTCACATCATCCATCCAATATACCCATTGAAACAAATGTCAGTAATCCATCTAACAGGGTTCATTATCAAAATGATAACATTCATACAACTCGTCAGTAGTTGTAGATTGAAACACCTTTTTATTATTTTTTTTACTTATTTTCAGTCATTTAATATATACTAGCGAGAAGTACCTGGTGTGGCCCGGGTCAAAAAAATAATTCAAACCTACTCTAAAAAAATCTAACAGCAGTGCATACTGACTGGTGGTGCCTGCTATGATTACAGCAGTGCATACCGACTGTGGTGGTACCTGCTATCACTACAGTAGTACATGCTGACTCTATAGCAGTATTTATCGACTCTATAGCACAAAGTACTCACCTGACAGAGTGGCGTGGTGAGGCCTAGTCCCGTGCAGAGCCTCCGGCCTCGCCTAGATTGTCCAGCCGGCCGAGGTGGCACCTTGGCAGGCTGGGGCTGGGCTGCTACCCCTGACCCCCCCCCCCCCCCAGCCACGATCTCCCCGGCCGCTCTGGAGTAATATCTACGGCCTCTAGTGGTAGCATCTAGCGACTGTATAGTAGTAATAAATGCACGCATCGAGGTGGGGGGGACATCACACAGTGAAGAATTAGCGTCAGTGTTTAGTGTATTTTTCATACATTTTTTACGCAAAAGAAAATGTCCCCCTCACTCCCACCGAAGGCGTGCGACTTGGCATGGGCCGTCCCCCCCACCAAAGGTGCGTGGGTCATGCACGTGTCATAAATAAATAAATAAAGGTGAAGCGCACAAAAATCTTACTAAATCGCTAATTAAACTAATTAACAGTTGACGGATGTGAAAAAGGAATAGCGCTTGCTCACCGCGGGGCCTACGGCGTTGAGAGGCAAACCCACAAACAGACAATTTTTTACTTTTATATATATTCAACACAACAGATACAGGAAAGCACAGAACCAGGGTACACCGTGTCCAAACATTTTGCATAACCATGTAACAGTAGGTGCCCTTCATTGTGATCTGGAAAACAAAAGAGGAACAAGAGGAAGGAAAGAGAAAGGGAAAAATAGGAAAAGATAGAAAAGAGAATAATGATGGGCAGTAAAGCATATAATGGGGTGAGTCGGTCAAGCTGGAAATTATTTAATAAAAGGAGATAAGCCTCCTGTACATCATGAGCTGTTGCCCTTTTGTTTCGATGCAGAGGCCACTACTTTTGTCTCGTGTAAGAGCAGCGTATTTGAATTTACAGGCGTTCTTCAAGTTCCAGCGGTTGGCCGACAAGGACCACAAGCGGCGGTTGCAGAGTCTGCAGGAGAAGCTGGACCACAAGCTGGAGGTGGAGGCCGTGCATGAGGTCGAGGTGTCGGGCGACTTGTCGGACATGGTCGCACATGTGGAGGAGGTGGAGATCGTATCAGAGGAACCTGGCTCCCAGGTGCGATGCACTCATCTTAAGAGCATAGCTGAAGAATGTGTTGGGTTTTCTTTTTGCAGGTACACGTGTTCGTCAATTTACAAAACTGGCTTAGAGCTGCCAATAGAGATACAATACAAAAAAAATATATCCATAATTCAAAGCATACCTTGTATTTTTTCATGGTTGTCCTGTATAGCTCTACGATGGATTTTGGCTTGCATTGTGTTGGGCACGATGTCTGATCATTGTTAATACAAGACCTTGTACAAACAAGTTGGGGGGTGTACAGCAAGGAAAATGTTTTTTTCAGAGGGGAGGAGAGTAGAGGTGTTAAGGATGCAGGCCTGAGAGGAAAAGAAGGCCTTTCATGAACACGTAAACCATCGCAGGCAAAGTATAAGAGATGTACACTGCCCCATCCTTATTTCTAAGCAAGGAGGCACTTTAGCCTTAAGTTTCAATTTTACAGGTACAAATTACTGTATTATAAAACAAACTAACTTTTAATATTCTGAGTAGTTGCATTTCTAGATATTTGAGGTTATGTTTTCCTAAACACCTCTTTGGTAGTTTATTAGATTACAATCGTTGTAAGTTTGGTAAATATTGACAATTACAGGCATAAAAGGTGTGTACGTGAATGTTGTGTTCAGAATTTTATATTGTTTTATATACAAATGTCATGATAACAAATGCACAGTGTAAGTCTAGCATTACATCATGATAATGGAATGGGTTAATTCGAGAAGTGGAATGTGGATGAGCTTGGACATTTTGTAGGTTGAGATTCAGATACTGACACCATGCTGAAAAAATATATTAGTATACTTGACGAAGGCCTGCAATCCAGCTTTGTGGAGAAGAGGTTTGGTGTATCACACATGTTGTGAAACTCTCTTCCCATGGGTGTCCTTGTGCTATAGCCTGGGTTGCCAGGAAAAGGCGGTATAGCAAACAACTGTATCTGTACGGGTGTAGGGGTGTTAGAGAGAGAGCCGTTATGCATGGCAGCTTATGGGAAACAAACAGTGGGCGGGGCTACGTGAGTGCACGGGGGGGGTGCTCTCAACGACGTCCGCACCAGGCAGCCCGGGGCCCCACCCCTCAGCGGGGGTTGAGTATAAAGGGGGATGTGTCAGAGGGCTCGGGGCAGAATGTTAAAGCTAAACCAGTGAAGACCGAAGATCGTCTAGCTAGAGCCCTGGACTCCCCTGGGACGCCGCCCTTGTCAGGGCCGCGCAGGACCGAGCCAGCGGCGTGGTCCCGAGAACCAGAGCTAGTGCTCTGGGACTCCGGGTACCGTAGCCCGACTTACCAGTGTCGGGCCAGACAGCCTCCCCTAGCCCGTTAGTGGAGGACTAGGAGGTAGGTCAGAGATAGCTAGCAGTGTATTCCCAGCTAGCCGGGTGAGGGGGCCGATTCCCCCTCCAGTATTGTATGTCCGCGGTTGTGACAACTGTTGCGGAATAAATACGTGTGCCTCAACCCCGGGTGTCCAAGAGTCCTCAACGGTATTACACGGGTTAGTGTAGCTCCCTCGCACAAAAGGGTTTTCTCTGGGTGCTCCGGTTTCCCCCCACATTTAAATACTCATTAATTGGCTGAAAACATCTTAATACAGGATTGCAGAGCTTGGACAATTACCGGCTTACCACCTGGCTGCCTTCCCGTTTGTCTGTGGTTCCTCGCGCCTCTGAGTTGTCTCTCTCTTTCAGAGTGAACGAATATTGTGTGGCGCATTACAAGTTGAAATTATTATTAAATTATTATTATTCCTGTCATGGCTCGTAGCATTCAGAAGAAGCAGACGGCGATCAAGCATTAGATGCCGGAGCAGAGCTGCCAGAAGCTGCCATGCACTCGGAGGCTGGAAATCCTCCATGCCATCCAGTGAGTGCCGCGCTGACACCTGTGGAGGCTGAGAAGACTGAAAAGGCACTGGAAAAGAAAGCTCAGCTCTCCTTCCAAGACAGCCCAGACAGCTACAATGGAGCTGTACGGGAAAATTACGTCTGGTCACAGGACTTCACCGACCTGGAGATAAAGGTGTTTGTGCCGAAAACTATTGTCAGGGGCAAACAGGTGAGAATGCGGGGTAAGAATTTTTTTTACAAAGATTTATGTTCATGGCCAAGCTAAGTGAATTCTGGCTATTCAACATTAATCTAAAATAAAGAATTTTCTCTAAACTGGTTACCCAGCCAGTTCATCAATGTAATTGTCCAAATAGGTGTAATTAACCCTGTATTTTTGATATTTGTTTACCTCTTTCTCCAAATGTAAATGCGAATCATTGTATTGCATTGCTCCTTTACAGTGAAATTATTTTCGAAAAGGGGAACATTTTCTACAGTAATATCTTTGTCCTTTAGGTTTCGATTGACATTCAAAAGAACTCGCTGCGTGTGGCCATCCGGGAACAAGCAGAAGAGGTGGTGCTGATGGAGGGGAAATTAACACACACCATCAATATAGAAAGCTCCATGTGGAGTCTGGAGCCGGGAAAATGCATACAGGTATCTTGCACGCACACAACAATGGCATTCAGCAAAGCATTGTTGCAAGTTTACTGAACAACCATAGTCTGAACTAGGTGACATCGGGTATGTGGAAACTGTGATGTGTTCGATCTGTATTCATCAATATAAGTATTTATTTGCATAAAATTCTTCCCATTTTAATATTCTGTGGCAAATTGCCAATCGTCCACCTTTTTCCTTCGTGTAGAAGTGGATAGAGCATGGCTGATGATGATGAATTATGAATCATGAATATTCTTTTAACTCTGAACCTGCGTCGAGGCTTATAATAGTCCACTGTGGTAAAGTTAATGCTTATTAGTTGACGGAGCCTTTGACAAAATGTCCCGGAATGCGCTCTTAGAAGTGAAGCAGAGTTGAGTGGATCGTGTTTGGATGGGTGATCACCATGCACTAACAAGTTGTCATTGGGCTCGTGGTGACATGGTTGTCAGCAGGGTACAGCAAAAAATGTGTTATTGCCTTGGCTCTTATGCTGCCACATCTGTATGTACGTTGAACGTCTTTTGTACCGATTATAGCCAACTGTGCTAATCAGAGGTGTGGGGGAAGCCAACCGTGGTAATCGGAAGTGTGGGGGACTTTATGCTCCCCATCTTCACTAACTCACACTGACTAGCGTGGCGAAGTGTGGTTGAATAGCCCCAACTATCTGTACAACAGTGGGGAGGCCATCATCCATCAGTGGATTGACAAGGGGACTGTACATATTCACTGTATTTTTACATTGGGAATGCGACACTGCTGGCCTTTCCTATGTATACGATGCCACGGAGTCTGGCGATGTGTCCTCCAGAGCAGCCAAAGGATTGTTTTGAGCGGGTCGTTGTCCACGCTCGTGTGCAGGTGAACCTGAGCAAAGTGGGTGAGTATTGGTGGAACGCAGTGCTGGAGGGTGAGGAGCCAATAGACATCGACCGCATTAACAAGGAGCGCTCCATGGCAACGGTGGACGAGGAGGAGCACGCCGTGCTGGACCGCCTCACCTTCGACTACCATCAGAAAATGCACGGGAGGCCACAGAGCCATGAGATGGTATGACCTCGGCTTGCCTTCCTAAACATTGTTCACCTGGTGAAGTGAAATCCTGTGCTTATCAGCTGCACCTGCTCGCGTATTTTGGTTTTGTTTAAAATAAATTGGACGAAGCAAGGAAGAAAAATCGCGCATAGCCATTGAGTCTGTAACGCTTCCCAGCATGCGTTTATTTCGGCAGTATTAGTGACGATGTCATTATGTTCCGAAATGCATGTGGAGATGTCGTTTTATCCATATTGACGTCATTGAAAAGTGCGGCGATTGCGACGTAGAAATATAACATCGCACGCAATGACATCATTCTAGATTTGAAGTTGTCGTGACTGCAAGGATCCATACTCTTTGGTTCTTTTGGTAAAGTCACGTAGGTAAAAAAATAATATAAAATTAAATTAAATTACGACGTTTTGGACGCAACACAAGCATCCGTCACCAGGTGGGACAGCCACCAGATGTTACATTTATGTAACGTTTTAGGATCTGGTTCTATAAATCCTTTGACTGCCCTTTGAATATAGTTTTGTTTATACTGGTAGGAACGAAGTGGACCAGACCACCAATAGATTATATCGTCCGTCCGTCCGTCCGCGTTTGTCCGTCCGTCCGTCCGCGTTTGTCCGTCCGTCCGCGTTTGTCCGTCCGTCCGTCCGCGTTTGTCCGTCCGTCCGTCCGTGTATCAACATCGCCCCCTACTGCAAACACTTGGCATGACCCTGTCCGACAAGATGGCCGCCCGCTCCCCCTGCGATGTGAATTAAAAAAGATGGCCGTCGCTTCCGGCGCATCACGGCAAAACTTTAAACTTCGCTTCAAAATTACTTTACTGAAACGCAGCACGTTTATTTAAAAAATTACTTTACTGAAACGCAGCACGTTTTTTTTAACACAGAGACAAGAAACATTTATTAACACAGAGACGAGATACATTTAATCGCCTTATTTGTGCACGAAAAGCACGGCGCGAGGCCTAGTGCGGCAGGCTTCGCGAGGCCTAGTGCGGCAAGCTTATTAACACAGATGAAACGCAGCGCGTTTATTTAAAAAAAATTACTTTACTGAAACGCAGCACGTTTTTATAACACAGAGACAAGAAACATTTATTAACACAGAGACGAGATACATTTAATCGCCTTATTTGTGCACGAAAAGCACGGCGCGAGGCCTAGTGCGGCAGGCTTCGCGAGGCCTAGTGCGGCAGGCTCATTAACACAGAGATGAAACGCAGCACGTTTATTAAAAAAAAAATTACTTTACTGAAACGCAGCACGTTTTTTTAACACAGAGACAAGAAACATTTATTAACACAGAGACGAGATACATTTAATCGCCTTATTTGTGCACGAAAAGCACGGCGCGAGGCCTAGTGCGGCAGGCTTCGCGGGGCCTAGTGCGGGAGGCTTATTAACACAGAGATGAAACGCAGCACGTTTATTGTTGATGTGCATATTGGCAGTGGTGCCTGACTCGGCTGAATCTGCAGCCCGGCAGCGGCAGAGCAGAGGCAGCGAGAGGCCTCGTCGCTGCTGCTATTCACTCGCTTATAGTTCTACCGTGTTCACTACATCTCTGTCGTGTTCACTACATCTGCTGTGTTCACTACATCTCTGCTGTGTTCACTATCATCTCTACATCTCTGTCGTGTTCACTATCATCTCTACATCTCTGTCGTGTTCACTATCATCTCTACATCTCTGTCGTGTTCACTACATCTCTGTCGTGTTCACTATCATCTCTACATCTCTGTCGTGTTCACTATCTCTGTCGTGTTCACTATCATCTCTACATCTCTGTCGTGTTCACCGCATCTCTGCCGTGTTCACCACATCTCTGCCGTGTTCACCACATCTCTGCCGTGTTCACCACATCTCTGTCGTGTTCACCACATCTCTGTCGTGTTCACTACATCGTATTCACACGCAAGTATTTCTACTTGTGCTGCAATCTTTGATTATTTAGCTGCTGGCTGCATGTTTGGTGGCGATGCTACCGTTATAGCAGCACCAACTGCGGTTGGTTCTGGGTCCATGGAAACGACGCTTTTCACTGCGAGTTTGTAAAGGGTTCCAGCAGCAAATGCGGTCTCTGTTTCAGCAAGCATCTTTTCAACGTGGGCGTCCAGACAACCATTGGGGTCTTTAAAGTCGTGGTTGTTTTCGGTATCCATGTCGTGCGCGCAAATAAAAACTCGAAGTGCCAAACAAACACTGCTCAATGTAGTACTGTTATATGAATATGCCAAACGCCCGTTTATTCAACTCTATGTAGACGACATAAAATGCACCAAGGTGCCGTTTATTCCCTCTATTTTATTTCACCTTTATACTAGTAAATGCATTCGAGTTTCCCCATCTAAGGTCAATTAATCTCAGATGTGATCGTTTGGAAATGAAAGACTACGAGTCTTTAAATCTCACAGCGTTTCTTGTCAAAACAAACACTTTTAATTAACGTTACACTAGAATACAGTAATTTTTTCTTTAACTCCTCTATACCCGGTCGATATCCCTGTACCGGTACTAAGTATTATTCCTACCAGCCCACCCCGCAGGGTCCTGTTATAATGGAAAAAAAATAATAAAAATTGGGCTGCTTTAAATATGAATAATATTAATAACACAAACTCCATCTGGTAGCGTATTCCATGTTGGCAAAGACACCTTTTAGACGACAGCATCACCATTCTAGGAATATTCTGGGAACTTGTTACCACCATCTGCTGTACCTAATTAATGCATTCTCTCTATCTCTCTCTCCCTCCCAGAAAGTGCATGAGATGCTGAAAAAGGGCTGGGATGCAGAAGGCTCTCCCTTCAAAGGCCAAAAGTTCGAGCCAGGAATGTTCAATGTCCCCCCCGATGCCGTGCAGTTCTGAACATGGGCAAGCGCAAGACCAGTGCCACAACGGCGGATATGGCGGCACTTCAGCATGCCCATTGAAGCCAGAATAGACACTTGGACCTGAGGGTGGACACACGGGAGCCTAAGGTGGACAGATGGAGCCAAGGGTGGACTTGGTTGCCTATTTGATATTTTAGGTGGCGTGGGCTAGCAAAAACTCAATGAAATGACCCTTCTTCAAGAGATGTTGGCTGCCATTTGGATCTATGGCGTACGTTACAAAATAGGAATATGGTTAATTAAATGCCGCTGATGTTTAGCTCAATTTCCTGTGAATATGAAATATGCTGCAGATCGTTTCTTTATCTTGATATTCGTGTAAAAAACAACGTTTTAAATCGATGTATATGGGAGAATAGATTTGTGGTAACAAAAAATGTAGAGGGACATGAGGGGGGTGATTAGCGATACTGTGGTTAGTGCACTGCATTATCAATCCGGCAACTTGAGTCAATTTACTGGGCACAGCTAACATCGGTGCTGAGTGATATCTGAACAGGTCATGGGCCCCTGCTCAACAACCAGCACTGACCAATATAGTGAAGTTTGTTTGGTCAAACATCTCCCATGATTGACATGGCATGGGAGTCCTTGATCCAGCAGTGAATTGATGAAGTGCTTGGTATTATAGATTATTTTTTTGAACCAATAGGAATTATCATCCTGTGTAACGTAACCAGATTGACATTGGCAGTGTTTTTGTTTGTCTTTCGATTCCAGTGCAAATCCTCCCATTTTTGCATCTTCAACTGAAACGCAGAATGTTCTCTGACAGAGTTTGTCCCACATTTCACATTCATGTTGTGTTGGGGAGACCAGGCACATCCCTCCCAAATGCTTCTCTGCAACATTGTACGTGACACAACTTGAAACGTACAGCTTAACATCCCTTCCTCCAATTTTGTGGCGCTTCACTGTCTGAGGCTCTCCTGGGAGAGATGTGTGGGAGAGGCAGCACATTAGCTGAGTTATTTCGTAGCTTGAGTGAGGAAAATGCTTTGGATTTCAGTCACCGGTAAGGTTGTACTGCATGCAATGGAAGGAAACTGGAAAGAAAACTACTAATTTTGAGTGTGGCCCTAGGCTTATGGTTTTATTCATCAGCTATATGAGTGAGTGGGCTTTGGTTGTGTTGTATCTGTGAGCCGAAGTTACTCATAAATGTTTTTTCGTGCATGTGGGTAAGTACCTGCATTAAAAAAAGTTGTATGTTTTTATTAAACATGCTCATCAGAATATGGGGTTAGGTTTTAATAGTAAAATCAAATTGGTGATAGAATACATAATTGTCAATGTTTTATAGGGAAAAAGCTGATGCACCGAAAATAATATATTTGATAAACAAAAACAATTGCGAAAAAACGGTTTCAAAAGGATCACGATGGCCAGCATAAACCAGTGGATAGATAGGAAAACTTGATTTTTAACCTCCAGGGAAGAGAAACAGAGGAAAGGGAATGAAGAGAGAACATGTCATCAGTTATCGCACCGCAGAGTGGTTGTAGGCAACCATGCTGGAGAACAGAAAATGATTATTTCTCCTGTGTGTCAGGTAATTTTACACCGTTTAAATTTTTTATAAGCCATTTTCCACCAGACCTAAATGCTAATGTAGCGATGAAACAGCTCTATATAAGCGGAATGGCGCTGTTATAAATTCTAATTGGCCAAAGGTTTTCACTCATGGCATAATTCATGATTTAGTTTTCGAAAAAGGTGAAGTATCTTAGATTATTGTAACATCCTTACAAAGAGAAATACACAGATTATGTGGGGTTTCTGTTTGCTCCACTCAGCTTTATTTTCCCTGAAAACTACCAGTCTACAACTGAAATAAAAATTTGTTGCGTCTAAACCAACCAAATCTTACGATGCTATCCAAAAGCATGGGAAGAAGGTGGCTAGTGGGTGGATCAAGTTTAAGTTTCGAGTTTATTTTGTTCAAGCAGGTAAAAACTCAAGAAACCAGGTTAATCTCATTTGCAAGCGTCACCTGGGTCACCAAAACGACAAAAGCAAAAACAATACAGCAATTAATAAAGTAAGCAGAACAAAAATAATATTACGAATCAAAAATATTGCAGACTTACAGCAATGATAAATCAAAGCTAAATATTAAATAAATCGCAGCCCAAATCGACTCGGATTATCTCAAGGATTGGAGGGGGATGGGGGGACGAGGCAAGCAACAATGGGAGAGAGTCGAGATGTCAACGCCACGGCATAGCCCAGGGTGGAGCAAACGCAGCAACCACAAACACCAGAGACCGCTGGGCAAACAGGGCAGCTTCAGAAAATGCGGAGACCCATGATCAGAGTCTGCATGGACCGCTTGTACCATGAACAATGGGTAATAGGGGCGGCCAGCCTAGAATCAATGGCCCTTGAGCATTAGCCCAAGAATAACAACGTTACCACCCACGGTGACAAATGATTTTATTGAAGCATATCTCTAGATCACAAATACATGGCAAGGTCGCCGTGGTAGCAGTTTTAGAACAATTTAGCTGAAGTGAATGCAATTATATTTGACTACCAATTTGGGTATACATTCGTGTATTACAACACTTCAACGGAATATGGAAATAAATGGGAAGTTTGTGTTTATGAAACCGATGGGACACGCCAAGGGTTCTGCTCGTGTTGAATAACGTCACGGGAAGACATCTCGCAGCACTAAAATAGGAAATAACTACATGTAAATGCATTTAATTGAGTCGTGTATTTTTAAGCAGCTCACTCAAAACCGAGACTTAATGTCCCTGAAAAATGCACGTTTCCCAGAACGGCTACCTCGTGAAGAGGAAGATCCGGGACAGGTTGGTAGGCCTCGTTGAGGAGCGACCACACGCCGTATAGACCTGAACACTCAATTTCCCTGTACAAGAATACGGATAAACCGTTTGAGTTAACAGGTATGTAACAGTGATTAGTGCCCTCGTGATTTGTGACCGTCCTTGCCTCCCTCCAAATATCCCTTTTATGCAGTCGGTGCTTTAGCACCTCACATCTTATTTTCATAATCATTACAGTTCAGGTTCGGTACAAGTGTTCCAGTTGTGTGGATTAGTCTTATGCAAAAGATTGTAGAAGATAAACCTTCACAGTTTCACTGCTTTTTAGTGTCTTGTGTGAATGACCCCTTTTGCGGAGTTTGAATACAATTATTATTTTGCATTCGTGAGATGTGTTTTTTCTAAATTCCATGAATAACTTTAGCGGAATCCTCTAAAGTGTTTGACTGCAATACATGGTAAAAGGTTGAACAAGAGAAAGTGAATCTAATAGTTATTGAAATTGCGTAAGATTCACTTTCTAGTGGCTATAACAAATACTTAGCATAAATAGGCTGATTCCTATCGAGGCTACTTTATCAAGTTCGCATCTCGGATATCCACTAGAGATTTGCAAAACTGCAACCGTCAAGGGCTGTGGGTTGGACAGGATTAGAGTCGGAGGGTGCCGACACTTCACATTGGAAGAAGCCCACGAGAGAGGTGCAAAACAAGCCGTTTTGGGTAATGTGCCTCATCAGGGAAGCCATTTCACCGTCACTACGATACCATATTTATCGCAATTACATCTATTTATTCCTGTGGGGGTAATGGTTAGTACACTGTGCTGAATTTAGTGGTTGCTGGCGTCATCTCTCAGCGTGACAGCTGAAACAATGGAGCAGGTTTTTACCCCCCCCACCCTTTCTGTTCACTCAGTATAAATGTGTGGTAGGACAAAGTGTGGATACTCCCAAACGCATGGCCATCATGGAAGAGTAGGCCAACATACCCCCTATAGGGGTTGTCGTGGAGGGAGGCTTTTCTGTCAGTGATGTGGGCAAGAATTGCAGAGCAACTCCTTTACCATATTATTGTGAATCTGTATATGAAGGACAAACATGGGTTTTTTTAATGCAATTCTCGTTGCCGTCTTCATCTTTTGTTTTGCTTCTCTGGTATATTTACTCTCGCTGTCTGCTATTCGTGTGCTCTCTCTACGAGTAGTCTTTCTGTTCACTGCCCTGTGTTCTATTTTCACTGCTCTCTCCTCACAGTGGTCTAACACTGCTACTTTTCTGCTGGATAGCTAGTTACGGCTTACTATTTAAGCTTAAAATTACACCTGAGTACCGTGGTCTGTCAGCCACCTTATGGCTTTTCATGATTTAAATTGCAGCTTGACTTGCATCATTCTACCCTGAGAATGCTATATTTTCAGCCAAGTGATGCTTTGAAACATTATTTTAAGATTTGCAAGCCATAAATGAAGATTTGAGTTTGGATGAGGGCATGCCCTTTGCGGTAGCAACACAGTTGGCGGATCACAAACATCCTTTCGCCTCCACTGGCAGAGCTGTGAAACACATTGAGTTTGCGTTCACCTCATGGATATCAGGGCAATTAAAATGTTTTAACCAGTATTTGGTGTCGCACAAACCCAAATAACATCAGACATGAGAGTTGCACCCATTGTCGATATTTCGTATGATACATATGCAAGAGTAGGGGTGTTTGTTTTTGTGTGTGCATGTAATAAAACCAATAAAACATGTCAACACAAAGAGATACATTGCGTTTCAACTGATGTTTCTGTGTTCCGTTTTTTATTGGTGTAATGTGTAAACTATGCTAACAATAAAAAGAGATTCGTTTTGGCATGTAATTAGTGTTATCAGCGGTTACCAGATACCTACAATGTTTAATGCAGCAATCCTCCGTTCTTATTGACCTACATTTTAGCTTCGCCTCAAAAAATATATTTTTTGGAAAAAAAAAATTTCCCCCATCATACGTTATCCTGCCACTTACTCTTAATCATTCATATAAAAGTGCATCTTCATTATGAAATACATTCGGTATTGTCCCAATACATTATATTAATGGTGTGCATAAAATCCTAAAAAGATTACATTTTAGAGAAAGGGTATATATATATTTGTTATGCAAGGTGCGGCTTAGATTTTACAAATACATTTTGGGTCAAGGGCATGAAATTCCTTCTTCATTCGTGATTTATTCCCTTATTACATTTTGAGTTCAGATGCATTGCACGTGTTACAGTGGCAGGCGTTTCAACCTCAGTGGGTGGCTCGCAATCAGAGTTGAGTTCAAATCCTGGTTGCAAGTTAACTGCTCATCATCTCTCTGGGGTTGATAAAAATGACTGCTCCAGTTGACTGGAACAGTCAATTGGTATCCTTTGGAAGAGACTCGCATTTGTCAGGAATATGGAGTTTGTACCACTCGCTCAGGGGTGTATACAGGAGATGAAAACTGCCTCGATGGTCATTTGATCAATATTTCGCTGATAGGACAGACAGACGTTTTTGAATCGCTGAGATCTTTATCATGCTCTTGGTTAATGCCTTGCTGCAGTTTTGTTCAAGCACAGCTCAGCACATAAGCAACTCCACATTGTCATCCTCAATAATCATTTTTACGGATAATTTAAATTATCAACCCACCTCTAGATGAAGACCTCGCCATGTCATTAAAATATCACTTGGTCCCAAGATGCCACAATCCAACCAACTCCCGTATTTGAGCTTATTCCATCACTCCATCTCCACGGTGATTGTGTCCTTTGTGTTTCGTTCTACTCTGGCTGCCATCCTGGGGGCTGCTGCGGTGGTCGTGGTGGGCTAACTTGTATGGCAAGTATCTTCACAAAACCTTGCGGACCAGCGTGAAGTACAGTCACATTCCTGGCATTCATATTAATTCGCGACCGTCTTGAATTATAGTTAATATGCACTGTCTTAGTAGATTGTTATTTTGTACTCTAATGACTTGCGATTTCCATGAGTGACTCTTGCCTACGACACCAGGCAAGTCGGTAGAATGCCACTCAAAGGTACTTCTGCATGCTATGTTTTCTCAGGATCTAACACCTAGTGACTTTTGCCTGTTTCCCAAATTGAATGAGCATCTGTGTGGATCGCTTTTTTTGATGAGGGTGATGATAAGCTGAAGGAGGCTTGTGCAAGGAAACCTGAATGGGAAGAAGGAAAAGTTATTTTTGGAGGGTATAAAAAAAAAACTTCAGGAATTACAAGAATAACGCATTGTGAAAGTGGGTGACTTAAATAAGAAGTGGTTCTTTTTGGTGTGTGTACTTTGTATGTATGTTGTTGAACTTCTGTCGCACCGGAGGTGTGAATATATATGAGGCTAAGAGCATTTTGTGCTATGCTCATATACATTAATCTTATGCGGGTATTCATCTTCTTGGTTCTTTCAGGTAAAGTCACGTAGAAGGGAAATAATAAAATAATAAAAATAAAAATAATAGAATAAAATTTCTCACGACGTTTCGGCCACAACATAAGCAGCCGTCCTCAGGTGAAGAAACAATACGCTGCCAAGCTTAGCGGTGTTCATTGGAGTGCTGTCTTTCCGACAGCTCTGTTTCGTTACCTGAGGACGGCTGCTTGTGTTGTGGCCGAAACGTCGTGAGAAATTTTATTTTATTATGTTTTAGTTTTTATTATTTTATTACTTCCCTTCTACGTGACTTTACCGAAAGAACCAAGAAGATTAATCCCTGCAGTCACGAAAGCTTTAAATAGAAACTTAGGCAGGTATTTAATACAAATTTTCTCGCTAGAATATTGGAAACAAATTAACAGTTTCGTGATGTCTTTACTGCAGCTTCACAGCCTTTGTGCAAATTATACACGACACATTCATCTGCCGTCTTTGGTACAAAGCAATTACTCATTCAAAGTGAGCAAAGTATTATGCATGCGATGAAGTGCAGCTCCATAGTCTACCTCGTCGTGATCATTCTTGTTTTAATTGGTGTTGTTAGAATGGTGAATTTGAGGGACTGAAAGAGAACAGCAATTGTGTAGGTGGGGTTGGTCTAATTGGCTAGGTCAGATTGTGTTCTCCACTTTTACCATTTCTAGCTTTACAAAAGACAGTATGTCTCTTTATTTTGACCGAGGCTTAGAGGCTACAGTGAGGAGATGGAACTGTGCTTCTTATGACCATAACACACCGATTAGTTCTATTCCAGCATCATAGCCCGGAGAGTGCACAAAGCAACGGAACATGTACAATGCCTCCTACTTAAAATGTAATTATATTTACATGTACGGAAAATTTATACCGTGTGAAATATTGTGGAGCGGTGGGGCGCACCGTTGTTGCTATTCGCAGCCACATTTTACATCATTGAGAGCAGGTCCTACCACCCCCTCCATCTGGCGCACCTCCGACAGCCCACCCACACCCCCTCTCATTCACCAAAATGCATTAAGCTGCGTAGTGAAGTATGCTCAAACAATCCCTATCACTACCACAGGGGGGTGAAGGCCTTCACCCAGCAGTGGATTGATACAGGGAGGAACAACAGTTCCACACTGCCCACCAGGGATTATTTGTCTGTCGTGCATAGCCCCTCCCAAACATGTAGCACGCTCCCGGATTGGTTGAAGTGCGTCACGTGACCGCGAGTTTTCTGTCGTGCACGAATGCACTGTCCAACCAAGTTCCTACCTGCCCACTCCGAAGGAACGTGTTAATTAATTGTTCATTCGTTTCTTAATCCGCTTGTCCTGGGGAAGGTCGTTGCAGAAACATATTGAGTAGGGCGGTACATACCTCCCTTTCCCTGGCGACGGACTCTAGCTCTTCCTGGGGAATTCCCAGGCCAGCCGAGAGACATAGTCCTGCCAGCGTGTCTTGGGCCAGCCTCGGGGTCTTCGCCCAGTGGGATGTGCTTGGTAGAGTTCCAGAGGAAGTCTACCGGGGGGAATCATTACCAGGTGCCTGAACCAACTGGCGGCTCTCGATTCGGAGGAGCAGTAGATCGACTATGAGGCTCTCCCAGATTACCGAGCTCCTCACCCGATCACAGAGAATGAGCCCGGCAACCCTGCGGAGAAACCTATTTTCAGCCCCTTGTACCCGCGATCTCATTCTCTCGGTCATTACCAAAAGCTCATGACCATAGGTGGTGGTGGGAACGTAGATCGACATGTTAACGAGAGCTTTGTTCGAAAACTCAGCTCCCGTTTCACTACCACGGAACTCTACAGTGCCCGCATCACTGCAAACGCCACACCTATCCGCCGGCCGTTTCTCCCGCTCCCACTTATCATCACTCGCGAAAGAGACAGTGAGATACTTAAACTCCTCCGCTAAGGGCAGCTGTTCCCCCATCACCTGGAGAGCACAATCCACCATCTCTAAATCCTTTATATGCGTGGCGGCTAGAGTCCTCTCGTCCTCTGGCTTGAGATGGCTGCCACCTATGGGTCAGATGATTGTCTGCCAGCATTAAGCAATTGGTAATTAAATATAAAAAAAAAAATTCCCTAAACAGTGTAAAATTTTGGAAAAACATTTCACGAAAATTAAATGTCACGCACAACGAGTCTGTGTGGAAAATGTCAGCTCGATTGGATCACGGGAAGTGGGTTAAAAAACGACCGAAAGATTTGCACGGTCGTAAGCAAGCAAGCAAGCACGCAAGCACGCAAGCAAGCGAACTTAATATAAAGGATTTAAAAAGCAGAGGTGCCACTTCCATGCCCCGGTACTGGATGATCCCCATACCTCGGCTGCGCCTTGATAGCCTGTCTATGAAAATCACAACCAGGAGTGGAGACAAGATGCACCCAGAGTGAACGACTTTGATTTTACGCCAAGAATACGGACGCAGCTCTCACTCCAAGAATAGAGGGACCGGATAGCACACATACGTGGCATCGGTGCATCATACTCCCACAGCAGTTCCCACAAGGTATTCCAGGGAACACGGTCATATGCCTTCTCCAAGTCTACAAATTCAGAGGTAGAGTGGAGAAGCGTACTCCCATGACCCCTCAAATATCTGTGAGAACACCACGACCCTGAATCTGAGGCCACCGGGGGCAGCCTCCTCTCCAGCTCTCTGGCAAAACCCTTGAACCAACGTTGGTTGGGGTGGCGGGAGGGGGGGCATTGGCATTCAACGTTACATGTTTACTGGGTACATGGCTCGGTCCTACAAGGTCACAGCAAACCTGCACATTAAAGCTTGTTTGTCTATGGGGCTCTTACAATTATTACGCATGTTACAACGCAATAAATAAAGAGGCCAGTTGATAATGTTGCGACTGCTGCTTATGCATTCAGCTCACCGACGGCCTAACAGGATGTGAAGTGAGCAAATGCAAGTTGAAGTGAAACCGCTGAGTCAATATTAATTAGGCTGGTGAAATTCGGCTTATAGCGGATTTAACGAATCGGAAACTCTAAGCTCGTCGCGTTCATGCATGCGGAAGAGGCTCCGTGTGCTCGTGAGAGTGACGCGTCAAGTCGTGCTCTAAATATGCACGGGATCATTTTGAGGCTAATTTTTTTGGATGCTGCAAACTCACGTGTCTCATTTCCACATCTCGCTCGAGTGTGGTTACCATTTGCCCAATGCAACGCGGTGTGATATTGAATGTGTAAGTGGAGACGTTACGTGTTTCCTTGCATTAAAACACATGAAGAGATAATCCTTGTTAATCCTGGTAGGAACCTCCTGGTTACACCAGCCCACAGGGGATTATTGTGTCCGTCGTGCAGGGAGGGGTTGGGTGGGGAGGGAGGGGCTGGGTGGGGAGGGGAGGGTGGGGAGGAGCTTGGTGGGGAGGGTGGGGCTGGGTGGGGAGGGGCTGGGTGGGGAGGGGAGGGTGGGGAGGGGCTGGGTGGGAAGGTGGGGAGGGGCTGGGTGGGGAGGGTGTGGAGGGGCTGGGTGGGGAGGGTGGGGCTGGGTGGGGGGTGGGAGGGGTGGGGCTGGGTGGAGAGGGGCTGGTCACCCCGTGGTGCCCTTATAAAACTCAACGTTTAACCTACTCACGCCGGCCTGTGCCCGCCCTCAGTCGGCCATATTTGCGGAATACACCACACCGCCGTTGACCCTGGCCATTGACCGAGCAACCCAATATTTCTACCAGCTCCCTCCCCAGGAATGTGTTTGTCATATGCGTACATGGAACACATACACCTTCATAGCGGCTGGTGGAGCAGTGTTGGCACTGAGAAGGTGGAGAGGATGGGGGCATTTGCATTGCGCTTTGCCATCGGGCTGTCTCACTGTTCTAATAAAATCAAACTCAACGTATATTCGTCAACAACACTCCCTTAATGGAGAATAAATGTATATTATTGGCGACGTTTCGAGCAATCTTCGCAGCACTCAATATTGCTGACAAGTGCATTAATTGGTGATGCCGCGTTTGGTAGTGGTGTACAAGCACAAATAACTAAAACACTCAACTATGAAAAAGGGCCCTTGCCCGGAACGTTGCCTATTTTCTATTTGTTTCCTTTTAAGGCAGTGTTATTTACGGATGTGTTGAGATTGTTTGCAATTGGCGTGAAGTGGCAGCTTGTTATTGGCCAGGGTGGAATAATTCCACTTTTTCTTCACCCGTCGCGCTCCCAATGAGATGCCGGAATATCCATCTCATTGGGACGGTGAAACCGAACACACAATTGTTTGCTTCGTTTTGAATTGCTTCTGGCCCAATTCCATTTTAGATGGGGGGGAAAGCCCTGAAGACGATAACTTAATTGTGTCTTCTTTTTTACACGACTGAATGTGAAATAGTAAATAGCAAGCGTTACATGTTTAAAAACAATTTCACCTCTCCCACGGTCTGCTCCTTTCTTTGAAACTCCTCACATCAAATACTTGGGAGTCCTTATCCCAATCTGACCCAGAAGGGTATATCAAATCAACTTTCTTTACTGCAAGAAGTTTAAACATGCTCACCATAAGTAAGTGTGTTTAATGCAGACGTGATGCCTTGCAAAGGTATCTATTTTGTGTTTGTACATCTTAACACCTGTTATATTGCCAGAAAGAGTAAAACCTATTATTATTTTTCTACCCAATATTCGTTACCATCTGCGAATGATCACCGACCACAATTCCAAGGGCCTTTAAAAAAAACTACACTTCCACATTTCTTCGCCAAAATATGTCCTCACGAATAGGAAAAGGAGGCCTATCTCTCACATACTGCGATACATACTATCTCGCGTTCTGAACACATATGATATAAAACAACTGGATGATCCCAACAGTACGAGGTATCTGAAAAGAAGAGGAACACGCCTCATTAGCGCCATGGAACCTACCCGGACGAATTTTTCCCTCACAAAAGACAAACCTGCCAAACTTATAAACCCCTAGCGTCCACCAGCTACACAATCTGGACCTGGAGAAACACCCAAAAGCAGATTTTTATCCCTCCTAGCATGTCAGTCCCATCCAACCATCTGGGGAAATCCTTCCACCAGCATGAGAAAACAAGCGAAGTGGACTGGTTCTCCTGGACGAACACACATGTTCAAAAGGTCGGAGACTTACTGATTGAGGAGGGTGTGGTCGATGCTGTTAAGAATATCAGAGCCAAACACAGTATCCCCAGTGCATGCATTTAGAGGTACCCACAAACAAGAATCACAATAAATAAGTCACAGAACCAAGGAGCTTTGAGACGTCTCAACCCTGCCACCAACCCACAATGGAAATTGTCGCATAGATGCCCCTGATCTGCCCCCCTATAAAGACCAAAAAGTGAAAATATATACACATTACATAGTAGAATTGAGTCACATGTGACACCAAAACGCCACCAGATGCCCCGAAGGAACGACCCAAAAATATTAAGACACATTGTAGCCCTATTCAGACAGAGCAAAATTATGTTGTGACGAACTATTTCCACGTCACTTCTCTTAACTCTACTTCCCAATAACAAAAAAGTTCATCATTTTCCTATTGCTTCACTCAGCAGTAGATATATATTACCCAAGCCGATTTTCCCAACATGAAATAATTTCACGGAACATTCAAACTAAGACAAACATTATTTTCGGAATGCGCGATGACAAAAATGAACACCGTTTTTGCATTCACGTACAACACACATTACCATTTAGAAGGAGGATTACCCCAATGTTGCAATTAGAACTCTAAGCCTGCACAAATGGACATGCATGCATCCATAAATATACGTGCAGTCAAAAATTCACCCCCGCACCTCCGATTAGCACGGTTGGCTACATACGGCGGTAAAAAGGTTCAACATAATACATTCATTCAATCGCTTCACATTTGTCCGAAAGACAGAATGAACGTTTCAAACAAAATGCACCTTCGTGTAGCTGCCATTGTGATGTTTGTGTTCTCGGGCGAAGTGATTGTCTATGGCAGTGAGCGGTGGTGGCGGCAAAATTGTCCTTGATGAAGGCGCTATGTGTCACCGCGAACTCGCTGCCAGCTGAGCCTGGTCACACCGACATCATTCGCTCGAGTAGACCATTGTGTTCCATTTTCATGGTCCAGCGTTCAAACGTTGCTGTTGTTACTTGTGAGTGATTTTAGAAAATTGACGCTATCTGTCTTCCGAGTCTGATACCACCATCAGACTCGGTTTAACTTTAACCATGTGAGTGAGATGAGAAATGATGTGGGGAAAAGACCAAAAAAACACGCGGTGAGAAATAAGTTTGGGACACATTTAGTACCCAGAATCACTTTAAACACAGCGTCATGAAAAAAAAATGCAAGTTTTAAAGAATTGGAATATGAACATCAGACATTATTCAAATCCTAGTGTCTTTGTCTTTAAACGAATAATTGATGTCCTTCAGCCGGTTTATTGCAAAATCTAGTTTGCCATGGCCGGGAGCCATTGTGCATATTTAGTGGGTTCTAATCAGGCGCACACCAAGACTTGGACGCAACGCGTTTATTTACTAGCACAACCAACACGACTCTACGTTCCAAGGTTAACTATGTACATTCAGAGCGACTATGTACATTACGGGTTAACTACGTAAGGTGGTGAGGGGCCGTCCATAAATGACGTCACGCGATTTTGGACGATTTTTGACCCCCCCCCCCCCTTTGTCACACGGCGTCACAAAAAGTCAGACCCCCCCTCAAATATGACGTCACAAAGCTCTGCCCCCCCCCCCAAAATAAAACATGCTTCAAATCGTTTTAAACTATTGTCATTGTAGTGCGTATTTAATGTGGCGCTGCACTCTGATGTTGTAGGAGAAAA
This sequence comes from Lampetra fluviatilis, assembly GCF_964198595.1. NCBI lineage: Eukaryota > Metazoa > Chordata > Hyperoartia > Petromyzontiformes > Petromyzontidae > Lampetra > Lampetra fluviatilis. The sequence goes on along the minus strand of NC_136283.1, from coordinate 12,516,954 downwards.
CATTTATTAAAAAGTCTATTTATTTAAGTATAACGTGTTGTCTATATTTATTTAAAGTTGCGCATTTTGATGTGACGTCACATTTCTCACCCCTCCCTCTCCCTTGTCACACATCGTCACAAATGTCTGACCCCCCCCCCCCCCCAGGGTGCGTGACGGGTTGAACAGTCACGCTCCCTCTCGGGACTCGACTGATATCTCCGGAGGCGTGACCGCCCCTGGTCACGCCCCCTTCTCGATCCTTCGCGGAGACTCTGGGTCCACATCACGTGGCCCGCTCGCCCCCTTCTGGGGGTCCCCGTGCCCCCTCGTGCGGTCACGTGCTCTCGCGGGTTCACCCAGACTGTCATGTCCTGACCCGACCTCCATGACATCTGGAATCTGCCCTCGACTGAGCCCTTGTGTATAGTACACCCACTATCGCCCGAGAACGGCTCATTTATGTCGTTACGCATATGATGAAGATGTTAATTAAGCTTCAGTCAATTGTGCTTTTACATCGCTATGCAAAAATCGGTCCTGCTTCGGTAATTGTGCCATATTCTCTGGTGTGCGACTGTGGCCACCCACAACAGACCATGGACCACATGGTGACTCTTTGCCGGATTCACAAATACGAAGGAGACGTCATCACAGCGATACACTCTTCTATTTACTCTTGATGCAAATATCTGTCTGACTCAACTGCCTGAATGTAGCATTTCCGTGTTTTGTTCTACACCTACGTCAGCCAGAAGAAGAAGTGACATTCAAATTTAATTGCAGAAAGTCTGCTGCAGTTTAGAAACACTCAAATGATGACAAACCTCTCTTAACCAATGACAATTTGTGATGTTGCAAGCTTGTTGCTATTATATGTTTTCCCTTTGTATTATGGTTAGGGAATTTACAGCTACTTGCATCCTGGTGCATTAGTCTAGACATTTAAAAGCATAATAATGGTGTACCCGCTGAACCCACGTTGTCCCAGCAATATATAAATTGGAAACTAAATATACCCTAACAAGAGTGGTTTGCCGCTGGAATTATTCAAACCCGTTGAAAGCATTGCACCAAGTTCCTATGGAAACAAGGGGTATGCAATTTTCTCTGCACGTGAGAGGCAATGGTTTCGTCGCATCTCTAACCATCAATGTAAAAGTTCTTCAAGAACTCTTGTGCGGCCTTCAAAAGGAACACGGGTAATGGGCTCCTTGGCAAAATGCACAGAACGCATTGTGACTGATTTGGTGCACCTTTGTTGCAGCCGTGTGTCAAGGTTTACGCCACTTCAGATTGCTTGTCTCGCCACGTTCCGCATTTAAACATTTGGTAATATCTGTTCTCCCGTCGGTTCAACAGCCGACAATTCTCATAGGGACGCATGTGTAGGGGTTATTACGGAGAGAAGGGCGGACAGAAAACACAGGGTGTCTGCACCCACACACGGGTGTCTACATCCACGTCCGCATCCGTTAACCACAGGGGGGCCATGGGGGCTCTGTGATCCCCCATAACCCCGCCCCTCGGAGAGAATCCCTATAAAAGGCGGGGAGCCAGAGAGCTCGGGGCCACGGTGGAAGAAGCTTACCAGTGAAGTCTGAAGACCGGCAGAATAGGCCCTGGGACTCACCTGTCTCGCTGCCCTTGTCAGGGCCGAGCTGGGCAAGCCAGCGGCGCGGCCCCAAGAGCTTCCGGACCTCTGCTCTTGTAAGAGCAAGGCCGGCTTAGCTGGGTGCCGGGATCCGTGCTTTACCAGGGCCGGATCCGACAGCCTCCCGTAGCACTATTAGAGTAGGACTAGGAACAGGACAGGGGAATTAGTGCTAGGGGTGTTTTCCCATCTAGTACGGGTGAAGGGGCCGTTACCCCTTCAAATATTGTACTGTCCTTGAGTTTAATAAAAGAGTGTGCCTCGACTCCGTCGTCAGCCTCCCTGGAACTTACTACACATGCACCAAGATACTGTCAAACACTGCTCCATTTGTATTGAGTTATTCACGTGACAGTGTTCCATTGTTTTCTTGTTTCGTTGGAACATAATACATCTCAATAATTCAGCTACAATAGTGTGATGTAAATAGTGCGGTCGACAACGACAACAACCTAGAAACACGATTCAATAAAGTGGCCTATTTCGATTTAAAGCTTTCGTGACTGCAGGGATTCATCTTCTTGGTTCTTTCGGTAAAGTCACGGAGAAGGGAAGTAATAAAATAGGAGGTGGGCGGGGGGTTTTCAAAGTCATATTATGCCCGTGCATTATGCAGGATTAGCAGCATCAAAGGGGGGGGATAGGGGTAGCATTAATAAAGGGAAGGAATGTTAATAGTATGTAGCTGCAGTAAGTAAACAACCACGTCAAAAACTAAAGTATAAACTACATAGTATCATCAGTATACTAAATATACTCTCCAATAAGCTGAGCATAATATGACTTTGAAAACCCCCTGCCCACCTCCTACGCATTTCACAAGTAGTACTAATCACATACCTGCATTTCCCATAAATATGCTAAATTCCTCTTGATATGCAAATTATTTTGTCAAGGCGCCCTTCCCCCCTTCCAACCAGCTTAAATATACGCTCCAAGCATGGTGGTGTTTCATTCAGACGATGTCTCCCCAGCAGACCTGATCTTCACCTGAGGACGGCTGCTTGCGTTGTGGCCGAAACGTCGTGAGAATTATGTTGTTATGTTTTATTTTTATTATTTTATTACTTCCCTTCTACGTGACTTTACCGAAAGAACCAAGAAGAAAAAGTGGCCTATTCTTTGAGTCTTTCCGTAAAGTCACATAGATAGGTTCAAAAAATAATAAAATAAACGAAGAAACTACGACGTTTCGATCGCAACGCAAGCGATCGTCCCCCTTTTTCCACCTGACTTTACCGAAAGACCCAAAGAATATGAGTTCCTGTAGTCACGAAAGCTTTAAGACAAGAATTAATAAAGTGGCCTGTTAATGCGTTTGTTTATCACATGAAGCGATTTACTGTACTTGTGTGTATTGCTTCATACTGGAGGGTAAGTACCGTTTAATGCAGGCAATAACAAAACGTGGGATGAGCTAACGCTACGTACAAGAGAAACAATATTAGGTTTGCTTACTAACAATATTTCCGACTCCACGTATCAAGTGCCACTGATGTTCGGTTCAAGCCATATCGTTGTACAGAGTGTTTCAAATTAGATTGAAGCGATGCTCACCACCCGTTAGCTCACCTGGGAAATCGGTGAAAGTTACAGATTTCTACGCTTGAACCATTATGTTCATGAGACGACCACTGTGGAGATCTTACTGAACAGTACTTTATTGACGATGGAGGGAACCTGGCTGTACACGCATATTGTTACACACACGATTTCTCAAGTTGTATGTGTGTAGAGAATATCAACTTAACCATGACCTCGAGTTATAATGACCTGCAACCATAAATTTTCAAAGAGTATGAAGTAACCTTCTCCGTTTGTTGACGTTTGCACTTTGTATCGACTAGTCTCTCCACATATCGTATAAACCCATGGTGTTTTGTATCCACTATACCAGCGAGAGGCCTTCAAACTGTGGCTCGCGAATCCCTGGGGGGCACGTAAGCTCTCGTCAAGGGGTACTCGAGAATTAATCGTGTAAAGGCGGACAATATTTTTCTTGCACTGCATGCCTTTTAAAATAAAGTGTACTTGCTACAATAATATGTTCTGTTCCGTGAGTTTGTTCAAGCGCCAAGACTAGCTCTTAACGTGTACTCATGCAATCTTGATTTGAAGCTTTTGTGACTGCAAGAATCCATACTCTTTGGTTCTTTCGGTAAAGTCACGTAGGTATAAAATAAAATAAATCACGACGTTTCGGGCGCAACGATGATGGACGCTTGTGTTCCGCCCGAAACGTCGTGATTTGTTTTATTTTATACCTACGTGACGTTACCGAAAGAGCCAAAGAGTATGTACTTATGCAATTTGAACTCATATACTTTCTTTATCTTTATTCTAGGGGTGCCACGGTGGTTTAAGGTTATCTCCCTCGCCTGGTATGCAGAGAGCCCTGGGTTCGATGCCGACCCTGACGCCTGTTTATTTGGAGTTAATATGTTCTCCCCGTGCGAGCGTGGAATTTTTTCTCCGGGTTCTCCGGATTTTCCCTCCACGTTTATAAACACGCGTTTAGAGTATTTGGCTGCTATAAATTTCCATATGATAAGCCACTTCGTTGAGCCATCATTTGTGGCCAGGTTGCTTCTGAAAAAGAGCTCTATAGCTATATATATTTTACCTGGTAAAATAAAAATATATATAAATATATAGTTTAGTTGTATTTGTTTATCGTGATTTGTTAACGTTTTCTATACTTTGCACTCCGATCGTTTTTGTATTCAGTCTTGATGTGAAGCTTTCGTGACTACAATAATTTATACCCTCTGGTTCTTTCTTTAAGATCACGTTATTTTTTTCTACGTGACTTTCCCGAAAAAAACAGAGAGTACGTTTTTGTATTGTTTGTTTTTTTTTTGACCCGTCCATACTCGATATCTATGGAAAAAGAGCTTAATGGATAATCGGATTTGTCCAGGATATGTAAAGATTCTGAATCTGATCTCAGAAGCGATTACGCGGTCTGCAATATAGAAAAAAAATCCACTGCGCAATACAATTCGGCACGTCGCTGTCCGTGGTGCTGAGCGTTCAGGCTCTGTCGTGACCACGTGCTCGGAGCGACTCTGAATGTATCAGCGGCGCCAGAGGAGGAACATTCGCGAATGGAGCGCCGATTTAAAGGAAGCGGCGATATGCTGAATAAACACGAGAAGTGGAATGTAACAGGAGGGTCACATAGTCGTTTAATGACGATTCTACAGGAACTCAATGATCATAGCGCACGGGCACTTTGGCCAGAAACCCCTACTCCGAAATAGTTTTCGTTGACTCCACGATGTGGCGCCACCGCTGCAAGAGATGTGAAGGGGTGGGGGGGGGCATATAGTCGGCTGAGGGGCTGGGGTGAGCCTTTCTCGGTGCTGAAATCTTCCTCGCTCTCCCCGATCGCCTTCGTGTCGCGTCACCATCACCACTTTCCAATCCGTGTGCGCTGCCGCCCACCCCCACCCCACAGGTACCTATAATAGCGAGTGACGACGTCTTGCAGAGGCCAGGGAAGACCGCGTTCCCTGCGCTCGCGATCATGAACATCACCGCGCAACTGCTGGCGCGATTGCTCCTGGCCAACAACATGACTCGAGAGGAGTTCATCAGAGCGTACCACCTACCGCCAATGGTGTATGTGCCTCACCTGCCGCAGCCGCTCCGTCTGGCGTTCGCCGTGATGGGCGCCTTGGTCTTCACGCTGGCTCTCTCCGGCAACGCGCTGGTCATCTTCGTGGTGGCTCAGCGCAAGGCTCTACACACCGTGGCCAACGTGTTCGTGTGCTCGCTGGCCGTCAGCGACCTGATGATCACCGTCTTCTGCATCCCCGTCACGCTCATGCAGAACTTTTTCTCCAACTGGATCGCAGGTGACTATCGCACTCCGCGTTGCACAAGCTGCGTCTTCACGAGCAGCGATGTCGTGCGTTCATCAAAGCATCGCTAAGTCTCAATACTTTTACATTAGTAGGGTCCCTGCTACATTGCAAGTATCCAGATAATGCTCATGGGGCGATTACATGGTGCTGCTATAGCACGTTCGCAATTGTTGCGGAGATTTGCATGTTGAATCTAGCGACCGCCCTGATTAATCCTGCGGGTGTAAAGACGGTAAAAAAACGCGCCTTTTGCTTCACAGTGGGTGTTAAAGATGCAGTGATGTCTTTCGCAAAAGTAGGCCTTTGTGTGCCCTGCCTCATGATCCAAATGTTCTAGTTTTAAAAAATGACCCCCAAATTACTTAATTCTAAAATTAGTTTAACACGTAGACTTTCAATAGCATCCATAATAGAGTTTTTTTTGGGTTAGATCGCGTACATATATAAATGTGTCGTTAAAACCCGCCACCACCCGACACAGCCAACTAGTAAGGGTTGTCACGTAAACAGAACATGCCAATTCGTCACTAGTACAGCACAGCGGTGTGTTGGAGAGCCAAGCCACAACATTTACAATCTGAGTACGACGTTTCGCCAGTAATTGGTATATATCGCATTTATCGCCCCACCCTTCCCCCACTTCTGCTGCGTAAACTTGGCAGGACCCTCCTGAAAACGAATCACGATACTTCAATGAGGCTTTCCTTAATAAATAAGTGTAATAAATAATAAACACAGGCGTACAGATACGAGTTCACGAACGCATTGGCTCTACTGACATCTCCTGGCCACCCTGCATTTCAGCTGCTTTATCAATTATTGAAATCGACATGATTTTTCAACCCAAAGTTCCACAGTGGTGGATTGCAGACGTGCGCTGCATAGACTAGCGCTCGTATAATGTGGGCTTTAACGCTACTTTAATATTTGATGACAATAATAATTGAATAGTAAACGAATATTAAATATTCTGGTGAAGCATGGCTTACTGGTTGGCGTAGTGTGTTCTAAGCTTGACGACCGAAATTCGAATATGGCGATGGCTAACGGATCAGTTCACCGCACACGTCCTTTGTACTGAAAAATGTGCTGAAGTATGGTCAAACAACCCACCAAGGCCGACTCTGCGTGGGGTGGCCTTCATCCAACAGTGTATTGACAAAGGGTGGTAAATTATCGTTTGAAAAGTATCATTCGTGTATTTGTAATGTTTAAAAAAAAAAGAATTTCAACATACAGCATGTTTAGGCTCATATTCTAACCATCATCCAACTGACTTTTATCATGTGAACCGTCACTTTCACATTAAGGGTAAAGAGGATCCTTCTTGTGACTCATTCCCACCACTAGCCTCCTCCTCTTCCACCACTACCACCACTACCGGATTCATTTTTTTTAATCTCTCTCTACTTTGGACACAAGTAATTGTACACTTCTTCCGAGATGGTGCCACGGAAAATTCTTCTGCTGCTGTTAAATGCTTTCACGGTGGGCGCATGAAGCACGACCCCGGCTAACAGAGTATTTACAATTCTCGACATGCGCATTTATTCTTTACCACTGTAGAGATGCCGTATCCCTATTACAGAACCTCTACTTGCCCTGGGGTGCAGAAGTCAGAACCTCCCTTGGAATAAAGTACATTCTCCAGGGACATCGGATGCGAACAATAAACATCAGATATGAGCCTCCCGAGGATCAGACGTGAACCAGGAACATTCGACACGAACATCGTGAACATTAGACATTAACCTCATGAACATCGGACACGAATCTTGCCGATACCAAATATTCCCCCCACGAACATCAGAATTGCACAAGAAAACTTCATGAAAGCCTCCTTGAAAAATAGACGTGAATTTCATGAATATCGGCGAGCAGAGTAAAATAAAGGCTTCGATTTCATTCCCGACCAGAGCAGCTTTCTGTTTTCTGCATGTTCTCCCCCAATTCTGCATTGATTTCCTCTGGGTTTTCCCAGTTTTCCCCCATCATAATACAATTTCAATCTCGGCTCAATTTTGCACACGGAAAAAATTGATTGTCCACAAATATCTCACGTAGCAATCATCACCCCACATTGACAGTCAAATGCCATAGCTGAGACAGCAATCGACGGGCGGCGAGCGGTATTTGCTCTGTTGTTAAAAGGTAGAGTGCAATATAAATCCAAGCTCATTCATGAATGCATCAGTCATGCTCCTTTGAACATCAGGCATGTCCCAGTAAAATCAAGCGTGTTTCACTAAAAACGAGCAATTCCCAGGAACAACCTACAGTCGATTAAATTGTCTGTGACTGAGCGTGGCCCGTGATATCACAGCTGACAAACAATGAAGTGAGATGACCAGATCAAATATGTTCTTCGTGCGTGCATGGACTAAGCCATGTCCTTAGGTCCTCGTTGGCACTGCCTGAGATGGAAAATCGTGGCTGTGTTGTTGACACGTGTGCATTATTACAAACTGCTCGTTATTAACACGTCATTCCATAACCCACATGCATTGGCCATAAAAATCGCTTTGAACAACTGCTACAGTTCACGTGGTACCAATTCTGATCTTGTCCGTGGACGAGCGTGTTCCGTCTGGCTAATTTTCACCGGCTCATATATGTTTATATTTCTCGTATGTTCTGTTTGTCTGTCCCATTCGTATTGGCTCGTGTGTATTGTCCGTCTCGTTCTTTCTATTTAATTTGTACTATGTCGTCTGCACTCTCTGTCTCACATATTATGTATACTATGTTTAATTCCAACCATTTCTCTAAGGCGGGGCGGGGGGGGATTCATACATTCCAAGAATAGCAATTACTCTATTTTTACACTCACAATCCAACAGACTTATCAAAAGCGTACAAAGCTACTTCAACCAACTGATGGATGAAATTCATATTTACATGTCTGCATGCCAATTTTATAACCATACTGATTAATGAGGCTGGTTTTGTGGGGGACCACACATATTGTAACAACTATAGGGGCATCTCTCTTCTCATTGTGAGGGAAAAGGTCTTAGCAAGGATTATTCAACATCGCCTTGCCAGGCACGCTGAGGAAAGGCTTGCGAAGACCCAATGTGGTTTCAGACAAGGGCAGTCCTGCACGGATGCCATATTCTCTGTCAGTCTGCTACAGCAGAGATATAGGGAATTCCAACAAGACCTACATCTCTGCTTCATTGACCTGGTCAAGGCCTAAAAAACCATCAACAGGGCAGGGCTGTGGGCAGTTCTTCGGGCTTTCGGAGTCCCTGACTCTCTGCTCACAATCATTAAAGACCTTCATGATGATGGGCAGGCCCGGGTACAATTACGTGGCTGGGAGTCGGAGTCATTCCCTGTTCACATTGGGGTGCGACAGGGATGTCCTCTTGTTCCCACATTATTTAACATCTATTTCGAACACATAGTTGGTGAAGCCTTCGATGGCTGTTCCAGAGGAAATTGCATTTGAAACAGATACAATGGGAGGCTGATTGATTCCCGGGTGCGGTCAAGGGATGGCTCAATTTTGGTCAACCATGTAATGTATGCTGATGATCTGTTGATTGCTGCTCGCTGAGAGGAGGAGTTGGAGGCGCTGCTGCTGAACCTGGAGTGTGTCACTAAGCGGCGGGGTCTCACCATCAGCCCCACCAAAACTAAGCACCTGTCAGGGTATTTTGTGCCACCAAACACTCCACCACCTCAGCTTCCCATTGGTGATGGAGCAGTTGTGGAAAGAGTGGAGAGTTTCCCAAACCTGGGCAGTGTGCTTATGACCAGCTCCGGTTTGATACCAGAGCTCTCACTCCGAATCAGTCGGGCGGCATTATCTTTTAATCGGCTGCGTAATGCTGTGTGGAAGCTACCTGGTATGTCGCTCTGCGCGAATCTTCCGGGTCTCCTCAGCCCGGGCATGCCCTCCCTTCTCTATGCTTGTGTAATGAGTGACTTCCGCGACACGTCGTGCAGAGGGTACTCTTCTTTATTTCACACACGGGCACAACACAGGCCAACACAATCTTCTTCCTTTTCCGCACACTTAGATGTTAGCGTCCCTACAGGCTACACACATGGTCGATCATCCGGCGTGGTTCCACCCGTCCACTCCCGGCCTCGCCGCTGGCTGACGGCGTGCCGGTAAGGGCGGTGGAACTCCGCAGGAGACCTGCCACGGGGCAGGACGATGGAGAGAGATGACGGCGAGCAGCGACGCAGTCCAGACCCAAGACTCCACACAGCGACGCCGAGTACTCCTCCGCCCCTGCTTATATAGCCGCACGCGCGGCTAGGCTCCGCCTCCGGCCACGCCCTCCCGTGGAACCTTCCCGCAGGTTCCCGGAGTATCTCGGCCAGCCCCGCCCCTTACCTTTGGCCCAGACACGTCTCCCTCTGGCATTGTATGATGTTTTAGTGGTGCCCGTACCCGTGCTTCCCTTTTCTAACCAACAGGTGTCATCATGCCATTACACTTGTGAAAGGTGGACCGCTCTAATGGGACATCTGCGCCGGTTAGAAACATTCAGGCTGGCATGCCTACGATCCATCAGTGGGCTCCTCCGGCAGGCAAGGCTGTGTTGGATAGTTAATTTAGCCCTCATGCCCAGCCACTGCATGCGCAAGCAGCTTCTGTTTGGCCGCATAGAGAGGGCTTTATGGGCACAACATGGGCTGGAGAAAGAGATGGTCTAATGCGGCACGGGAGGATGTGGAGCTGAATGGACTTGCCGACGAATAGTACCAGCGGTGTCAAGAGGCTCGTGAAGTACGCTACTGGGAAGTTGGAGGCAGTCACCATCCAGCAACAACGGAGGGCAGAAGAGCGACGCTCACAACAACGAGCAGGGCGCCGGGTGTTTCAAATGCAGCAAGTTGGCACAGTAGGGGTACAGCTGGTGCATCTACTAGACATCTCAGTAAACCAACCCATGGCAGCTGGGTCTGTCTTGAGGCCTCCTGTCAGCGAGCCTTCGACACTTCACGTGGCCTGAAAGTGTACCTGGCCTGGCACAGGCGCCATGGTGACGTTACCGTTTACTTAGTTGCGAATGGCGGGTATTTGTATTGGTATTGGTGGCAGATGAGTGTCACTTTACGGGATAACTGTCTTGCTCCTGAAGAGTATGGGCATTGTCACCAAGGAGAGAACACCATTTGCCTCCCTGTAAATCGACAGAGGCAACTGGGGCGCAAGTATGCAAATACGTATCCACCTTGATGCGTTTCATTTCGCGAACAGCACGCGTGGAAAATATGACATTATCACTTCATACAAATTTGCCAGGTGGCTCATGAGGCTGATTTCTTTCAGTTCGCTGAGGCAGTACCCTTGAGATCCGATTGTGAATCTCATTCTTAATCTGATGATTAAATCAGACCCTCAAGTGTAACTAGTTGATAGTCTTTTCCCAGTCAGTAACAAATGCGCAAAACAACCGTGCTATGCCCAAATTTAAATTATTCTTAACATTAAATATTCGTTTCGATTGGCGTGTATCGAACACTCTTTGCAGGGAAATATAAAAGGTGCGTGCCGAGGTAAGAATAATATTTAAGGAAATGAGACGACAGCATTTTGTGTCATCTTCCACCGCCATTCTCTGCTGCAAACGTATGCGATACCTGCGAGTTCAACAGTCCAGATGTATTCTTGTCAGGACAAAATTGAAATGCAGCTGTGAAGAAGACAACACTATCCTATTTCCAGCTGCATCCTTGGCCGCGCCTCCTACACAAGCCTTAAGTCATGACTCTGCACGTCATCTGACCTTTCAAATTCACACGCAGTTAAGTTGTCAATAGATACCTGGATTAAGCCAATATTTTCGTTTATTCGACATGATAATGTGAGGATTATTGGTGTCATCTGCCAGGCAGGTCGCCATGGTGGCGTGATGTTATCTCCCTCGCCTGGTATACAGGAGGTCGTGAGTTCTATCCTGACCCTGACGCCTGTACATTTGAAGTCTGCATGTTCTCTCCCCGTGGTCGTGTGCATTTTCCCCCTCTACATTTAGAAGCAACATGCGTTCAGATTATTTGGCTGCTATAAATGTCCACAGGATAAGCCACTTCGTTGAGCGATAATTTGTGGCCAGGTCGCTTCTGAAAAAAAACTATATAGCTTTGTGGGCCTTACCTGGTAAAAATAAAATATGTGGGGTAGGAGTGCAGGGACCTCCTGTTCATTAACCACTATTGAACTTTAAAATCTAAATTGAAAACGCATTTCTTTAGAACTGCTTTTTGTGTGTAGTTTGGTGACCTTTCTCTGCACCTCCGATTAGCACGGTGGGATACTGCACGGTGCTATTAGCCCAGTGTGTGAGAATTAAATACATGCTTTGTTCTTGTTATAACAATTACAACGTTGCTAATGAGTCTAGTACGAAATGTCTCGCCATCTATCGAGTGGTATGCCTCTGCTAATCTGTATTTAACTTTTTGGATTCTCTAGCCACTTTTATCGGATCAATAGAACAGTCGAGGTTCTTGCCAGGCAGAGGCGAACATAAACACATTTAAAAGTGCAAATATCGATAAAAATAAATAAATAAATGCATTAGTATTATGCAGTACGAAATTCCGAATAAAAATGTGAAGGAAAGCACTCGCGTGTACTGTGGGGCAAGGCAGACTGAGGGAGCGCTCCACCGATCTACACTGTTCCCATGCGTCACGACTTCTCGTTGGGTCGTCGTGCGCTACGGCCACGGATATTTAGAATACAACCCAGAGAATGTCAAATTGCACGACAATAAATGCGTCGCGAACACGCAAAGTGGCGATTATAACGCCCGACAAAAGCGAGGGTTCTCTGGGCATTACGAAAAACAACTCCAAAATTAATAACGATATGTACGAATGTTTATTTTTTTATACAATGTTCTTCACAAATATATATATTACCAATTTAACACGTAGGCTTTCATTATTGATCTTTACCTTAAATAACAATGAGTTTAAATAACACATTCGATGCATGTAAATTATTTACTGTGTGTGTTTGAGACCGAGATACGCAAATCTGGATTATACGCTGTAGAGTTTCAACAGAATTCGCGTCGTTAGTTGTGTCCTCAGCTTTCCCGGGGAAGGGGGAGGAAGGAGCTGGGGAACTCAAGGGGGCACGACGTGAATGCTAATCCATTGCCCCCCAATAGAACAAATACATTTGCATGAATGATAACCGAATATGAATGAGTGTGCAATATGAATAACTGAATGAATGAGCAAAAAATCAACCCGTAAAAACTAAGTTTTTCACTCTAAATCCTTTATATGCGTGGCGGCTAGAGTCCTCTCGTCCTCTGGCTTGAGATGGCTGCCACCTAGGGGTCAGATGATTGTCTGCCAGCATTAAGCAATTGGTAATTAAATATTTTAAAAACATTTCCCTAAACAATGTAAAATTTTAGAAAAAAATTTTCACAAAAATTAATTATCGCACACTACGAGTCTGTGTGGAAAATGTCAGCTCGATTGGATCACGGGAAGTGGGTTAAAAAACGACCGAAAGATTTGCACGGTCGTAAGCAAGCAAGCAAGCACGCAAGCAAGCAAGCACGCAAGCAAGCAAGCAAGCGAACTTAATATAAAGGATTTAAAAAGAGCCGTGGCTCAGCTCAGCTCCATGACCGAGCGATGATGGAGCCACTATCACTCCTCTACCGCCTCGCTCATCCTCCCATCTCTCTCTCTTTGCAGGAGTGGCTCTGTGCAAGCTGGTGCCGTTCATCCAGGTGACAGCAGTGACCACCAGCATGCTGACCATGGCCTGCATCGCTGTGGAGAGATTCCAGGGCATCCTGCACCCGCTGCGCTCACGCTCGCGATACACGGCTGCACGCGCTGTCTCCATGCTCTGTACGTGGACACACCTGTAACATAATCGATATGTCATAATCGGAGTCTGTATTTATCCTAGCGGAAGCTGATGAACTATGGAGGTCTTTTTCACAGATGTCCAATAGGGGCGGGTAATAAAGTTACAATAACAAACAATACCAAACCAATGATCGGAGTGCAAAGTATCGGAAAGGTACGCAAGTCACTTTACAAAAATAAACATAAATTAAGGATACAAGTACAATTTGCAGAAGTACATCAATTCATGCAGATTTTTATACACTAAATGCAAGCTTGGGCAAGGCAACACAACAAAAACAGTCCCATCGGCTCCAGCTTTGCGTAAATCACGTGACTTATGTGGCCAGCCCGACTCTGTATCCCGACCCTCTCCCCGCCACCTGCCAAAACAGACACTGCTCCATGCAGCTTACTTCTGCTTCGGCCTCTCTTCTCTCTACTCTCATTCCCGTGAGATAGCACGCGTTCAAGGTTTCATTATTCACGGTGATTATATTTTTTGTGTTGAGTTTGTTGGCTACGTACGGTGCAAAAGAAGTTCAACATACATACATATTCCAAATGGTTTGTTTTTTCTCTGACAAGATATCGGGTCAGCGTGGAAGAGTAGGCCAAATACCTTCTATAGGGGCTCTATTGAGCTCGCTCTCGTGGAGGCCCTGCCGCCAGCAATTGAGTGAGAAAGACATTCCAGGGCTACTGCACATGTTTACCTTTCATTAGAATTTATTTTTTTACCAACCAAAACCTCACTGGGACTCTAGAGATGTGTTATTCCAGGAGGGTCTCGCTTGCTATGCACTCGGCTACACAAATTCGTGGAGGGCCAAATTTTTATACATAGGGCCTTATTTTAAGAAACAATTCATTGTTCTTTTTTATTATTAAATATGCATGAATAATTTTAATTAGTTCACTTCCTGCCGACATAATAATGTCGTCAGGGAGCAATTGTCCCTGCGAGACGTTTAGCCAGTATCATGAAGGAGTGTTTGGATACCGGTGTAGCCGGAGAAATCCACCGCCCTTATCATGGAAGAAAACTCACATCTTGACGCAGATTAATTATATTTACAGAGCCAATGCATTCAACCCATATGTGGCCCGAGCTCATTGCTGTACTATCATCCCCTGGCCACCGTGCTTTCGGCAGCCACGCTCTTATAAACTCACTGAGACAAGGACAAATATCCCCCATGTAGCCTCCTACACTGCTGGGGCAAGTGTTGTTAGCGAGCACGAGGAGGGGACGGTGTGGCAAGAACCACCACTCGATAGATGTCTTTGTCTCCCTATTGTTGATGTTTACACACCACAATAGATGCTCATTAAATACTTCAGATACCACTTGTCACTGGGGTTAGCTATGGCCAAGAATCAAACCCAAGTCGCAGGGATTGTGAAGTGGTGTGTGACCCACTGCGTCACTGTTCCACACACACACATATAGACTGTTGGAGCAAGTGTTGTTAGCGAGCACCTATTAAGGCTGGCACGGCGCATCAGGGTATGGGTGAGCAACACCAAGCCCGGCCGCTTTTGTCTCCCCTGGGCTGATGTATACACATCAAATCAGGTATTAATTTAAGGCTGAGTCAACCTCGGGGACATTTGTCACCGATGTTGGCAGTGAGCAGGAATCGAACCTATGTCGCGGGGTTGCAGCGAATTATAGGAACCACTACACTTCCGCTTATCATGCTCATACAGAGACTCGTCTACTTACGAACATTCGACTTACGAACTTTCAGAGATACGAACAAACCTGTCAGTATGTCCAGTCGCCTGTTCGGACCGGGAGTCGTAAGTTCAACTGCCGCGCAAAAGATGGCGGTGGTGGCATCTACATCTGCAGAACATGAAAACCGAGTGGCATTTACATCTACAGGAGATTATACAACTTTTAAAGCCATTTCCCGTGTTTAGTGTACATGCCGTACAACATGTTTGGAATCAACAGGAATAAAGTTGGACTTACGAACAAATCGACTTACAAACAGACCCTGTACTCACACAAAACAAAAACAAAGAGCCCCCGTCTAGCCTTTACAGACTGTTGGGGCAAGTGCTGTTAGCGAGCACCTATGAAGGCCGGCACAGCATACGAGGGGGTGGGTGGCCAGCACCACGCCCGACCGCCTTTGTCTCCCCAGTGGCGATGCTTACACACCGCACTAGGTATTCATTTGAGGCTGAGTCGACCTAGAGGAGGCCCAGGACAAACTCAGATAATTGTCACTGGAGTTGGCTGTGGGCAGGAATCGAACTCGGGTCACCGGGTTCGTAGCGCAGCACACTAACCGCCACTCGACCGCTCCCCCAACTCACACACACATACACACAGGCACATACACTCACAGAGATTCCTCATAATTAACGTTGCAGGCGTCGTGTATGGGAGTGGGGACACAACGGTGTGCAGACTGTCCTCCGATTCCCAGGACCTACATTTCATTTCCCAAAGTACATAAATAACATCAGCAGCAGTGGGTACCTCATGTGTAAAATATCAGCACTGGAGGGACACCGGTGGCCGTGCGCATCATCTCATGGTGTGCACGGCCACATACAAAGATAACCCCACTGCCCTTGTGGTGCACGTGCTGGTAGCGAGCACCCTTTGATGCCGGCATGGCGCACGAGTGGGTGGTTTGGCCGGCAATGTTCATGTTTTATACACCGTGACAGGTACCCATTGAAGGACGAATCAACCGAGGAGAGGCCCAGGACTGGTTAAAATGTTTACAGCTGACGTTCACAATAAGTGGGAATCAAAACGCCAAAAGGGCCATTGGGCTAATTGGTTGTGAAACAAAATACTTAAATTGTTATGTTGAGAGACATATAAGTAGACGTGGATTGCTTGTCTATGTTGTTATCTATATTCTCCACAACGACGCCAATGATTATTTTAGTAACCAAACTCGGGTCGCAGGGTTCATAGCACAGCATGTTAACCACCATACCCACACACAACTACAAAACATCCCCATTCCTTTTGTTGCTGTGGGGCAAGTGCTGTTAATGTGCGCCTACCGAGGCTGGCACAGCAGGGTGGCTGGGCAGGCACGCGCCCTCACCACAGCAGTGATTGATGAATTCTGAGTTAATTCCCAAGCTCTAAACTGAGGGCACTGCCCTACAGCCCCTTAGTGCCAGGGATGTTGCCCACCCCCCCCTGCCACCGCTCTCTGCTAAAGTTTTTTTAGGCCACCGCTTTAAACAAGGTCACGCTGCAGAGCTGCTGGCCCATAAAGCAGTGTTTTACTATGAGTCTTCACATTTATTTTATTTTAAAAATTATATTACATTGATTTTAAATTATTTCACCGATTGTTAAATGGTTTTCCATTATTCTTTGGGTCTTTCAGTAAAGTCACGTAGATAGGTTCAAATAAAAATTTAAAAAACTACGACGTTTCGATCGCAACACAAGCATTCGTCATCAGGAAGAGGGGGTTAGTTTCTAAAGGCAAACTGTTTATAAAGGTTTGAAATGGGCGTAGCCCAAATGTCAGCAGCCAATGTTAATGTAGGTGGTGGGCAGCGACCGCGACGGTGATGGGTTTTCCACCAATCAAAAGGCGGCCCAGTAAAAATGTGCATGTTAATGTAAGATCGTTGAGCTGCCTCCACGGTCAGCGCCCTGAGGTGGCTATGTTAATGTAAGAGATTAGCATGATTTGAAGCTTTCGTGACTGCAGGAATCCATACTTTTTCGTTCTTTCGGTAAAGTCACGTAGGTAGAAAAATAAAATAAAACGCTCGCTCGTTCAGCAGTTCCACTGCTGGATTATATTTTTTCCGCCTGAGGACGACCGCTTGTGTTGCGATCTAAACGTCGTGATATATTATTTTTTGTTTTATTTTATGTTTCTACCTATGTGACTTTTCCGAAAGAACTAAAGAGTAGAGATTTTGCATATTAATGGTAGACCGCAGAGAAGCAACCTCGAGCTCTGCGAGCGAGGTAGCTGTGTTAGTGGGAGAAATTTAACCTGTTAATGTAAAATCAAAGAGCCGACAATGACAACTAAGATTGGAAGGTGGCAGGATGGAAACATCACAGCCAGTTATGACTTAAACTGGTTGATAACGTCCTTCCAATGATTGCTCAGTTTATACCCATCTTCTCTAATGAAATTGTGTCTGTATATATGGATGGCTTCATGAACGAATCTTTGTTGATAGCCAGTGGGTTTGCAAAGTACCTTCGTCTTAGAGAAATCAATTTCGTGTGAGCCCACCGCATTAAAACAATGATCACCCACGGCCGAGGTATTGGTCCAATGAGCATGGTTGGCTACGTACGGTACGTAAGAAGTTCAACTTACATGCATACAATAGGTTTTATTTATAATAATACAAATAATAATATACTGCACACATTATGAATTTTCCAAAAGATTACGGCCTCCCCACTCCATGCTAGTCATTGTTTTTTTTTTCACGATACTTCACCACACTGGTCAGTGCAGGTTGGTGAAGTGGGGGTAGAGCAGGTCCACTTTTGATATCCCTCTCCACTGAAGTTAACCATGACGGTGAATAGAAATTGAGTTGCTGAGATCAAAGGGCAGCGCGAAAACCGCTATACAATCTCTCCACCCACGCGCTTGATTTGACTGGATCATATTTTACAGTTGGTGGGAATTTGGCTTGGAAGAAATTTTGGAAATGAGATTAACATGGCAGCTCTATAGCTCCTCAAGGAGAGCATACGTTGACATTTCATGTGGAAAGGGAATAGGAGACCTTAACACAAAATGCATGGTCCAAATTTGCCAACTTACAAAATGCTCAGTTGTGATTTTACATAGCAATCATTGGCTTTGAAACACGTTGACAGAACTCTCCTCAAGAAGAGTAATTACATTGTGTGAGGCTTTCCTGGGTGAACACGTGCAATTACAAACAATCAATGTAAATACACTGCACTTTCTGACCCTGCACGCCCACTCATAGCCACCTACCTTGTGTGGATACGCTCTCGCTACAGTTAGTTTGCTGTGCCTTTTTTACGCCTGATGAAGGAAGCTCGTGTTGCCTCCGAAACGTTGTGATTTAATTGAGTTGTTTTCATTTATTTTATTTTTTTGATTGTTTTACCTACGTGACTTTACCGAAAAAACCAAAGATTATGAATCCTTGCAGTCACGAAAGCTTCAAATCTAGAAAGAGTATGGATACGTCTGCTTGGTTCTTTCGGTAAAGTCACGTAGAAGGGAAATAATAAAATAATACAAATAAAACATAATAAAATAATTCGCAGGACGTTTCGCCACAACGCAAGCTGCCGTCTTCAGGTGAAGAATGAAACATCACCAAGCTTGGAGCGTATATTTAAGCTGGGTTGGAGAGGGAAGACAAGCGCCTAGACAAAATAATTTGCATATCAAGAGGAATTTAGCATTTCCCATAAATATGCTAAATTCCTCTTGATATGCAAATTATTTTGTCAAGGCGCTCTTCTTCCCCCTCCAACCCAGCTTAAATATACGCTCCAAGCTTGGTGGTGTTTCATTCTTCACCTGAGGACGGCTGCTTGCGTTGTGGCCGAAACGTCGTGAGAATTATTTTATTATGTATTATTTTTATTATTTTATTATTTCCCTTCTACGTGACTTTACTGAAAGAACCAAGAAGATGAATCCCTGCAGTCACGAAAACTTTAAATCGAAATAGTATGGATACGCTCTGTATTGTTAGGACTAGGGCATAGGTTATCACGGCCGTGTGGCTTAGCCCTCCGATGTGATTTCAGGTTGCACCACGTGTTGTTAGACATGATGTCCAACGTTTCACTCCACCTCTTCATCTCCCAACACGTGGAGTGAAATACCGGACACGATGCTGAATAACACGCGGCAGTGCAACTAAAAAAGACATTCGACAGCTCTGCATTGGTTGGTGTCGGTTGCTCCATAGGTCTATTAAGTGGTGACCTATACCATTTTCCCCGTGCTTATTGATCAGCCGACATTGCAATATCTCTAATGTGTAATGACAGTGGCAATCGATAGCATGTAATTGTTGTTCGTGTTTGTCTGCCTTGTCTGCAGGTGGAGTGTGGCTGGTGGGGCTGTGTGTGGCGGCTCCCATGTTTTATGCACACACAGTGCAGGTGAGTAACAAACCATCACTGCCCATACACAGCATGCCGAGTTTTCATCCGTTTCATTCTATGATGGATGTGTATACTTCCTTCTTAAAACGGTAGAAATATCATGGGACCTCCTTTGCCAGTGTCAAAATATAAGAATATGGTTTTCCCTTTTTTTCTGGCAACAAAACAGGTGTTAAGATGTTAAAACACCAAACTGAAACCTTTTGCAAGGAATCATGTCCGGATTTACTCTACAACACACCAGTGGGCTGAAGAAGTAACTAATTGCGTTTTGTTTACGTGACAAATCTCTTACTAATTGGCTGTGTCGGGTGGTGGAGGGTTACGACATATTTATAATTACGCGATCTCACCCGAAAACTTTTATTATTAATAATATTGATCGCGAAAGCCTTCGTGTTAAAGAGAGGTAGGACTGTAGCCAGGAAAGTGGTGTGCCAGAGATACCAAGAGAAGAGAGAAAGTAGAGAAAAGAGTAGGATGGTCAACCGTGTCAAAAGCTGATGACAGATCGAGGAGTACAAGAATAGAAGAGAGACCATCATGAACATAGCCAGGTGATTCTCAACCGATAGAAGAGCTGTTTCGGTTGAATGACAGTGACGAAAACCAGTTTGGAATTGGGGAGTAGAGAGAGTTAGAAGATACGTCGGGGGTGAAACGAGAGTACCAGGTGTTCTAGGAGTTTGGAGACATTGGGGAGAAGGGAAATGGAGCGGTCGTTGGCTCCAAACGCATGTTTCTAAATCTGGAGGGAAATACCGGAGGACTCGGAGAAAAATGCACGTGACCTCGAAGAGAACATGCAAACTCCAAATATTTAGGCATCAGGGTCGGGATCGAACCCACAACCTCCTGTATAACCAGGCGAGGTAGTTCACATCGCACCACCTTGGCGCCCGACGTCTTAACAAAAATATATGGAAATTCACAAAACCATTTATAATGTTTGAATAGCTTCAGTGAGACTGCATAAAGAAGGTTAGAAAAAGCAAATTGGAAAGAGGAAACGGGCACGTAGACCTGCATTTTCCAAGGCCATTCACTGCGATTCAAGAATAGTTTATGAAAATTTAATTGGAGAAATTCTAATGAATGGTGAAATTATTAACCATCTCAAATCGGCAGACTTTGTCATTCAAACAACCAATGGGAATGATCCACGCGAAACGATCGAGGCATTCAATGAATTAAACCCTGCAATGTAGGACTAAAGATACAGATTGGGAAAACGAAAGTTACAAGTTTTGTGAGCAAAATTTTTTTTTCGGACGGACGCAACTGGAAAACACATCAGAAAATGTAAAACTAGGGCAGTTATTGAATGCAGAACAGGTAAGCAAGGGCTGGATGGTAGTGCTTTTCGAAAATAACAACAATAACGATGCTGATGACTCACGCATGTCATTCAGCATTGTGAAGGCAACGAGGGTTGGTGGTTCACACACGCATTGGTGAAGCTCAAACCACCACTGGGCTACGAGGTCGCCATCTCCTGGCTTGCCAGGGTATGGCAGTACAGCAAGTGGAATCATTGACTCCTGTCTGGTGAGTACCGAGTGGTAAAGTGTCAGATGTATCTGGAGAGGGTCAGGTGGATGGCTAGTGGGTGGGTGGTGTCATGGAAATGTGTCTCGTGAGCGGTATCAGGCTAGGATCACGTGGCAGGTCAGCTGAGTGGTGAGTATCTGCTGGCAGTGTCAGGTTAGTAGTGTCACGTGAGTGCTGAGTGGCAATGACGCGCAGAGCCCATGGTAGAGAAACCAGTAAGGGGAGAATCGTTGACAAAAGGGGACTGAGCCGATGGTGACGAACACATTCCTGCGGAGGGAGCTGGTAGGAACGTTGGGTTGCTCGGTCAATGGCCAGGGTCAACGGCGGCGTGGTGTATTCCGCAAATATGCCCGACTGTGAGGGCGGGCACGAGACGGCGTGAGTAGGTTAAACGTTGAGTTTTATAAGGGCACCACGGGGTGACCAGCCCCTCCCCACCCAGCCCCACCCCTCCCACCCCCCACCCAGCCCCACCCTCCGCACCCAGCCCCTCCCCACCCTCCCCTCCCCACCCAGCCCCTCCCTCCCCACCGAGCCCCACCCCTCCCATTTTCCATGCACGACGGACGGACACAATAATCCCCTGTAGGCTGGTGGAACCAGGTGGTTCCTACCAGTATAACGCCGTCTGTAGGAGGAGCTGCCGTCTAGTTAATGGATATAAAGGTTGTTTTAAAAAAAATGTTTCAAATTGTCTTCATAGCGTGGCAGTAACTTTTAACAAAACACCAGCGTCCACTGTTATTAATCTGTCACGCCTACTCAATATATGTGAAAAATATCTTAATAGCTTATTGGCTTCCTCCAGTATAAATTAAGTTTTCGATTAAATTCACAGCCTGCCCACATTTATTTCACAGCTTTTTGAAGGAGGATTTCATCAACTTGGCAGAACGTTTTTTCCTGTTGATCCCAAATTCTTTTGTGTAATTCTTTTCAACTAAGTTTGAAAGCATATATGAATTAACTCTGCCGTTTCATCCATCTGTAAAAAAGCGGGGTAGGAGGGGTGGGTGATAACTCTTGTAAAGATGTTCCAATATGAATTCAAGTTTGTTTAACACGTAGGCTTTCGCAGCCAATATATTCCATAATAGAGGTTTTTGGGTTAGAAAGTGTAAATATAAATGCGTCGTTAAATTCACCACCACCCGACACAGCCAATTAGTAAGGTTTGCATGCAAACAGAACATACCAACTCGTGACTAGTACAGCACACCGAGTGTGTTGGAGAGTAAATATGTTGGTCAGACAGGACGAATTATCAGCATCAGTCTAAAAGGACACCAAAGGAATATGAAATACTCCCAAATACAACTGTGGGCAGTGGCAGACCACCCGTGCCAACAAGGACACTCAATTTATCTTGATAATGTTGAAGTTTTGTGCAAAACTAGTTACTACTGGCCAAGACTAATTAGATAATCTATCGACATTGAGAGAAATAAACATAATTTTAACCGTTCGGATAGCTTAGTGCTGCTTGGAAGCGAATCATCAAGTAACACACTGTTTAACTGCATACCTTTAAGGTGATTAACTATGAGCAGACAGGTGCTGCGATTTGCGTTCACACAAACAACAGGATGTACAAGAACAATATGCATACATAATGCTAGTTGATTACCATATGAATAACCCAACCGGTAATAAATAACCATTATAATTAATATGCATTCATTAAGACCCCCCCCCCCTACACCCTCTGACCTTTGCACCTGAAGGGCTCGCAAGTGACAAAATCACATCTATCCCTCTTTTAAAGAACGAAACCGGAGGATTTCTAAAAAAATCTGGATGTCCGCCTGATGATGCTAGTTGTAATTACTGCCGAAACGTCGTACTCAAATTGTTAATGTTGTGGATTTACTCTCTAACACACCGGTGTGCTGTACTAGAAACGAATTGGCATGTTCTGTTTATGTGACAAACCTTACTAATTGGCTGTGTCGGGTGGTGGTGGGTTTAACGACACATTTATATTTACGCGATCTTACCCAAAAAAAATCTATTATGAATTCAACTTTATTATAAAGTTGTATTGCTAATAGGTACTGGCCCAATTCAGAACTAGACTCATTGATCAAAGGGTTGCAAAATAACTGGTGACACTATTTGAAAATATTCAAACTCAATTTGCCCTGACAGATACCTGTCGGTAATACGAAAATGTTTTTTGCCATTGAGGACAGAGTTTAAATGCGGACAAGTGCAGACATTGATGCATACTGTGAAGGAAGATTCCTCTCTGAACCTACCGGACGCCCAATTATCACGGCTGGCTACGTACGGTGCGAAAAAAGTTCAACATTCATAAACACACTGAATGAAGGATTCAGAGCACTGAACACGTGCACACGATAACGCTGTGGTCTTGTTCAGCAAGCGAGTGTATGCGAGAAGACACATTTGGCATTTGCTTTTCAATGAACGAGAGCACGTGCCGACTTTCATTTGTTCACAAGCGCGATCGTATCGTCGTCATTTTTTTCTACCGCGACTCCCACGCGGTAGACCTTGCGACGCTGCGACAATGGGGAATTTTAAATGGCAGCAGTACAATCAATCTCTCAGTGAACACATTATTTTGCATTGGCAGCGATGCACAAGCACAATGAACAAAAAACTGAACATTCGTCAATAGCATTATCTCTGTTTTTAAGGCAGCGTTGTGCACGAATGTGTTCAGTTTTTTTACGTCACCTGGTAAGGGATTACAGACCCATTACAATGTGCAGAAACAATTTAGCACCGAAAATATACACAGACGTATGATAATAATCAACATTTATGCTAAATCTGTGCATGAACCTCGTTTTTATTTCATCCACTTAATTGCTGGTATTGTTTTACACAATTGCTGAGCACAGGCCCAAAGGCCCCCAAAACCCCCAAATGGCCAGCAACAAGCATCACAAAGTTGTAATTTCTGAAGTTAAATTGCACTCGTTTTTTCTAATTGAGCAAGGTTATAAGAGGAAACACGCAATGAGAGACCATTCCCAAGTGGAGCAGTAGGAGGGAAGAAGCAGAAGGAAAATAGTTGTGACCTGCAGTGTGGTGGTTGAACACATGCTGGATGAGATGAAACAGTCAATATGGTAGTGTAGTTTTATAGGGGTGTTGGTGGGGCATTCCCGCATTCCAGCACTGTTAATCAAGGCTTGGAGGATCACAGAAATGTTAAATTTCGATTTAAAGCTTTCGTGACTGCAGGGATTCATCTTCTTGGTTCTTTCGGTAAAGTCACGTAGAATGGAAATAATACAATTATAAAAATAAAACATAATAAAATAATTCTCACGACGTTTCGGCCACAGCGCAAGCAGCCGTCCTCAGGTGGAAAGCAGGTCTGTCTTCAGACTCTGTCTACTCGACAAACCTGCTCTCCACCTGAGGACAGCTGCTTGCGTTGTGGCCGAAACGTCGTGAGAATTATTTTTATAATGTTTTATTTTTATTATTTTATTATTTCCATTCTACGTGACTTTACCGAAAGAGCCAAGAAGAAGAACACAGAAATGTTGTGAAACTCTCTTCTTTTGGGCGTCCAAATGCCATATCATAGCTTGCCAGAAGGCAGTTATGTAAGTGGACTAATCGCCATCTGTTACTATCCCGTTTAAAATATATTAATACTTAGAGGGCCACAGAGCTTGGGCATTTATTGGTGCCTGCTGACTGTCTGGCTGCTGCTTGTCTTCCTCCAGCGAGTATTTGTCCACATTACAGATTTAAATAATTATTAGCTAATGTGTGGGAGTGTAAATTCGTGTAAAATGTGCTATCTGCAAACACATGCCCTTGCAATGTTTTCTTAAAGTGTACATATTGTGCCCACACTGGACATCTGTGAAAAATTCTCCCAGTCGAAAGAAAGATTCTGATCTTGACATCATCATCATCATCCCCGGTTTCAATCTGTCCCGTGACCGTGGCGGCGGTGCAGGTCACGTACGACGTGCTCTATGACGCGTCGCACACGGGCTGCAGCGAGCAGTGGAGCCGCGCGGAGCACCGCCAGGCGTACACCACGACGCTGCTGCTCGTCACCTTCGTGCTGCCGCTGCTCACCATGACGGCGCTCTACGCTCGCCTGGCGCACGAGCTCTGGGTCAAGACGCGCGTGCACGACGCGGTGTTCAACGCGCTGCAACGCTCCGAGATCAACAAGATCACGAGGTGCGCTCTTGCCGCGCGTGACGTGCGGTGCGATATCGGCGTGGTGGGGTCGTATCGGGGTTGTGGGTGTGGGTGTGATTTGCTCGCGTGCGGCGTGATGTCGTGTGTGGCGTTTCGTACTGTGATGTCGTGTGTGGGGCAATGGTAGTGCAACGGTTAGCGCGCAGCGCTACGTAACCCGCCGACCCGAGTTCGATTCCTGCTCACGGGCAAAACATCAGTAACGATCTTCTTGGTTCTTTCGGTAAAGTAATTCAGACGCTGTCGCCTCGACAGACCTGGTTTTCACCTGAGGACGGCTGCTCGCGTTGTGGCCGAAACGTCGTGAGAATTATTTTATTATGTTTTATTTTTGTTATTTTATTACTTCCCTTCTACGTGACTTTACCGAAAGAACCAAGAAGATGAATCCCTGCAGTCACGAAAGCTTTAAATCGAAAAAAAATCAGTAACGATTACATTAACCCGTCCTCGGCCTCCCCTAGGTCGACTCAGGCTCAAATGAGTACCTGGTGCGATATGTAAACATCACCTCTCGTGTGCCGTGCTGGCCGTCGCAGGTGCTCGCTAACAGCAATTGCCCCAACAGTCTGTTAAGGCTACATGGGGGATCTTCGTCTTTTTGATATGTGGTGTGCGGTGAAGTGGTGTAGTGTGGCTATGATGGCACTCAGAATCACTTCTTTCCCCGTTGTGTTGCGTGGCATTGTGTGGCATAGCTGGGGTATGGGGTCGTGTGGCTTGGTTGGTGTTCGGTAGTTGTTGTGCAGTGTGGGATAGTGTGACATGTCGTGGGATAGTGCAGTGTGGGATAGTGTGCAGTGGCTGGGGTAGTGTGGAGGAGTGGTGTGTGCGATAGTGCTGTGCGTTGTGTAGTGTGGTGTGTCGTGGGACAGTGTGAAATAATGTGGTGTGGCGTGGCACCGGGATGAAGACATTTGACTCAGAGGTCGCTTTGTATGTGCTGGTTTCACAAGCGAATGCACGATGGAGTCTGCAGCATGTTGGGATGATGCTAAAGTACAAAATGTATTATATTAAATATCAAGGAGGTAAACTATAGCAGTGTAAGTGATCAAAAGAAATGACTCAATTTAAAAAACCTTCATGTACAGAACAATATTTCTGCCACTTACCCATGAAAGCTTCCCCAGAGAAAATGTATACCAGGATGTCAAGCAGTCCAGTATGTTCCAAGTTCGTTCGCTGCTTTACATATACCCACAGTTGATTTGCAGAGTTGGTGGTGCCGACCCATTGGGGGACCAAGCAAACATATTTTGGTGGCCCCTTCCCTTTCAATTAATACAATTCTCGTGAGATGACAGAAAAGATATGAACATGAAATATAGATATGGTTCGATGTGAAAACTTTAGACAAGAGATGTAGTGAAATAGGAAAACAGGGATGCAGACCAGAACGAGAATAATTGGCTTTTCTTGCATAACTACACAATGTATTCCACCACAGAAAGTATGGTGCAGGGTAATTGGCAACACAGCATACGCGAGGATGCAACAAGGTCGACAACTATATTGGGTTTGAGCAGATTTACTCTTTGCGCACATCGGGAGATTACACACAGTGAGGGAGATAGACGCAATTCATCATCATCACAATCCATGGGCAGATAGCCCGTAGGAATACACTATATTCCGTCATTTGTTTCCACTTTCCTCTGTCTTGTACCAGTATGCTCAAGTAGTGCACATATTTCATATATTTATGTCGTCCTATATTCCTACCAATCCCAATGACACTCACGCAATATGCAGGTCGTTGCAATCGGTAGGCAGGTGAAATAAGCCCCCATTCCATCCAGGGCCAGATTACGATTTTGTAGGCACCGGGGCTACAGGTACTGTGAGGCCCCCAGTAATATTTTCAAAAGGAAAACAAAGTTAAGGAAAAATCAAATTTATTTTTACAGGGCTAACAACAAATAAAATGCAGCATTCACAAGTAAAATGACTTTTCACTTCATCTCTGGAGGCCCTCCAGCTGGTGGAGTCCCCTGGGCTTGCAGCCCCTAAAGCCCCCGTGCCTTAATCCAGCCCCGAGTCCATCCCATACCAAGCAACTTAACCATCCACACACCTGGTAATCGAGACTTCAAGTGCAGTTAAGTGTTCACAGCTTGCGATACGTATTTAGTCTACACAGATTCAGCAGAGCCGCACAGCACATTAGCTTCACAAGAATTCAACCGGGAGACCAGCACCCTCATCATCAGTTATGATGATAATGAGGGTTCAGAAGCTTGGGCTGGAGCATTGCTTCTGTGCACTCCTGTCAGTCCCCACAAGACACTGCTCGATGAATTGCCTCTGGTCTCTGCCGCTGCCACGATCTGCAATGAGCCGAGATGCTGCTTTTGTTGGTCATGGATGAGCTGGGAGAAGTTTTGGCTTGCTGGCTCCCTATAATGAACTGCCTCGAGAGCGTTTACACATCAAGTCTGCACCACACCCGTCTCCAGCCCATTGATCGTATAGGTTTACATCATTCTGGCCAGATCTGGTTGAGACCAGCCGCTGCCGTAGTCAGCTGTCAATCGTTGGTCCATCAGTCGAGCAGGAATTCTCAGTGCAAGAGAGCTTACTCCCCACACCAACTCACACAACGTGCCCTGCAGTTTGTAAAACTGTGCACAAGCTTCAATGGAACCCTTGACAATTGGCTCGTTTATTCTGATTTGAGGTGCTATTGTTGATAAATATATATATTTTTTATGGCAATACAACGCGAGCCCAGTGCAATGCACCGACCACAATACGGGTTGGGGGGGGGGGACAGAAACTCCCCCAACAAAAAAAGACCCGAGATCGGCGCGCAAGGGGCGTAACGAAGGGGGAAGTCGGGCTCTCTGCCCCGCGCTGGTGGAGACCACAGAGCGAGGACATGAAAGCTTCAATGGGGAGGGAAGATAACTTAAACAGTTGGGTAGAGGTGGGCGGGGAAAAGGTGGGGAGGGAAGCATGTGACAGAACACAGCAAATAAAATAACTTACGGCAACAAATTAACTTATCGTGATCTATAGTCCCACAGAGCAGAGATCCGTTCCAGGATTTGATGTGATATGTGATATACCCCTAGTTTTCATTTATCCAAGCCCCATGAGTTGCTTGGTTTACTTATGCTTGGTGCCATCACTGCATAGTTCACAGAGGTTATTCCCTTTTCTCGCAAACTGTCATCCTGATTAGGTGGTCCTCCAAGCTGCCTCCTAGCTACCCTTTCAATATTTCTTGTTGTTGAACAATACTGTGAAGACTTCGTAGGACCTGTGTGGTTGCAAGTCCATTATTGGTGATATGATCTTAATTTCTGACTCGCTGTGGGCAAGTCCCTCTTGGGCTCCATGTTTTTATTTATTTAACGAATGTTGTACACGTGATTCTAATACAGTTAGAGTGAGTTATGCAAGAAAGAAAGAAATATGTTCATCAATGTTATTTGTGAGTGGACGTCAGCCCACGTAGCCACAGAGCCATGTGACAGCCTTCTCCAAGGGTTCGGATGTCGTCATGTCCCTGGCTGCTTTGTGAGTTGACATTGCTGGGCACGGCACAAAGGAGGGTGTTAATTCGAGGTGACCTGAACGCTGTTGACCACCTGTGGCCCTATCCAGGAGTAAGAAGCGTGCCGTCAAAATGATGGTGATCGTGGTGATCCTCTTCGCAGTATGCTGGGCGCCCTTCCACGTGGTCAACATGCTGCTGGACTATGGTGAGTATGGGTCCCTTGTCCTCACGGACATCGGCTGTGCTGTTCACAGCAAGCATCGGTAGTGTGTTCGCCACTTGTCGTAGAAATCCACAGTTCTAATCCGGCAAGCCGTATTCTGCTTTAATGGACGTTAAATATCCATGATGCCATTTAAAGAAGATTAGGCCATTGTGTCGGTGTTCTGGTCGAATAAAAATACTTGCAAAATTACTTAATTGGGAAACAGTAATCATTACCTCCAACTGCAAAAACGTATAGAGTCTCAATGAGGCATTCTTGCGTAAACAAGGATAAATAAAATTAAATCACATGGTGACCGAAGCAGCCTTTCATTCGGATGGGCAGTACAATGTCAAACAGCCAAACTCAATTGGCCTAGACTCGATGTGTATTTGAACATAGGGGGAGGAGAGAAAATGCAACTCTTGTACTAGTGGTAGGAGTGTTATATTGTTCCCTCTCAAATAACAGGCTTCATGTGCCCCATCAGCTACTCGAGGTGACTTCACCATGGTTAATTGCCCGCCAAAAGTCTTAATTATTCCACTTGCTAGTCGGGTTTTACAGAAGGGATGTTGGGCCGAGTCAACCCTCAAAAACTCGGATTTTAACTCAGATACGATTCATCTTCTTGGTTCTTTCGGTAAAGTCACGTAGAAGGGAAGTAATAAAATAATAAAAATAAAACATAATAAAATAATTATCACGACGTTTTGGCCGCAACGCAAGCAACCGTCTTCAGATGGAGAACAGGTCTGAAGACTCTGTCTACGTGACAGACCTGTTCTCCACCTGAAAGCAGCCGTCTTCAGATGGAGAACAGGTCTGAAGACTCTGTCTACGTGACAGACCTGTTCTCCACCTGAAGGCGGCTGCTTGCGTTGTGGCCGAAACGTCGTGAGAATTATTTTATCATGTTTTATTTTTATTATTGTATTACTTCCCTTCTACGTGACTTTACCGAAAGAACCAAGAAGATGAATCCCTGCAGTCACGAAAGCTTTAAATCGAAATTCAGATACAATTATGAGCTTCTCGCTCTACTCATGAGATGCATGACCATACTGTATTAGCTTTGGTATGTCATGAAATAACAGGTGGACGATAAATGTAAAAAACAATTTACCCTTTATTTGTGTTTATTTGCACGGAAAGTGTTTGCTGTTGCTGTGCCTATTTATCTGTGGACATTTAGCTCACGTGCAAAATCATTTTACTGACAGTCTGAGGTGTGATGACGTGTGAAGCTCGTTCATATGTATTACATCTTAATACTGATGTGTATATCACAGCGGGGACCTCGGCAGAATGTCTTTTTTTACGTGGAGCATGCAAATCCCTGATGCTGGCAGAATGTGGAGGAATGCTCCAGCATATATAATCCTTGAGGATCCTGTACTCGCTCTTTGCAAAAACAAATTTCGTCTTTTGTTTTTGTTGCTGCTGTGCTCGAGCACCACTGAACTCCCTTGTAAAATAGTAAAGAAATTGGCTGAACGAGACCTATCCATTTAATCTAAGAAACTTAAACTCACTTGACAATTCTCCTTGCACCATGGGTCTAGGCCATTGACGAATCTTCTGGATCAGGCCTCTGTTGCTCATTCAATGGAAAATTATGATCTGTTGGGTCCATAATATCTACTTTTGGGTTCAAACTATGCTGAGTACCACTCTCCAGTCTGCTGTTTCATCTTTGTCTTACAGGCATATCGCCTGGTATGGGCTACGTTGCTTAATGTAAGATCACTGAACAAATGCATGTTGAACTTCTTTCGCACCGTACGTAACCAACCGTGCTTATCGGCAATGAAATGACATGTAATTTAGACAATGCACATCTCTGTCCAATCTGTCTCCCTGTCTCACAATCTGTCTCCCTGTCCCTCTGTCACTGGTGCCAAAAGGAAACCTGAAGATGAGCTTTGACATGGAGGCAATCACCTTGGCAATGGTGCAGCTCTTCGGATTCAGCAACTCGCTGTGGAACCCAATTGTCTATGCTGCCCTCAACCAGAACTACAAGAAGCAGCTGGCGATCGCTTTGTCCTGCCTGATGTGCCGGCGCCCAGATCGCATCGGCGTGAGTGACCCTCCGGGGGGGGTCACCGCGCCACCGGGGGCCGCGCTGCGCCTGCAGGGAGAAGGCGCGCTGGCAGGCGGAGGACCATGGCCGCAGGAGAGTAAGACTTACGCGGAGAGTAAGACGGGCACGACTGCGCTCAGCGCCACGATCACTCGCGCTGCCAAGATGCACGTGAGCAACAGGAGAGGTGCCGCTGACGTCGGCCATGTTGGCGGCCGCCAAGAGGGCGAGCCGAGCAGTGTTGGCGCCCCAGTGGGGACAGGCGGGGATGGGGTGCGCTGGGCTCGCGCCTGTATCTGCTCTGCAGTGCCGCTCCAAGGCGCTGGTGGTTCCGCGGGCAGGACGCGCCACCACCTACCTCTCTGCCGATTTCGCAGCCTGCGCCGACTCTGCGGAGGGATTGGTACTGGGGTGGAGCAGCACGCTATGGTGGCGCTCACCATCACTGACCCTATCTCCCCACTTGGAAAATGGGCCACTTGGCAAACAATTTCGTAAATGCCTTAAAATGTCCCTTTTTTTGCAAAGGGTTCATGTTTGGATGAGGGTTAGATGGTGTCTGCGAATGTCTGTAGGTTGTACGCTACTCAAATTTTCGACACAAAAACATGCACCAGCATTGTTGCTGTGCAACTTTGTTGTTACATTTTTAACATATATCATCTTGGTATTTTCTATTTTATTGCCATTGTGCTATTGGTATGTTATGAGAGAAAGTATCGACTGTATTTGGAACTCTCAGAGCACTGTGGCACCGTGTGAATTTGTAATCAGTACTTATGAAGAGGAGTCGGAGACTGGTTAAAGCATTTCTTTAGTCTTCAACCCACAGCCTCGAACACACCTTTAACAGCCCCTTTTAAACCCTCCATCTCCGCCCTCGTTCCCAATCCACATCTCTGTCTCGCGCGCCGTGTGCGTGTGACGTCAGTGCCCTTTAATCCCCTGACCCCCGTCCGGTGTATTCCCATGCATGTGATTGGTGTGTGATATGTTGAGTGCGGAGATTGCGTGAGGATGTCTCGGACATCCCCTACACTTATGAAAAAGATTTTTGTATTTACAAAATAGGAGAGACACTTTCCTATACACTCTGCCATGAGATTGGTAGCGCTGTCACATTTTATGTCAGGATGAACTGTTGGCTTATTACATGATGAGCACTATAATTATGCACGGGGGATGTAATACGTGGGCGGGGCGGGGGGGCAGGGGATGTCATGCGAAAGAGGGTCGCACCCACAGGTGGAGATATTAGGGGTAGGAGAGGATCGTCGGTCAAGGACAGGTACTTTAACTTTATTGTGAAGCAATTTTTCTGCCTAGCTGGAGGGAGTGGCAGGAGAATAGACGATCACATTCAAAGGATCTGTAGGCATATAGTAAACCTAACATTTGTTGGTCTATCAGGAAATTGCCTTTTCAGATCAATATTATCAAGCAGAATTCATTAATTTGTTTCTCAATCCACTTGTCCTGGTGACGGTCGTGGCGGTAGCATGTTGAGTATGGCGGTCCAGACATCCCTCTCCCTGGCGACAGACTCCAGCTCTTCCTGGGGAAATCCCAGGCGTTCCCAGGCCGGCCGAGTGACATAGTCCTGCCAGCGTGTCCTGGGCCGGCCCCGGGGTCGTTGCCCAGTGGGACGTGCCCGGTAGAGTTCCAGGGGAAGTCTACCGGAGGGATTCCTGACCAGGTGCCCGAACCACCTCAACTAGCTCCTCGTTATCCGGAGGAGCAGGGGCTCGACTCTGAGACTCTCCGGGATTACCGAGCTCCTCACCCGGTCACGGAGAGTGAGCCCGGCAACCCTGCGGGGAAACTTAATTTTGGTCCCTTGTACCCGTGTTCTCATTCTTTCGGTCATTACCCAAAGCTCATGACCATAGGTGAGGGTGAGAACGTAGATCGACATGTAAACCGAGAGCTTTGTTCGAGAACTCAGCTCCAGCTTGACTACCATGGAACAGTACACCGCCCGCAACACTGCAGACGCTGCCCCAAATGCCGCCTTTCTCCTGCTCCCACTTACCATCACTAGTGATAGAGACCCCGAGGTACTTCAACTCCTCCACTAACAGTAGCATTCCCCCCTCACCTGGGGAGCACAATCCACCGCCTCCTAGGAGTGAACAATTATCTCAGATTTGGAGGCGCTGATCCTCATCCCAGCTGCTTCACACTCGGCGTCAACCCGTTCAAGTGCACGCTGGAGATCACAGACTGGCGACAAAAAGAGGACAACATCATCTGCAAAAAAACAGTGACGCCACCTCCATGCCTCCGTACTGGATACTCTCCAAAGCTCGGCTACGCCTTTATATCCTGTCCATGAAAATCACAAAATATCCTGTCCATGAAAATATTTATCACAGGAGTCGAGACAAGACGCACCATTGACCGAGTCCAACACCCACAGTGAACAACTTTGATTTAACATCATAGGCATAGGCTTTACCTGGGACGCTGATAAGTATGATCCCTCTGTATTTGGAGCACCCTCTGATCCCCTTTCTTAAAAATGGGGGCCACGACCCCAGTTTGCCAATCTAGAGGTACTGTACCCGCCTTCCATGCAACATTGAAGAGTTGTGTTAACCACGACACTCCCACACTGTCGAGCACTTTCAACAACTCTGGGCGAATCTCGTCCACCCCAGCAGCTTTGCTGCTATGAAGGCTCTTGACCGCCGCAGCGACTTCAGCAGCCATGATGGATCCGACCCCCCAGCTGTTTCCAGGGCTGCCTCCTGAGAGAAGGGTACGTCGACTGGGTTGAGGAGCTCCTCAAAGTGTTCCTTCCAACTCTCGACTACCACCTTAGTTGAGTTCAATGTTATGCTACCCTTACTAAAAACAGCCTGGGCCATGTCCCGTCGACCCCTCCTAAGGCATCGGATGATTTGCCACAACATCTTTAAGGCTGCCAAGTAGTCCCTCTCCTTGGCCTCTCCAAACACTTTCCATACCCGGGGTGTTGCTTTACATCGACTGCTCCTGTTGCCACTCTCTTGGTAAGCTGGTACCTCTCAATCGAGTCGGGAGATCTTTTTTCCGAGCATAGCTTGGAAAACCTCCTTCCTCAACTTGACAAACATTGTCCACTTGGACTCAATGTCCATGACCTCCCCTGGAGTTTAGGAGAGGTTTTCCTGGAGGTGGCAGTGGAAATCTGTCTGCACTGGGTCTTCCGTCAGACGTTCCCAGAAAACCTACACTATTCAGTTGGGCTTTCTACGTCTATCTGGTCAGTGTCCCATGCACCGGATCCAACTTACCACCAGGTGGTGATCAATTGAAAGCTCCGCCCCTCTCTTCACCTGAGTGTCCAGAATATACGGCCTTAGGTCTGATGATACAACTATAATGTCAATCATTGACCTTCGACCCAAGGTATTCTGGAACTAAGTACACTCATGAGCATCCTTGTGTTCAAACATGGTGTTGTTATTGACATTCCTTGACGAGCACATAATTCCAATAACATATCACCATTCAGGTTCAGATCAGGGGGGGCATTCCTTCCAATCAGGCCTCTCGTGTTATCTCCATAGTTGTCCACGTGAGCATTGAAGTCGCCCAGTAAGATTACAGAGTAGGTATGCGGCACTCGAACGAGCACTGCACACACCGTCTCCAAGAAGGCCGGATACTCTGAACTGCTGTTTGGTGCACAAGCACAGACAACAGTCATAGTTGTCTTTTCTGAGACCTGAACTCTCATTGAGGTAACACTCTCATACACTGGGACAAACTCCAACTGAACAGCACCCAGCCGGGGGCTTGTGAGTA
Organism: Lampetra fluviatilis; assembly: GCF_964198595.1. Lineage (NCBI taxonomy): Eukaryota > Metazoa > Chordata > Hyperoartia > Petromyzontiformes > Petromyzontidae > Lampetra > Lampetra fluviatilis. The sequence continues at coordinate 12,482,129 of NC_136283.1, read as the reverse complement.
TCCCCACACCCGCCCAGGGCCTCTGATCAGGGGTTACTCCGGAATAGGAGAGAGAAGTTTGGTTCCAGTGCCAATGCTGTGTGTCGAGGTGGGACCGACGATATCTAGTCGATACCATTCCACCTCCTCCACCAGCTCTGGCTCCTCCCCCCCAGTGACGTGACTTTCCACATCCCAACAGCAAGTGTCCATTGCAAAGGTTCAGTTCGTCCGAGACCATCCCTCTCCCTGCCACACTGGCATCGCAGCCGCCCCTCGTCCTGCGGGTGGTGGGCCCACAGGATGGTGCCACGTAGCCATTTTGGGCTGGGCCTGACCGGGTTATGTGGGTCACCCGGCCATCAGGCGCTTGCCGATGAACGCCACCCCCAAGCCTGGCTCCAAAGGGGTGTCCCGGTATATCGTGTCCGGGCGATGTTCTCTGATTTTTTCAAATTAGAACCACTCATAAGGGGCTTTGTTTTGGACCGTTATTTGTCTGGAACCTCCCCCCAGACCTGTTTGCCAAGGGAGACCCTACTAGGAGGACAAGACTCCAGGCGGCATAGCTCTGAGGGTCATTGGAACACACAAACCCCACCACCACGATGAGGTTACGATCTTTCGGTAAGGAGCAGCATTAGTTTGAGTAAGGAAGCTCTGGTTTCAACCTTTTACAAACAGGAACATGTTTTTACGTGCATTCGCCGGTAAACAAATGGCACCAGCTCACAGGAATCCACAGGCTGTGTTGAACAGGCTGTGTTCAACAGGCTGTGTTCAACAGGCTGTGTTCAACAGGCTGTGTTCAACAGGCTGTGTTCAACAGGCTGTGTTCAACAGGCTGTCTCATGCAATATTACTCAAGAAGCAATGATCTGTGGGAGTACTGTTTCTCTTGTCAAGTAATTTTTTTAGCTGCAGTGAGAGCCCATTGTGGTAAATTATGTCTCCGAAAGAGGAAGCTCACAAACTATGCAATTAAATGTTTTTTCACAAATACCCCAGTACAGAATGTGTAATCTTGTACGGAAGATGACGTTTCATGTGTGGATTCTCAGCAGCAAAGCAAGGGCGTTGTCTGGCCACCGGGCACATTTGTATCCATCCAGCCTCACATAATAAAAACATATATATAGCTGTGCTATAATATGAGTAATTAATTACTGTAACCGATCATTGGATTCCTTATTACCATTGTCGAGCACTGGCTCAAAGGCCAAAAATGCCAAGCAGCCTGCAACATAACGACAATAATAATGTTGTAATAGATAAGAGTTAACCCGTTTCTTCAATCCTCAAGCATATATGAACTTGGGAAGTAAACGATGGGAGGGAATTCTAACGTTGATCCATGCAAGGGGAAAGGCAAAAAAATAAGTGTTGCAACCTGCAGTGTGTTGGTTGAACAATGTGCTATTCAACTAAGCTAATGATAAAATAGTGGGGGGGGGGGAGTCTCATCTCTGTTCCCACATGTCCCGCTGGATGGGAGGTGATAGGAAGATATTTGTGACATCATCAGTTGCATCACGCTGGACAGAGATTGAAGGGAGTTTCCCACCACGACTCACCATGTTGGGGCAGTCTCCATTTTTAAAAACGACCAAGCAATTGGGTCCTTTTATCCAAATGTTTTCCTCATTTCTGCATTCTGCACCTTTATTTGTTCATAAATGAGCAATGGTTAACTAACTGCATTAACCACAATACTTGTGGTGAGAATGCAAACAATTTCAGATTGGTGTTTAAACATCTTAACACCTATATTCTTGGTTCTTTCGGTAAAGTCACGTAGAAGGGAAATAATAAAAGAATATTGTTTTATATAAATATTATTTTATTATTTCCCTTCTACGTGACTTTACCGAAAGAACCAAGAATATTAATCCCTGCAGTCACGAAAGCTTTAAATCAAGATCTTAACAGCTGTTTTGTTGCCAGAAAAAAGGGGAAATCCTTATTCTCATATTTTGGTACTGACAAAGGAGGTCCCATGATGTAGCTGCTCACGCCGAGCTCTCATTACTCTGATAGTGCATTGTCTTTGGGCTGTACGCCTTTTGGCGTCCTCTGGTCTAACACCGTTTGAGACTAGGCTCGAAATAAAGCTGTCTCTGGTGTGGACCAATCAGTTTCAAAGACAATGCATATACTATCAGAGTATGTTTTTTCTTTTCATTCTGACCACTAGTATATGTGGTTAATGCAGACACGAATCCTTGTAAAAGGTTTCAGTTTGGTGTTTTAACATCTTAACACCTGTTTTGTTGCCAGACAAAAGGGAAAACCTATTCTCATATTTTGGTACTGGAAAAGAAGGTCCCATGATGAAATGGCTAACCAAGTTAAAGGTTGTCATGCTGGCTATTTAACTATACCAATACATTGTTTCACTGGCTTAAATGTTTGGACTTTGTGCAGGACATTGCTTTCAGCGTTGTCTTGATGACCAACCTGTTGCAAATGTAAGGAATAGGCCAGGTGGCCAACCCTATGTCTGTGTGGGGTGTAGCCTGCCAGAATAGTTTTTACAACTTCACAGGCAGGCCATGTTTAAAAGTATCAGAGCTACTGACAACTGACTTGGTCGGTGTTGCCACACATCAATCTGCTTGGAAGGCCTCGGAACATTCAAATCGGATTTGTGCAAAGGGAAGATTAATTAATTAATAAGGGATGGTTAATAACCGTTGGAAAAGGGTATTGGAAGAGAGAGGAGAACCTTCTAGAAAGGGGGGTACAGTATATATAAGTAGCCCTATAAGTATGGTCTCTATGTGTTTGCACATTATCTGAGAATAAACAATAAAGTTGAGCTATACTTACCTCGTCCGAAGTCCTTTTCACAAGCAAAAACACTGCAATCTTCCAAGTCTACCACCCATTTCCTTTGATGAAGGTGATAATTGGTGTACAAGATTATGGTAACAAAATGACAATTCAAGCAATTAATTCAGGATAAATGAGAAAGCAATTTGAAACCCACTTTATATTCGCAACATTTCATGAAAGCTTACATCTTCCAAATAACATAAGTTTAACGACTTTACCAGTAAAAAGTAGTACAAATGGAAGTTAGATCCAGGAATATAAAATAATTCGCCATAAATACATTTCCAACTCAATTTATCTGATCTTAAGAAACAAACACTATCTGTCCCTGCACCACTCTGTCCAAAGTATCCTCAAGTAATGCCAATGACTGCACAGTTACTGCCTTATGCATTCGAACTCGATGTGACTGTGGACAATTGTAGAAAAATCCTTTCTCACCATCACGAGACAATATCTGTGAGATCTCATTGACCAACACGTTTTTTAATTATTTTACAACTTTTCAGCGCAGAAGAGGGCCCCATGCATGGAGTGTTCAGGGAGACGCTTCGGATTTCATTTGGTACCAAGCTCTTACGCATGTGTAGTAGCATGGTTGGGCAGTGTACATTTCCCATTCATCCTTACCTGTAGTAGCAGGCATGTGTCAATAGGGGGTGGTATACTGAATGGGTAAGATGAGTCGGTCAGTTGGGCAAATAGGGCTCCCCAGACCCTAAGAGAGGGGTTGGGGGATATTCCAGAGCCCCCTAGAGAGTTCCAGAAGGAAGGCGTGGCTAGGGGCTGAGAGACCCTGGAACGGGTATAAAAGCCGGACCTCTGGACGGGTCCGGCAGTCATCGTCAAGCTGAAAACCTGCTTAGGCTAGGACCCTGGGAACCCCCGGACCCATCGTCCTTCTAAGGGCCGGGACCGAGTGGGTCAGTGGTCGGGACCCCAGGACCTTGGCTGGGTCAGGTCAGCTAGCCTCCCCTAGGACCCCTTAGCCGGAGGCTGAGAGTACGTAGCCCCAGTAATAGGGCACGCTAGCCCAGAGGCTATACCTCCCCAGGAATCGGGTGGAGTGGCCGCTACACCTTTGTGTTAGGGTCGTTACTGTTGTTATTGGAATAAACGTGTTGCCTCTACAAGACGTCTCTACTCTCCGTGAACCCACTACACATGCAAGCCGCTCTTGGACAGACACAGTGGCAGGGTTGGCCATGGGATGTGTGCTTTGAGGATACAAATATTAATGCCTATTCGTTGCTCTCTGCCACATCACTGCCGTGCAACAACTTTGCATGGTTAAGGTGTTTAGCAAACAATTAATTTGATGAATGTATGGGTCTATGTTCTTACAGTTTCCTCTCTGGTGCTTGTACAAAAAAAATCCGACAAGACATCGTTTGAGAAAAAGCAGCAGGTTAAAAACGACTGCAAGGCAATTTCTGCTTACTGTTAATTTATTTAATTTCCCAGCTGATCAACCACTCCTGCAGGGCTTTTGTGTCGCTGCCAAAAGAGCTTTGCTGCCTCTTAACGCAAGGTAAATGGTACGTAACTAATTCATTTCATTTCAATGGAAATTAGATCTGCTTCAGCATATTGGAAGAGTAGCATGAAATCCAAAAATAAATATGTATATATCAGAGGTGTGGACTCGAGTCATGCGACTTGGACTCGAGTCAGACTCGAGTCATGATTTTGATGACTTCAGACTCGACTTGGACTTGCCTCATCTTTGACTCGACTTGACTCGGGACTCGAGAGCAAAGACTTGAGACTTACTTGTGACTTGCACAACAATGACTTTGTCCCACCTCAGAGGTGTGGACTCGAGTCATGCGACTTGGACTCGAGTCAGACTCGAGTCATGATTTTGATGACTTCAGACTCGACTTGGACTTGCCTCATCTTTGACTCGACTTGACTCGGGACTCGAGAGCAAAGACTTGAAACTTACTTGTGACTTGCATAACAATGACTTTGTCCCACCTCTGGTATAAATGACAAATACAATACATGAACACAAATGATGGATCTAAGTACAAAAAAACAATTGTGCAAAACGCACAACCTTTACCTGTTGCAACGAAGACACAGCTTCATAAAAACACGGAAGTTTTAAATAATTGGAAGATGAACGTTCAACAATTCAGACATTAATATTGTAATAAAGTCCAACTGCCTCTGCATTGAAACAAATAATATAATGTTCATCTCTTTTCATATCCTTCAGACATTTTATTGGAATATCCATTTTCCCATGGCCGGCAGCCAGTGTACAAAGTGTAGGAATACTGGAAATCGTATCCTATTTGTTAATTGAAATATGCTATTGCATTCATTACGTTTAACTGCTTCACTGTCTAAAATGTATAAAATGTTCAAAACATATTGGATCACTGTCAGTGTGCTTTCTAATTATGAATTAACGTCACGGCAATTGGACTCATCCAACTCGAGAGGTGGAACGCAAAGTGCGGATTTCGCAGTCATTTAATGACGACTGTCCAGGCAACTCGACTGATGCGGAGTGAGACCTGTGCTGTCAAACCAGAGCTGGTCATACGCACACTACACAGGTAAGTTTTGAAAGGGCTGATGGTAAGGCCCCACATCCTAGTAGCACTCTCCAAGTCAAGCAGCAACGCCTCCAACTCCTCCTTTGAGTGAGCAGCCATCACCAGATAATCAGCATAAATAACATGGTTGATCAATAAATAGTCATCCCTCAACCGCACCCGGGCATCGATGAGCCTCCCATTGTATCTGTACTAGATGGAGATTCCTCTGATACAATCATGGAAAACTTGTCGATCGACATGGTCGAAAAATATTCAAAATAATGTAGGAACCAGAGGACATCCCTGTCACACCTCCAGCTAAACAGGGAATGTTCATTAAGCCGTGTAAGGTCTCACAAGGCAAGACTTGAAATATATTAAAATAAATGTCTAGAAAAGTTATCAAAGCCAAAATAAATATGTAATGAGCTACAATGATAGGCGCCGCGGAGGCGAGATGTTACTTACCTCGCCTGGAACACAGGAGGTTGTGGGTTCGAACCTGACCCTGACGCCTGTATATTTGGAGTTTACATGTTATCCCCATGGTCGTGTGGATTTTTCTCCACGTCCGGTTTTTCCTTCCACATTTCGGGTATTTGGCTGCTATACATTTCCATGTGATAGTCCACTTCGTTCGGCTTTCATTTGTGGGCAGGTCACTTCTTAAAAATGTATTTCTAGCTCCGTGGACCCTACCTGGTCAAATAGAAAAAGTTTACAGTTTTTAGAGATTTCATGAATAATAATGAGTTCGTTATCTTATCTCGATTCATATAGCACTTTTTCCAAGGCATTTTACAGCAATTATACAATTGTACGTGAGGTTATGGTTTACAATTAATAATTGGGTTATTGTAAGTAGTGGTGTAGTTTTAAAGACAGTAAAACAATAGGGATTGATAAGGAGGGATTGGGATATGCTTGGTCGTAGCTGGGGGGCGACAGAAAGATGGGGGGGGGGCGTACAAGTAATGAGGCAGCATTGCATTGGGAAGACAAAGGGGGTCGGCGAAGGGCAGGAGCCATGAGGGGGATGGGGACTACCACGAGTGAGTTTAGTGGAATATCAACACATTCATCAATAACACTGCCTTAAGAGGAAACAGCTGATAGGTGGCATTTCAGGCAATGGCCCTTCTTCATAGAACATAAGTGAATGGGATACATAATACTGGTAGGAACCTCCTGGTTACACCAGCCCACAGGGGATTATTGTGTCCGTCGTGCAGGGACGGGCTGGGTGGGGAGGGAGGGGCTGGGTGGGGAGGGTGGGGAGGGGCTGGGTGGGGAGGGTGGGGCTGGGTGGGGAGGGGAGGTTGGGGAGGGGCTGGGTGGGGAGGGTGGGGAGGGGCTGGGTGGGGAGGGTGGGGAGGGGCTGGGTGGGGAAGGTGGGGCTAGGTGGGGGGTGGGAGGCCGGGCATATTTGCGGAATACACCACGCCGCCGTTGACCCTGGCCATTGACCGAGCAACCCAACGTTCCTACCAACTCCCTCCGCAGGAATGTGTTTAAATATAAATGGCAGATTTGTGTCCTATGAAGAGGGGCAATTGACTGAAACATCACCTATTCAATATTTATTCCTTTTACAGCCAAAGTGTTATTGGTAAATGTGTTGAATTTCCATTGAGCTTGTGCACCACAGCCAATACAGCATCACAAAAAAGTGTGTTTCATAGATATTCAACTCGTTAACATAAACATATTATGGAGCATTACGGACATACACCAAACACCACTCCTATACCTGCACATACAAAATAAAAAATGTTGTCCATCAGCCTATTGGTTTTCCAGACCAATATTATCAAGCTGAGTTTGTTCAAGCAAGAAAACTCTGGTGTGAGCCTTCTTGTTAACAGTACAATAACTTTTAATTTATTTTAAAATATGTATCCACCAGCTCGCAGGAGTCCAGAGGCTGTGTTCGACAGGCTGCACGATGCAATATTTCTCAACAAGTGATGTTCTATGGAAGTGCTATTTCTCCGACATCAAGTTATTTTATGGAGCCCCAGTGAGAGCCCATTGTGGTAAAATTATGTGTTTCGCAAGAGGAAGCTCACAAACTATGCAATGAAACGTTATTTGATTTTGTTTTAGTATGCAGTTTATTCGGGCAACACAGCACACAAAATGACCTGCTTTTCACAAACGTCCTCGTATTTTTACTCCTGTACAGCAGATGGCGTGCCGTGGCAAAGCTATGCAAGAATGACACTCTTGACCACCCCGTGTGGCAAAATGTCTCTGCGGAAAGCTAAGGGAGTTGTTTAGCCAGAGGGCCATTTTCTTTCTCCAGCCTTATACCTACCTTCAGCATAGTATAAAATATAAAGCTGCGCTATGAGATGGCGTAATTAATTACTTTATCGATAATTGGTTTATTTTTATTTTTAATATAGTTATTGAACACTGGCCCAAAGGCTCACAATGTTCAGCAGTCAGCAACAAACTACACGAATATTGTTGTAATAGATAAGGTTTAAGGGGCCGTTCATAAATGACGTCACGCACCTAGGGGGGGGGGGGTCAGACATTTGTGACGATGTGTGACGAGGAGGGGGGGGGTCAAAATCGTCCAAAATCGCGTGACGTCATTTATGGACGGCCCGTCACCCGTTTCTTGACTCTGCAACGTCATATGAACTTGGGAAAGGAGACGATGGAAGATAATTATAAAGTTGAGCAATTCTAGGGAAGAAGCAGAAATGGAAGTGTTTCAACCTGCAGTGTGAGCGGTTCACCACAGCGTGTCTTATTCGACTATTTGGATAACAAAAAGTCTCAACTCTGTTTCTACATGTGCCACTGCATGGGAGATGATGGACAGAACTTGGTGACGTCATCGGCCGCATCACACTGCACGTAGTTTGCCTACTTGAGGCAGGATGTTGGAGCAGTCTCCACTTTTCAAAGGGACCGACTCTTCGGGCTCTTTTAAAATCAACTGGATGAAGTATAAATTCCGTGGGGATTGTTTTTGGGATCTGCTTCACCAAGCAGCTGGACAGTGAAGTATGGTGAATCGAGTCCAAGATCAGTTTAGCTATCACTCGCCACTGATGTCAGCCGTGTCCAGAAATCGAGCTCAGGTTTCCTGGGTCATAGCACCATGCATAATCCCACTGCAAGTCTGTCCTAAGTATAGGTTACTTTAACTGATAGGAACCACCTGGTTCCACCAGCCCACAGGGGATTATTGTGTCCGTCCGTCCGTCGTGCATCCAAAAATGGGAGGGGTGGGTGGAGAGGCGAGGGTGGGGAGGGGCTGGGTGGGGCTGGGTGGGGAGAGGCTGGTCACCCCGTGGTGCCCTTATAAAACTCAACGTTTAACCTACTCACGCCGGCTTGTGCCCGCCCTCACAGTCGGCCATATTTTCGGAATGCACCACGCCGCCGTTGACCCTGGCCATTGACCGAGCAACCCGACGTTCCTACCAGCTCCCTCCGCAGGAATGTGTTCACCGCTCGAGCCTCTGCATATTTGTACAGAAAATGCCGACTGTGGGTTTAATGAGATGTTTTTTGGTAATATTGCATGCACTAGTACTTGTGTCTTGATGGTCGTAACACTGCATTGTTTTTTTATAAACTTCATGATTTTTCCCAAAGGTTTGTCTAATTGTAAGTTATTGAGGGCAATTAAACGGTGGTTTCGTTTTTAGCTGTCTGAATTAAATTGCCGTGAAGGGCAGGGTAAGAACAACCTTGTTACTCTCACTTTTATGAATGACAAAAGTTATCTCCAAATTTACTAACTTAGAAAATTATTAAATTTGGATTGTACACAGCGATCATCACCCCGTACTGGCAGACTAATGCCCCAGGTCACTTGTAAATTAGAGTATTCTCTGGTCTCTTGCGTTCTCACCTGGTTAAACCAAATAAACTTGACCTTAGGTATGTACTAATTAAAGATAAAGGTGCAGCCCTGCAATGACTTGTTTATGGGGCATCGCGATAGCGAGATGTTAACTCCCTCGCTTGGTAGGCGGGAGGTCGTAGGTTCGATCCCGACTCTGACGCCTGTATGTGTGGAGTTTGCATGTTCTCCCCGTGGTCGCGCTGATTTTTTTCTGGGTTCTCGGGTTTTCCCCTCCACATTTAGAATCGACGTAAGTTTCGAGTATTTGGTTGCTTCACATTTCCACATGATAAGCAACTTCGTTGAGTTATCATTTGTGGCCAGGTCGTTTCTTTAAAAGAGCTAAACAGCTCAGTGGGCATTACCTGGTAAAATATAATACATTTATAAGGAGTTATTTCTTCCAAAAATTAGCAGATGCTGTGGATCTTTTCACAGAACACAGAGAGGACATGATAGACATGCCCACATTTGAGGGTTCCGGTTCCGATGCACCATAAGTATGCCCCATACTTAAAATACCTCACGACCCCAAGCCAAGACATCCCTCCAGCATTATCCTGGGTATATATAGCATCTGGGTGCCATGTATGAAACAGCACCGCCTCAACATGTGCTAGTGCCGCATCAACTCAAATGATATACAGGCGTCAGTGGTTAGGATCGATTCCACGGCCTGTATACTAGGCAGGAAAGCATCTCGCCACCACTGCGCCTAGCAGCGTCACTCCTTTCACATGATTACAGATATTCCAGGTGTGTTCCGTGTGTGTGTTATGTACTGCGTGTGATTAACGTTGTAGCAGAAACATAGCAGTGGCAGTAAAAAAAAATAACACGTTTTATTTTACGAATCTTTTGCTTTATGTGTACGTTCATTGAAACAGCTATTCATAGCAAAATATTGTGAATGTTACATTCATGTATACGTCTCTTATGCACACCTGCTCTGACATGTGCTGCATATGTGTGTGTACATTGTATATCAAGTTTGTTTTCTCTCTCATATACAAAATATTGTTAAGAAATACACCAGTTAAAATGTGGATCATTTTATATGAAATAACAGATGCACAAATGAATACATATCATGCATAGCATTTACTAAATAGGTTTGACAACATCTGCATGTACAGCCCATTTCTCAATCCACAGTTGAATGAGGGCCTCTTCAAGCCCTGCATATGACCATACTTCACCATGTTGGTCAGTGCGGGTTGTTGGTGAAGGCAGAGAGCATGGAGACATAGATGTACATTCATTAACACTTTTCCTGGACTGCCCTCTACTGCCCACCACGTATTTCCACGGCCTATAACAACTTGTTACGCATGGTGATCGCATAACCAACCACTGTACAGGCTCAATGGTACTTCGCTTCTGAGATCTGAACCAGGCTACAGTCTACATCATAGACTACCAGTACACTCACCCAGCTTAATAACCAGGCTACAGTCTACATTATAGACTGCCAGTACACTCACTCAGCTTAATAACCAGGCTACAGTCTACATCATAGACTACCAGTACACTCACCGAACTTAACAACCAGGCTATAGTCTACATTATAGACTGCCAGTACACTCACTCAAATTAAGAAACAGGCTACAGTCTACATTATAGACTGCCAGTACACTCACCCAGATTAATAACCAGGCTACAGTCTACATTATAGACTGCCAGTACACTCACTCAAATTAAGAACCAGGCTACAGTCGGCATTACTGAATTTTGTTTTTGATTATTTTTATTTTATTTTTTATTTTACGTGATTTTACCGAAATAACCAAAGCATATGAATGAGAACACGCGTATTGTGGGTGATTTGGTCACAGGCGGGCTGACAACACTGAGTTATAAAAAGCACATTTGTGCCTGTGCTATTTAGGAAACTTTAAATCACGACATCTCGACGTATGTAGCATCCCTGGTGCTTTGCAGCCTCCTCCGCACACATCTACTTGGGTCATCGTTGTCACACACTGTGTGTTCACGACCAAAGGAAAACAGACCCAAGCCATGCTGAGTCTCTTCTGGAGTGGATCAGCGGGACTCCTTGTGTCTCCGCTTCAATCGCCATGTGGTTATGGAGATCAGCCCATCTCTCCCTCAACGCTCTCTAATCCTCGAACCCTACACCGCTCCATTGCTAGAGGGAAGCAATGTGATTGATTTTTTTTTAAATAAGCTTTAACCAGGTTTAACATACAAACACACTCGGTTAGATTACGTAATCTCAACCTAAATTTCTGCCACTCACGAACTGCGCATTTTTTCTCTGTGGAGTTGACCCCATCGTGTAACGCCTCTGCCCGACATCAACCCAAGGTGAATGCGTACGGCTCCCTTGTGCAAATTATCCACACAGCCCAGTTAAAGCAAACGCCATGGGACCTCGCTTGTACTGACCAGCGGTGAGACGTGATTTGCATAGGTCCCAGCACGGGCTTCCTTGTGCCATTTCATATTATTGAGCTGTCAAGGCCTGGACCCCCTCCAGCCCGTGGGTCGTGATGCAGTAGCACCACCTACACACTCTGTAGCTTATGCCACTGCTGCTGGTTTCTCCCGATAAGATTGACGTGAAAATCATTTCCAAGCCCATTTTCCCGGCTCACGAACTGTGCCAGCGCGCGCGTCCCCAGTGGTCGTGGAAACATGGCAATAGTTTTAATTTCAAAGCAAGCTCGTGTGACTCATACAGTCGGGTAAGGAGTGTTGCTGCAAGGACCGGGAAGAACTGGCTGTTGGAGCTTATAAAGCTGATGGGATTGGGCAGCGTGCGGTATGCGCTTTAAACTGCGCGAATGACTCTCACCCTTGAGCGCACGCACGCACATCTTTGCTGTCGGGGTGTATTCATGACCTCCACCTGTTGTTTGCTTCCCTGGCTAAATGTGTAAGGCTGGCGCCGTGCCCTTTAGACAAGCCGGCACGCACTCTCATCCCCCCCGCCCCACCAATTCTTGCTGCCCCCCTGCACAGCTGATCAATGCAATAGCCCAGAGGAGTGGAGGCTGCACATTCTTGTCCGCAGCCTAAGGGGCCCTCTGTGCCCACTCAATGTAGCCCCCCCCCCGTCTGCAGCAACAAAAAAAACACCTCCACTCCTAAAGGGATTCGCTTACAATCGCGAAACTATTTTGGTTCGTCGCTGCGCACGGTTTTGTAAAGTGGTGAATCTTTAAGTGTGAATCATTGAAATAATTAAGGCAGTCTGAGAAAAAGTTGTACATAATCACAGACACGATGGGTTTCATGGTCGTCATCATCCATGGTCTATCCACTGCTGGATCAAGGCCTACCCACTCTTTCGCCAACCCGCGCAGTCCTGTGATGCCGCATTACATCTCACTCCTGCACATGAACTGTTCTCATCCCTCCATCCTTGAGTGCATTCTCTTATTTGGCTGGAATTTCACCACCAGTCTCGTCCACCGGCCATCATTCCTGCTAGCAGAGGTCGCAACCGGGTACCCGATACCCGTACCCTACCCGATACCCGGCTACCCGTACCCGGTCGGGTACGGGTACCCGTTTGCGACCCTGGTGCGGCCGGGTACGGGTACGGGTAAGGAATCAAAACCCGTTTGCGACCTCTGCCTGCTAGCCACGATATATCTTGACCAAAGCGACACTATTGCTACGTACGTACATATAATGGTTTAGTGTGTGCCATGTATGTTTGTGGTCAATGGCAACCGATTAGTACGGTGCGAAAGAATTTAAAATGCATACTTACGACATACAGACAAGCAATGATTACAATGTCAGTTGATATAACAGAGTCTATTACATGTTTGTGTTTAGTTTGTTCTCCTTCCCCCAGACTTCCGATTAGCGCGTTTGGCTACATACAGTGCAAAATAAGTTCAACATACATACATACACAGTGCCATACAGTGATGTTAATTGCTTTTGGAGTTTTGATTTTGCCAGTTGAATATGACACTTAGAAGAACTTGGGGAGAGGAGGAATCAAAGCAAGATGGATGAGCATCACTGGGATTCTGGTAAAACAGATTTATCTCGTGACCGATTCAAAGTTTGACTTGCCTCAATACATTGCCAAACAATTTGGCTAATTTCTAAGTATGTTATTTGTTTAGCACCTGCAAGCACTTGCTGGAAGCAGCAGGTGTCAGCCATACTTTGCAGGATTGTAAGACCCTGGAGACTGTTGTTGGCAGGCTTCATCATCAGGTCGATGTGTTCTCATGTCAAAGCAAAACGAGATACAATGCAGCTCTGTTAGAAGCGTTATAATAACCATACTTCACTGCTCGTGAACAACCCAGTGAACATGGAACATTGGACCAACATTTCCAACCACATGCCAAATTGGCCCAACGTTGAGTATCTACTGGGAATGCAGAGCTGCTTATGATGTGAATGTAAGTGGTGGACCTGCTAATGCATTGCTCTAAATATGTAGCAAGTGTTACTTGCGGGCTTATAAGCTTCCAGGAAGGAAGTTTCAATACAGACAAAAACATTGTAATTCCCATGTTAGCGCTGATCAGTGGAAATGGTGTATTTTGATATAGGCAGAACTTATTGAAATTATACTACGATCAGTCTAAAAATAATCTACCCAGGCTGACCTATGCAACAGGAAATGTATTATTTAGCGTTCATTTATCCTTGTGCCATATTTTCAATTCTCATGTGACACCGTTGGATTTGCTCAATTTTCTATTTGCTTTTCATTGCTGTACGTATTTAATAATGTTTGGGGTCATTTTGGTGATCAAGATCACTTGCAAATGAGACTCATCTCTGGTCTCTTGAGTTCTCACCTGGTTAAACAAAATAAACTTGAAACACTACCTGACAGCCACTTCATCCAATAAAAAACGCTCTTGATGCATCAATGGAAACACATTGTGTGAGTAATTTGGAAGTTCCCTGTTTTTAGTCTCTATACTCTCCATGTGTCATAAGCAAGGTGTGGCATTGCACAGAACAACAATGGATTGTACTGCCATGCGATGTCACTGATACTGCAATTCAACAGCGTTGCTGTTGAATTGCAGTATCAGTGTGAATAAACTACCGTTTGGATTTGTGGCACCACCTCCATGCGTATGAGTTGCAGCAATCAAATGCAGAGTTGATTGAAATATTTACAATAGTAACACTTTTTTAGCCGAATAAATATTTTTTTAAGTGTTCATATTGGAAAGGGAAATACCTACAATAATCGTAATTTACAGCAATTTGTCAATCAACTGTGGGTTGAAAGCATTAGGGTTGCCCACTCTCCGGATTTGACCCATACAATTCGGGAATTGGCATCTATGTTCGGGTGGCAGGAATTTATTTGTTCCGAGATCTGGTGGAATAGAGTTGAACTTGATTACAGTATGCCGCACAGTTTTGATAGACCGAGGCTAACTGAGAAATGTCTGGGTTTGGACTGTGGAAAAGGTAGCGACCCAATTAGATATCCCCATATCATGTCAGTCAGCGGGATTTCGGGGTTGTTTGGCCATACATCACCATACTGGTCAGGCCGGATTACTGTCGGGGCTGCCTATGACTCGTTCAGACATAATATTCCACTGACATTAACCATGGCAAGTTAGGAGCTCAGGTTGCTGGAACTATAATGCAGTTCGTGAAGCACTGCGTCACCGTCCCCACCCCAATGCTCTTGAAAAACAAAAACATTTTGAAAAACAAAAACATAGATTATAGGCTCAATCACATTACTGGCATATTGCCAGGTGTGATTAGCCACAATTGAAACATTTGTGTTGTGCTCACATTGTGTGTGTGTCAAATGAGGCAGTTGTTATTTTAACCACGTTGAGGTATGCAGGTGAGCTTTTCATCGTTCAGCAACGCACCTTACTTGCGAAAAGGTGTGTCACCATCTAGTGGGTGTTTTGGGCTAAGACAGTCAAGTTCACGGGGAAAATTCGGCTGCTTCACGGAGTGCATTGAGATGCCTGTGCGAGTGGTAGAGTTTGTGGTGTTTGCTTCACGACTAATCTTCTACAGGCAGGGCCTCCAGTCCTCTGTCCACTACAAAAAAAAACTCAATAGTGCTGACACCCTAATAATCAGGTCAAAAGCCAAAGTGGCCCCATACTCAAATGAGCACTGGGGGTGGGAATTAATTATTTTGGTGGCCTTGAGCCAGCAGTGGAAATTCCATATTCCCATGACAGAGTCAGTGTTTTCATATGATGACCACAGTCTTGATTACCAGGGGGAATGATGGGCTAAATTGACCCTCAACCATAATTTTCCAAGTGACTGGAACATTTCTGAGTGTACATTCAGCTCTAGCCACTGTGTCCAGTGTGGGATGTGATTTGCACCGGAGCGTGCGTGTGTCCAACGCAGCGTTAAAACTTCACTCTTCTCATTCCGCAGAAACATTGTGTATTTAAAGAAAAATTCCCATATTATTTAACCAATCAATGGGTAAACTGGAGTAAAAAAGATCAACACAAATGGGTGACCATTTAGTATATACGTGTAAGTATTCCGTGTTACTATTTTAGGAGTTTGCTTAAAGAAAGACTTGATTTAAAATATATATTGCAGATATGAACCTAGGCTGTGTACGTGCCAGGCTTTTCTACACATGCCTGCAGCTTCATTAATGAGATTATAACCAATTTTAAAGGGGAGTACTCCAGTGGTGTATTAAAAGAAAGCCACAATGATGTCAACGGAGTGTGCCTCCAAGTGAGCTCTAAACTATTTATAATTTGCGTGACGACTTCGTCAGAATATAATTTGGAATATCTAATGTTACTGGCGAAGCTTAAGACACTGAAATAATTTAAACTTGACAGGATTGCAGATGTAAAGAAGTGATGGTCAATGTGGTGGCATCAATGTCATTAACCAGTGATGACCTTCTGACCTTCACTCTGACCTACACTATCATCATGACACGCTCCTTGGAAAAAAACACATTTATTAAAAGTAAAATTGATAATATTTGAATGAAAGTGTATTTATCTTATTAAGTTATGAGTAAAATTCGTTTCGGAAGCCAGTCAATAAGCGTATTCAATATTTGCTCGAATACATGATTTCTCATTGAATGCAGACAACTTGGTGATTATGGACGTACTGAGTGCCCACATAACTCAAAATGCTACCTGTTATAACTTATCACGTGGACTCAAAATGGTGAAGAGATAAGACATTGTTAAATACAAAAAAATTCAAGGTTTATAAATGTATTAATTATACTAAAGACCAATTACGAAATTCTCAAAGGACCTGTCATTATTATTTCACTGAACGCCCCTTTTTATATAAAAGTTACATTTTTGAGAAAAATGTATTTAGATCAAACTCGTTTAAACCAGAGGCACCATAACATCTTGCCAACTGGTGGGCACTGTTCCTGCTTTCCCGCATCACTGAGTTTAGATGTTATCTCAGTGTTGTGTTATTTTGACCATGTGATCACAATAGCAAAAAAAATGTGCTTAAGAAAGTAAATATCTTAAATACTTCATTTTATTTTAAAACTTTACAGCTAAGCAACTGCATTGCCATGTGGAATTAAAGTGCTGACTTCATATGATGTCAGCAACGTTTGTGCTGAAATGGAAATTTTATTTTAGAAAAGCGAACTCCTGCCAGTGAGAATGTTCGTATTTTACACGTTTCAGCCAAGTGTCTCATTGGTAGAGCGAGCGGCTCGTAATCGGAAGGTTGTGAGTTAAATTTCTGGTTTGGGGTTAACTCAAACCATCATCCCTCTGTGTTAAATAAAAATGAGCACCACTCTGTGGGGAAGCCAACAGTTGTTGTCCTATGAAAAGACTCACCCCATTATAGGAATGAGGAATTTCCACCACTAGATTAGAGTTGTAAACTGGAGATGAGTACTGCCCCCACGTCCATTTGAGCAGGAGTTCACTTTGACTTTGAGTAAACTTTGGGGGGGGGGGAAATATTTTCTTGGCATTAAATGATGCTAAATTGGAAATATTTTAGTAATTACAGTGTTTTCTCAATTAATTCATGGATGGTGGCCTCCCCAGTACAGGTTTGATGAGCTGTGGCCAGTTCATCGTAGAGTGGGAAAACTACTGCATCCAATCTCCACTGAGATGAGAACGTACTGGTTACTAATATTGTCTACAATAATTGATATTATCGGGTTAATCTAATATGGTGAATTTTGATACAGTAAATAGAAGTGGAGTGACGGTGCAGTGTTTAGCGCATTACCATGAACCTGACAAAGGCTGACATTAGTGACGAGTGGTGATCTGCACCAGTACTGGGCTCCCAGGTTCACGAAATCCACACTGATCAGCAAAGTAACGCATTGTCGAACAACCCACGTAACCGACATAGCACAGGGTGAGGGTCTTCATCCAGAAGTGGATTGACATACCTTGAATCCTGTAAATGGAGCACATGCCATAAGTGGTCACTTAGTATAATACTCATGTACGTACGCATAAAATGATTATCATCCTCAAGCATCACCGTCATCGATTGCGTTGACGTAGTATAGAATTAGACGTCATAATCTGGTTCTGTCCGTTTGAACTGCCCTTATAAGCACATGCTTGCAACGCCCAGGAGGGATCACGTAAGTTGAGTCACCGCATGAAGGATTAATTGTTACTTGTTTATAGTAATAGGGTTATTTAATTGTGCCGTGAAATATTTTTTACCCCACTAATGCCACTTTTAACCCTGCATTCCACAGCGCATTAAGCCATAAGTTTAATTAAAATCTCAAAAGTAATACTTTTTTTAAGTTGTGAGACGTGCATTTGGACACCCCAGCTCATAAACTATTGGTGTAATAAGCAGCATGTTACTAACATTATGATTACTTTTATTTAATAAAATGGAATTGTATTAGCATGCTGTATGTGAAATCAAAGAAAACATAACTTCAAACACATTTTCTGTTGAATTTAATTAAGATGAACCAAGATAACAAAATGAATGAACGAATTTTATGCAGATCTCTATAGCAAAACCCCACATTAAAAACAAGGAAACAAAGTATTTTTAGATGAAGAGATGGGCGATAACACAGTGTAGTGCTATTGGGAAATATGAACTTGATCGTGAAAAACAACATACTAATATGCCGACATAGGCATGTGCCCATGCGATCGATGGAGAGTCTACTCCCGCCTTGAATTGGTTGAAAAAATTCACTCAACTACAGGATAACATGTTTCAATACTGTTGCTTTTCCATCCTGCCATACAAAAGAAGAACAGGCATTGACATAAATGGGGGAGGGGGGGGTTATGAAAGTGCGCAAAGTAGCATGGAGAGGTATGCCTGGAATTACACTAAATTACCGAAAGAGAAACACGTGGATTATAGAGCAAATGTAAGTTAAAACATATGGACGGTTGGACACTCGCCGCCGTACGTAGCCAACCGTGCTAATCGGAGGTGTACATCACTTAGATGGGATTATGGATGGTGTTTGACACCGATGACAAAGTGGCAGCCAAGGATGGAACATATATATGATAGGATGTCCACTGTGGAGTCCACGGGATAAGCATGTGTGCAGGATATTATTGAATTGTTACATCGTAAGACTATGAGGGATGGCTAAAGCTTAGCGAAGCCTTCCTCTAACAGTGGATAGACCTTGGCTAATGATGAATGTTTCGAGCAATGGCACATCTTCAGATCAGAGTGAGCAGAGCTATTGTGACATCCACATGAGTTAAACGTGTGTAAATATTGATTTCTCCCGCAAGTATGGTTTACTTGTGGGAAGGAAAGTACTGGCATCTTTAATGTATGACCAGGTTAGAGTCCATTAATTGTCTGTGAATGGGCTCAAGGAGTGTAGGCTTGGCTGAATGGTAATGTTGAAGTGCTCCCATCTTCAGAATAAGTTACTCAAGTCACCACAGCCCAGTTTCTTCTGCCGATAGAACCTGATCTGCATGTGCGTTGACAGCGTGTCACTCGGTTCTCTCAGGCTGTGGAAGCGAAAAACATCGCCTCTCTCCACCTTCTGTGCATACTGTAATGGTAGATATAGATACTGACCAGTACGGGTTGAATAACAGCTTACATGCATTATAGAGTAGATGGTTAAGTGAGACTAAATCTGGCCTTTGATCATCATCAACATCATCATAAGCCATGGTCAATCAATTGATTAAGGCCACACCGAGCCACCACCATTTCGAGTGATCTCATGATGTAACAATCCACCTCTCTGGGTGTTCCATTCGTCATCTGTCACTATGTCATTATTATTTTCCATCGGCCATCATCTCTTCTAGCGACATGGCAAATTATTGCACTTTTAATTCTTAAAGGTTTGGACAATGGGATTTTTGGTTTGAATATGGGTCCATATGAAGCCTCGTGCCTTCCACGTCTTGGCTATATTGTGGCTATATTGTGGCTATATTGTGGCTATATTGTGGCTATATTGTGGCTATATTGTGGCTATATTGTGGCTATATTGTGGCTATATTGTTACTATATTGTGGCTATATTGTGGCTATATTGTTACTATATTGTGGCTATATTGTGGCTATATTGTGGCTATATTGTGGCTATATTGTGGCTATATTGTGGCTATATTGTGGCTATATTGTGGCTATATTGTGGCTATATTGTGGCTATATTGTGGCTATATTGTGGCTATATTGTGGCTATATTGTGGCTATATTGTGGCTATATTGTGGCTATATTGTGGCTATATTGTGGCTATATTGTGGCTATATTGTGGCTATATTGTGGCTATATTGTGGCTATATTGTGGCTATATTGTGGCTATATTGTGGCTATATTGTGGCTATATTGTGGCTATATTGTGGCTATATTGTGGCTATATTGTGGCTATATTGTGGCTATATGCCCTTCCCCAAATATTAGCCTTCAGCTATGTTTATGGTAACCTACGACCTCACTCCCCTGTAGAGAAGAACCTCTCCACACTCAAAAAAGGCAACTCCCCCACTGCAATTGCGCACGCATACCCTCACAACATCTGTAACCTTCGGTTTGACACTGAAACGTCGTAGTTTTATTTTCTTTTATTAACTTTTTCAACCTATCTACGTGACTTTACCGAAAGACCCAAAGAATATGAATTCCTGCAGTCACGAAAGTTTTAAGTCAAGATTTGACACCGACTGCTCAGCCTTGACGTTTAATCTTGTACTGGAATGTCACATCAATGGTAACCGCAATACCGCACGTGAAATATAGAGGGCTTTTAGCAGGGCTGGGAGCCATCGATATGGTCTCATTTTATGAGCTGGGAGCTAAAACGTGTACAGCTGCATCGGGCTAGCGGGTCCCTTTTTAGTTATTTCCATCTCACACGCTCACGAGGTCAAACTCCAGATTTTCTAATTTTACCATAATTCCAAAGTGGTTGTATTTGAAAACATGTGGGGTCAAATTTTTACTGCGTTGGCCAAGCAATATTGGCGTGTGAATTATGGACCCATATCGTTGCTATCCATATGTATGCCAACAGACACTGTGCTTGTTTGATCATGTCTCCCGTTGTCATATTTTATGGGCCAGAAACGGGTTGAAATTGGTCGGCGGTCTAGCCCCTGAAACCTTGGAATTGAACGCATACACAAAACACATTCTGGCCACTGAGCTACGCTGAGGAAAGGCTACTACCACTTTGCCAACTTGTATTTAAAGCATAAAAGGGATCATGCATTTCCAGTAAGTGATGAAAAACAAGCAAATAGCCGTAAGCCAGATGTGTGTTGACATAACAGTGTAAAAAAAATATAGCCCTCTCGTCAGTACCGGGGCACGCCTGTGCAAAGAGAGGCCTGGTGCGGGTACTGCACGTCCCACTGTGTGTTTACAGCAAGCTTCCTGCTTTTAAATAGATCAGCTCCATCCTAAAAAGGCTCTGCACTGTGTGGTGAAGACGGGGGTGGGGGGAGGTGATGGAGGGGACGGAGGGGATGGGCTGGGAAGCAGTCGGGCCGAGTGCCAATTTGATTCCACAAACAGAGCAAGGGGAAGGTTGGGGGCTACAGGGATGGAGAGGAGAGGGAGCGAAGGGCATGGGTTTAGGCCTGCTGCTGGGAGGCTGCGTGCTGTGTCATTTCACGCGTCGGTCCCCCATCCCCCAGAAGCGGTGCAATGTGTGCAGTGCTGAATATTTTTTTGTGTGTTTGATGTTTTTGTTTAACTGTGTTATGGGCAGTAATGACAGCACTGTTGTGTTGCTACGTGACGAAGTTATGTTTTTATTGAACCCCTTACAGCATGTCTGAAACGCTTCACATCAAGAGATAAAGTTTGATTTTGGACATTATTGCATTAATTACAACCGCTGTATTAGGTTTTTGTCCTCCACTGTTCTGCTATTTTAAAAAAAATATTGCGCTGTTTACTTTGTTTATTTGTGCAAATATCATTTCGTTGCTGTATGCAGCACTAATGTAGCTGTATCTATACAGTAGAGTGCAGTAATAACCTGCAGAGTAATACATTTTGATACAGTGTACCGTACAGAGACAAATAACATCTTAATTTGGAGAAAACATTGACATAAATGCATTCACGGTTATTCAGTGTTTAATTTTTAGAATCGACGGGCCAACACATTGATGATTTACACGATGGGTTTGAATGGTGATGTTATAGGCACTTATATTCCTGTCTTGTGTTTAAAGGGCCTTTAGCCTTTGGCTTGATCATCACCCAGAGGCATGTAACACAAACCCTACACGTGTTGCCATTTAAATTTAGCACTAATCTTTCCGTGGACGCACTGCAAGTCTGCAGCGTTTGTGGAAAATTGACGAATTGATATTTCGTATGGGGCGGCAATGAACTCAGCTCATCAGAGATTATGTGGTTGGTGGTGGGAGGAGGAGGAATGCAAATATTGGAGAACACACTTTGGTTGTTTTACTTCACCGTTCAATGGCTTCCACTTACAGTAGAGTTGACTTGCAAGGCTGTCGTTTAGGGTTAAATAAAGCTGGTCGAACTGAGGCGTTGGCCTTATGTGGGTATTTCCACAAATTTGGCTGTCCACTTTGGACACTTTAAAGATGTGGGGTAGGCAGGCTGGTCGTGAAATAACTTTTACTTTGGGCAAATTCCATCAACCAATTCGGAATGTCATTCAGATGTTAGTAATTTATCCACCCTGCCTTGATAAGGGGGGAAATGCTCATACAATGCTACGGTTTTGGACCAAAGTAAACAGACGGACTTACTCCAGGCTGGGGTGGCCAATGGTGCAGTCGGTGTACATGTCATGCCATAAGCCATATTTTCTACAACTTTAATTTCAGAATGACACTTAGGATGTATTATTTTGACGACTCAAATTTTGATGGTGAGGTTGCATAATTTGTGGAAAAGTTGTGCAAATGCTCATTGCATGGTGCTCTTGCAACAAGACAGCTGACAGCTCGGCAACCTGGTCAGTTCCATACAAAAATACCACCGATGTGGTGATACCTGAGGAATGCTGCTAAGGTGTAATGGTGAGCACACTTGACTTGCAATCTAGAGGTGGCTGGTTTGATCTGTTAGCACGGCGGTTGAACCAATGGACACCTAACCGCGCGACGGGAACGTTCTGTGTAGTCGGTTTTCTTAATCTCTTTCAAGACATCTGGTGAGTATTCAATGTAGGAAAGTAGTCCACATACCCTCAGGAGGGGCGGCTTTATTGCATTAACTTAAGTGTAGGCCCTTCTGCCGACAGGGACATGAACAAATAATTTCACGGCTGCACCTTTACCTTTTAAAATTTACAGCAATATAGTATGTTGCGGGACTTGTGCACATTTCGTTGCGTGCTAATGCAGTGGATTTGTCGATTTGTGCAGTGGCGTGGGCTGTGGGGTGACCTCTAACGGAGGTGGGGGGGGGTCACATGCCTCACCGGAGCTAACAAGTTGGACTTCATCACGGCCGTCTGCTTCTTTCCTTTCAGAGTGGGGTACTGAGTACCGTATTAAAAAGCTACTTGCTCTTCTATATGCGTCAGTATGCTGATTTATATCCCCAATCACAAATCAAACATGGCCTCATTGAAAAGTAGGTAAAGACACATTTGTGTGCTAATACTTCAAACGGAATTGTGAAGATAGTTGAAAACAATATGCTACAGTGTATTGATATCGATAATGTGATTGGTGTTTTAAAGTTTGGTTTGGAGCAATAGGTGGGAATATATGTAATGTACTTTTAATAAACTTTTTTTTCCTCTCGTGTTGAATAGTGGTTAACACATTGACAAATAGATAAAGGACTCATCACATCAATAATGTTTTAGTCAGTCAGTCTGCGGACCTTCTAAACTTTATAACTTTTTTGTGTACAAAGTATTTATTTTATACTTGGCACTAACTTTCTGTGGAATATTTTTTTTAACCTTGAGTTACTAGCTGTTGCAGAACATAAAGGGCATTCATGCTTATTGTAAATTAAGTCATGCACCACCTTTTATTGTTGTGCCAACATTTCAAGGTACATTGGCAAAAATGTACAATGGAATTTAGTTTATGATCTTAATGGAAAAACACATTTGCCACCGTTTGGGCCAACTAGCCCTCATCAGTGTTATCGTTTGCAACATAGACATAAGCACCACGCATTTTGCCTTGACTTTATGGCTTTGGTGCTACATCAGGACTGTGGTCATAGGAGTGGAGGTGTAGAGATTGGTGAAATATAGACAATCCAAGACAGGCGTTGGAAGGTAGTTCTTAATCCCAAGGCATTTTCAATATATTCACCAGAAATTAGTTTGAGCTCAAAAGTCTAATCTGTCATGGTAAAAATAATGTATACTATGTTTGCTTTTAACTGTTTCAGTTTCTAATTGTACTGCCTGTTTTCTAAGAATTCTACTCATGTGTTCTTCATTTGTCATAATCATGTATTATTTATACTGCACCTCCCATGCAGCTTTGCCCATGTGTAAGGACAGTACGGGGTGATACAGGGACAGGACGGCTCCCAGGGACCATGGTTACTAATTATAGTAACGGGAACAGACAGGGTCATGTTAGGGTAATGTGGGACCTAAGTGGTTGCTAATAATGATTGATGGGACAAGCGTTGACAGGGTCACACGAGGGGAAGCACGGGACCCAACGGGCATTAATTGCAATAGGGCAGAGCGAGAGTTCTGGAATAGGGGCGTGGCCAGGTCGTGAGAAGGATAAGAGCCGGACCGGATCTGGGGGCTGTTGTTGTGGGGAATCGTCGTTGACTTAGAACGCGTCGTCTTCATCGTCTTGGAGTGGGCACCGAGAAGTCTTGAAGGGTTGGAGTTACGTTGTCTCCGAATAGAGTTGTCTAAATTTCCCAAGAGTATATAATAGACACTCGCGGTTACTCGTTAAGTTGTCAGCGGGCTTTATTCGCAATAAATATACATCAAGGAACAAGACGGTGTCTCCGAGAGCTACATTACACATGTATTATGGATGTGTCTTCTATGATGACTTTGCAATGTCTGCGTTATTCTAAACTAGCCGGTCTCCAGAATATAACACCTCATTTGCATGGACATCTAATTCAGGTCGACTTAATTGTATTCGACTTTAATCTGGTGTTTCCAGGATTTTCCAAGTTATCACGTGAGTTGAGTAGTTATTTTGCAAATGCTTCTGAATAAGCTATTCCCAGAAATACTTGAGAGTAATAGGTCAGGACCACATTTATTACAAAATTAAATGTTGAATTTAAAAGTAAATGTTCCTTCTACGTAAAATATTTTTGATTGTCACATATTGGGGGATTTATATCTGTTCTGGCAAAATTGTGACGTGTATTGAGGCCATCCCACGAAGCGAAATCGACCTGGAGAATTTAGGCTCTAGGCTGAAATGGCTGCCAACTCGAGTTGACTAAAACATGGAAAAGCGGTAGGGGAAGGGCTTAAGGGGCCGTCCATAAATGACATCACGCGATTTTTGACGATTTTTGACCCCTCCCCTCCCCCTTCGTCACACGGCGTCACAAAAAGTCAGACCCCCTCAAATATGACGTCACAAAGCTCTGCCCCCCCCCCCCCCCAAATATAAAACATGCTTCAAATCGCTTTAAACTATTGTCATTGTAGTGCGTATTTAATGTGGCACGGCACTCTGAATGTGTTAGGTGAAAATATTTATTAAAAAGTCTATTTAATTAAGTAGAACGTGTTATCTATATTTATTTAAAGTTGCGCATTTTGATGTGACGTCACATTTCTCAACCCCCCCCCCCCTTGTCACACATCGTCACAAATGTCTGCCCCCCCCCCCCCCCCAGGTGCGTGACGTCATTTATGGCCGGCCCCTTAGCTGTATTCCGTGGTAGACTGCAGAATTTGGTCCTGTAATCCGCAAAAAAAATTTTGGTGCCGACTAAGTGTGCCGCGAATTAGCCACGCGACTCGATTAACCTACATTACAGGGGAGCATGGGCACATAGATACATCAATCCACTTTAAAATTGTGGATCACGAGGTTACACATTTTCTATTATGCAAATGGTGCAAATCTGCCATATGGGAATATGTTAAAGGACATTCTTTTGCATTTATTAGAATAAATATCCAAGTAAAAAATGCTAAATCTTTAAGTCCTCAACAAATAATGTAAGCACACCTGTCTTTCGAACACAACGAAAAATTATAAATAAATACCCAGGAATGTCTGTCCTTAACGCTCGTGACGTCACTCCACATCGACCAGCCCCCCTCATTAATAGTCATGAGCAGGTGACGTCCTCCAAATGGACCCCCCCATTATTATTACCGACTACAGTACAGTATAATGAGCCAAGAATGTCTGTGTGCAACGATCGTGACGTCACTCCACGTCGACCAGCCCCCCTAATTAATAATCATGAACAGGTGACGCCTCCTCCTCCCTCCTCGGCGTCAACTCACAACCCTCACTACAAAGGCAGAACCCTCACGTCACGCGATCTCCGTAACGCTATTGAGACATCGAAGTAAAAAGGACGTCACGATGAACAAGGGATTGTAACCTTAAAATGAAATAGGTCTGTGTCACCGCGCCCTTACAAATTGCACACGCATTGATGCAATGAATTTCACGTCGCGGTCTGCTTTTCGCTTGCAAGTTTCAGATTTACTGGAGGGGCAAAAGGCTAGTTTTATAGATCGTGGGTTGCGGTCTGCAAAGCGTTTTTAACCCATCGTGGTGTTTTGCAAATTACGGGAGTAGTAGCAAACTACCAATAATCCTTGAATTACAGGGATTTGGGGATTATTGGATTGCTGGTTATTGGATTTATGCTATATGTTCTCAAGTTTCGTGGCTTATGGAAATGCTGTGCAAATATCTTCCGATCAGACGTGTCGAAATCAATCCAAATCTTTAGACCAATAGATATATTATGAAACTCAGACTGGATGGTGGTCACACCTGCCCTTCGCATTCAACCCATCTGCCCTCGCGATTCAGCTAAAGATCAACTTAAGCGTGCCTAGATGGTGTAGAGTGGATGCATGTATGTGCAGCTCTTGCTGATATTTCCTTTGCTACCCAACATTTACAGGGCTGAAGGTTATCCCACACCTCCGATTAGCACGGTTTGCTACATATGGTGTGAAAGAAGTTCAACATATACATACTCTTAGGTTCATGTTGGTCAATAGGCAATTGTTTGGAGGTGATTAATTTACAATGTCATAATATCCAGCTCCGGTGACAGCATTTACAGTTTCTATTTAAACGTTTATCAATATGGCTTACAAAGTCTCATTATAATTATTTGCGGTATTGAAGACATTTATTGTTGCTTACGTCACTGTTGTTTGTGATATAATGGCTCCACAGTTGCTCTGTAGGAATCACTATTTTGCATCCTATTTTTTGTATTTACATTGACCTTGCTCATTGCAAATCTTTGAGCAAAAAAGCTTGCATCATGACAAAATTTCACAATGCAAATTACATAAGTAATATTTAAAAAACTTTTTTAAAAACACGCTTTCATGAAATGTACCCTACTCGTAATGGCAGAACTCCACGACTCCAGGAAGTGACCCTGAGGTTTGCCATAACGTAAGGAACCGTGGTTATTTACAGCCAACGTCAGTTGAGCGTGGACAATAAGACCCAAGCCGAAACATAACATATGAAAATTAATGTTTAGAAATACTTTTTTTTATAGTATAGTATTGTCATCAGTATGACATAAGTATACCAAGTTTGCAGTCGATACCACATTGGGAAGTGGGTTAAAATTGAGTTACAAGATTTGAGGATACGACAACAACATACAGAGTGAGTTCATAGAAAGCGTGTAAAAAGATAGTTTAACATTTTTTAGTTTATTTTTTTATGATAGAATATGGTATTGTCATCAGTATGACATAAGTATACAAGTTTGCAGTCGATACCACATTGGGAAGTGGGTTAAAATTGAGTTACAAGATTTGAGGATACGACAACGACGACAACAACAACAGAGTGAGTTAAATAAAAGCGTGTAATAAAAAATGGGACCGCTATAAACTGATAGAGTAAAAGTATCACGATGTAGGCGTTTTTTTATCAATCGTATCCAATTCAAACTCAGTGTGCCTAATTGCTAATGCTGCAAGTTAATAAATTGCAGACTGAATCTGGCTCAGTTTGCCAAAAGATGAATGTCAGTGTGGCTCCAGTGTTGTATTATTGTGTAAAATATCACATCGGATTATATGCAGTGAAGGAAAACTATTCAGGAGACCTATCCAAATGTTTATCTTAAGAGTGTGTTGAGAATAAATATACCACTGATTCCCTAAAAAAAAACCTTACTCATACTTCTATTACAAACCATATTCCGCTGATATGCTCTTTGCCTCTCGTCTTCTTATAACGTGTGGATTTTTTCCAAATGAAATAGTTTCCAATCATATGTACTGTATATTAATATCAAGACCGATATTGCTTGCTTTTTTTCTAACTGGTGTTTGCTTTTCGATTTAAAGCTTTCGTGACTGCAGGGATTCATCTTCTTGGTTTTTTCGGTAAAGTCACGTAGAATGGAAATAATAAAATAATAAAAATAAAACAATAAAATAATTCTCACGACGTTTCGGCCACAACGCAAGCAGCCGTCCTCAGGTGAAGAACAGGTCTGTCGAGGAGACAGAGATTGAAGTCTGAAGACTGTCTCCTCGACAGACCTGTTCTCCACCTGAGGACGGCTACTTGCGTTGTGGCCGAAACGTCGTGAGAATTATTTTATCATGTTTTATTTTTATTATTTTATTATTTCCATTCTACGTGACTTTACCGAAAGAACCAAGAAGATGGTGTTTGCTTATTTAATCATAAAACTTTATCACATCAAAGAGTTGAATGTTTTGTAACGATTGCACTCTAACAAGGATGGGGTGTAACTTGGAACCTTCTCCAGCTGATGGAAAGCTCTTTAAAAAGTTAACTTAGTTGGTTGGCCTTTCGCATGTACATTGAAACATAAACTCTAATTTTGGTCTGGCATAACATGTCAAATTTTTACAGTGATCCACAGTTCTTTAAAACACCAGTGGTGCGTGTAGCTATTTAGTTTGTTTTCTTAAAGGGGCCGTCCATAAATGACGTCACGCGATTTTGGACGATTTTTGACCCCCCTCGTCACACGGCGTCACAAAAAGTCATACCCCCCCTCAAATATGACGTCACAAAGCTCTGCCCCCCCCCCACCCCAAAAAAAAACATGCTTCAAATCGCTTTAAACTATTGTCATTGTAGTGCGTATTTAATGTGCCGCTGCACTCTGATGTTGTAGGAGAAAACATTTATTACAAAGTCTATTTAATTAAGTAGAACGTGTTGTCTATATTTACTTAAAGTTGCGCATTTTGATGTGACGTCATATTTCTCAAACCCCCCCCCCCCTCGTCACACAAATGTCTGACCCCCCCCCCCCCCAGGTGCGTGACGTCAAATAAATCATCGTCAATATTAATGCTGTAGTATTTGTCCTATGAATTATTATTCATGCTTAGGGTTGCCATCTGTCCGGGTGTGAACTGGACAATTCAGGAACTGTCACCCTGTGTTCGGGTGACAGGAATTGATTTTTACAATCATCTAATACCAGGCTTGTGTTGAATTTTATGACAGTTTAATGTACTGTTTTGATCGACCTAGGCTGATGGGTCTGTGTTTGATGTTTGGAAAAGGTGGCAACCCTATTCATGTGCTTGTGTATTCTTGCGGTCATGCACTGGCTTTCCACTCTTGCGGCCCATGGTCCACCACTACGTTGCGCTGCCACACATACTCCTTTTTGGAATCGCGCATAATGCAAAATATTAAATAGCGACTTTTTTTTTTATAAAGACTACATGCCGTAGAAATTCGAATTTCCTCATCAAATTGGAGGTAAAAATCTTCAATATGATGTACACAATTGTAGATAATGTGTCAGCGAAGGAAATCTGAATGCAGAGATAAACTGTGTATCTTAAACCTGACTGAATATTGAATATTTTTTTCCTTGGGGGAATATAAAAACAGTTGCCCTTGTGTACATATCCAACTGAATATAGTATAAAAGTACTTTATTTTCACTTTGTATGACAATACAACTCGTCCAGTATAATGCATGTATGTATGTATAAGCTTAACGATATTCAGCATTGAGCTATCGACCTTTCCTCATAAGGTTATGAAATCCGATCAGATTCCCAACTTCGCAAACCCCATTAGGCAAACGTACGGCGTCCATTCCTAGAAAGTCATCTCAAAATGTCAAAACTTCGATCATGCCGGAGAGACGTTGAAGCCACACGCATGTTTCACTTTACCTGGCGTGCTCAGCCAGCGAAAACATTGTCACGGGATAATGTGACAGTTGTCGTGCCCAGCCAAAGGGGCTGCCCGCTGGTGCAGAGGTGTGCTGTGATTGGCTCCCTGGGAGAAGCCAGCAGTGTAATATAAGCGTGGGTGTTGTCCGTCCCTCGTCTCACTCTGCCCCAGATTCTGGGCGCTCCGAGTCACACCGAGGCAGCTACACTCTGGTCTGGCTGAGAGCT
Organism: Lampetra fluviatilis; assembly: GCF_964198595.1. Taxonomy (NCBI): domain Eukaryota; kingdom Metazoa; phylum Chordata; class Hyperoartia; order Petromyzontiformes; family Petromyzontidae; genus Lampetra; species Lampetra fluviatilis. The sequence goes on along the minus strand of NC_136283.1, from coordinate 12,451,897 downwards.
CTTTGCTTTTAGCGCCTCCCGTCCGTCCGAAGAGCAGCAAGGATGCTTCTACTCGGTGACTACCCATCATCAGGCTCAGTCTGTCATAAACGCAAACACACGTGAGTCACAACGTTTTTTTTTTAAATAAGTTGTTATACGACGCGTCTAAACAAAGATTTTTGGTTGGTTCAGTTGTTTACCAACTGTGGTATTAGGAATGCCACGTGTTGGGGATTATATGTAGCATGAGAGAATTTTGCAATGTTGCATGGGCCATGAAGGCTCGGATTTTTGTCACGAAAGATTTTGTGGAGAAGCTTAGTGTTCACAGCTGCTGGCTCCAGTTTTAAATAGATGCCACTTACAAGTGAACAGAGACATTCTTTGTAGCTTAGTTTTGATTGTTATCACATGTAAAACACAAGTTAACATCGTTTTTTTTACTTTTAGCAACTTTCTTGGACTGTTACTATGACGCTGTTATGTGTAAAACAAATAGGTAAATGATCCCGTTAGCATTAACATGAGAAATGATACAGAAAGCATGCAAATGTAATTTGTGTACTTAATGGACTTGACACACTGGATCTTCCTTGTACCCTCACTTGTGCTGCCCTATGGAACACGCTTTCCATCCTATCATCTTTTATAGTGTACCTGTCTGTGTGTCTCCAGTATGTCACGGTGGTGTTGTCTTTGTGCATGCTTTCGCACATTCTCTCATGTACCGTTGCATTTATAGATGTAATTATGATTCACGAGTGAATTCAGAGCGGTAATTCGAGGCGCAAAACAATAATTATGGATGCTGTGAGCTTACTTGCATGCACGATTTTCGCAGGGAGAGGAACAATACTCTAAGAATATATTTTTTAAATACTTAAGTAATGGGTTTTCGGCCAATTTAAAATACTTTTTAAATATCATAACTCTAATAAATCTAAACGTAACTTTTTTAAAGTGTTACATAAATTCACATTCCGAATGGTATTATGGTGGTAACTGTGATTGTATGATATACTACTTCGCAAAGAGTTGGAATATAAAACAAATTCAGAGGTGTTTCATAACCCAAATAAATGGATCACCGATGTTTTGTTCCATCAGCAGTAGGGCCTTTAAAACCGATATTTTCCAGCACCATTTGTTTAAGCGGGAACACTTTCGACTTTCAGGGCTTCCGCATGAGTGTTGTTTAGTGACCTTGTGGATGAACAATGCACTGTAAAGATGCAGACTTGTGTAGAATAAAGCAGGGGTGATTATTCAGTGTTAAGGGGTAATGGAAAAAGCTCTCTAGAGGCCCATGTAGTGGTAACTCCAAACACTGCCTTTGCACCCCCCCATGTCAGGTCCTTCTGATCCCAATGACTCCGCTCACCCTCTGTCTGTGCCAGGTGTAACAGATGAATTCCCCCCCCCCTCCATGCACTCACCCTCTATATTCCCATTCATGCCTCTGTGATGGTGCCAGCTGGACTGTAAATAAAATCATGTTATACGGATTATCCAAAGAAAACAAATTGTCTTACTTTAAGATAATGCTTACAATAATTATAATAAATTTCCTCCACCATGTAAACATTCTTGTGAATCTATTCAAGTTAACGGTAGCACATTGTTGCATTTGGTTTTCTTAAACGTAAGTCTCTGTGCCCCCTTATTTTTTTCCATATTTACTATTATTCTCAAGACGCAATGGAAAATGCATCATTACGTGATGAATGCTGGTGGTCATGGTTAAAAAGAGAACTTTGTTGTAGGAAAATGGGGGGTGGGGGGGGCAGCTGGAGTTCAAGTATCATTGCCCCGTTTAAACTTGGGAGATCCCTCTCTGATGTTTTCTGTTCTCCTCCACAGGCGAAAGAATGTCCATTCGTGTAACGTAAAAGAGGAGGAATTTCAAATGGTGGACGTCTCTATTTCGGTAATTGCAAACGTCAATTATTGGCACAGATTGTCCCACATTTTCACCAAGCAGACATCGAACAACTAACTTCGCGTCGGAATGAAAACATGATGCTGCGCTTTTGTAACTTTAATTCGTAACACTTGGCATGGTGGAATGGAAAGTCAGTCTTGAATTTGTCCTGATGCCATCTGCAAGTGAACATGTTGATTCACATGGTCCTGATGTTGGAAAATGGTGTGCAGATTTGCAAGATATGTATTTTAATATAATAATTGAACCTTAAACAAATTAAGTAATTCGAATTTCATCCCTTTTGTAAAACCACTGCCACATGAATAAATGTCATGCCTTGTCGGTCATGGATGTTTATGACCGTAATTCACCTACCACTCTGCAGGTTGATAATGGAGCTGGGGCCCAGGATGGGTCAGATATGACTCACCAATGATTAGCCACGGCCCAGAATTGAATTTTGGTCACATGAGTCTGATAACCACTCCACTCTGCCGATTCACCAGTATGCAAATGATAAAATTGTAAAAGTTGTGATTGCACATTTTTAAAATATTTTGTTCAGAGGAATGAAATGAGATTATCTAGGCTTCGACTGATTTAACAGACTTATCTGGATTCTGCAGAATGCCATGATTAGACGCACATTGCTTTCATTAATTCTCATTATCAATGCATTTAGTTTATTTCAACACCATACAATTCGTATTTACATAGGTTCTAAATGCCACTCGTCTTGGTGAAGCTCTATTTGGCTGTGTTAGTTGTGGTGGAGTTGCTTCGAGCTTTTCCCTATCTGCCAAACACAGCGCTGGGTTTTCTGCCAAACAGGTCGTCCATTCAGCCTCGCAGCCAGACCAGTGAATGTGTGACGATAAAGCAAGTATATTTTCAGTAATCTGAAATTACATTTTAGCCACTGTATTATGAAATGGGGATGTTTTTTGTACACACAGTTCAGGGATGTGTCCAAACACGGAGCAGTTTTTTTGGTTTATTTCGGTCGCCGTTGGCAGCAAATAGATTATTTTTCTGGGTGCCTGCAAAATAAATTAACACATTTTGTCCCATCGTGTAGTAATTGTGATTGATTTGTTTCCATTTAAGCCCTTAAATGGGGCTCAGGTACAGAATAGGCGTGTCTGCAATGTGGAACATCCTTTTCCAATGAGATCACACGCATTAAAAAAATGCAACAGAAAGGCAATAAAACAGTTACATAATTCACATACTTATTGAGCATAAACATGGATTGCACATATTTCTCATGCCACAGTGGGAGTTGCCATATAAATGTGAAGCCACTTTTCCCTGTCGGTGGTGCTGTTAAGAGGTTCATCCGTGTTGAGGTTTATCTTATTAGGTGGTGCAAACACAGTTTAATTTAAACGGGCACACATTCTTTGGTTTTCATAACAAGCCACTTGCTCTGCAGTCACCATTTTTACTGTTGAGGAAATATTGCAAGTCTGGAAGGGGTCAATTGAACCATGTGATCCGTGAATGTTGTATGTACAAGTTCTGTTGACTGTAAACAGAAGGCAGTCATAATTGTGGTGACTGAATGTGAGAACATCCATGTGGTCATGGCTTCAGTAGTGCATTATAAGTGGGGGATGGACTCATAAGAGTCGAGGCACTACCCCTTTTCCATATATTACATATATTATTTACCCTATATATTGTTGTTAATCACAGCGTAAACATGTAAAAATATAATTAAATAATTAACCGCAAGATGCTGCGGAGTGTTGGCATTTATGACTTTATATTTTGCCATTTGGTGTATGAGGAGCGCAGACACATGAGCACAGGAGAGGGAAAGCGATGTGAGGATGATGCACATTTAATTCGAGAAAGAACATGACAGCTCTATAGTGTGTTTTAGAGTTGTAGGAAGTATGTTCGAGATATCAAAGAACTATAGCACAACTGCGAAAACCTACGCAGTAGAGTGTGTGGTGGTTAAACAAACGTCCTCTCTGTCCGTAGCAAGTAGCAATGCTTCGGGTGCATGCGTGGCCTTGAAGATAAGACAAAGGCACCAATTTACCTGCTGTTGTACACCCTCTGCCCGAGGGGTACATCCTGGGCTGTTTATCTTTAGCATTTCTAAGGCAGGAGTGATGAGCACAGGGAGAGATATCTGACCTCTTGAAAGGGTCCTTGCAAGCAGCCTGTTTAAAACCAGTCGCAGCTGGAGCGGGGCAGTGTGCATAAACAGACTGCCGAGAACTGGTTCGGACAGAGGGAAAAGCAAAGCAAATGTTGAATTAACATTGGGCTTACATTTTTTGGTTACCTTGGACATAGGATGCGTTGTTCATAATTCAAGTAAAATGTTTGTGTCGTTATGCTTATCATGTTTTATTAGAACGTCATCTGTGTTTGCACAGACATCAAACAAAAAGAAGTAACTTATTTTTGATGCGCTCATCTGTCAGTGAGGCACGTCTAATTAGATTGTCCATTTATATAAAAGTCTGCTACAATTGAACAACGTAGATGGCTCATTAAAATAAATTAAGCTTTAAAATTATTTTTTTTTGAAAAAGAAAGTTTTGGATTGGCAAAGCTTAAAAAGGTATAACATGTTTACATTTTTTCTTTGTAAAAAAAACTGAATTTTGTCAACTCAGTTGGATTATTTTTTTATGTTACATTTTATTTGGTATTTGTTTTCGAATGTTATCCTGATTGTGCTTTCAGCATCATGTAATTCAGGGCAGTGCGATCCTTCATGTTAGACAACGGCCCACGGAAGTGGCTATTACAGAGCTACCTCTGAGATCTCTTCAAGTGACCTCTAGTCCACACAGTAGAGGGAAGTGCTTTCCCACCAACTGCAATATGCGAGTTTATTTTTTATAAAGCTGCAATCCTAGTTGCCTGCTCCCAGAGTTCTGGCTGTTATGTAACAGCACCCACGGGGCTGTGATGGAAACCATTGCGTGTTACACCTGTCGGAAGGCTTCTTCATGTCCCCCAGACAGGGTGCGAGTTTTGTGAATACAGCACGGGGCTTGGGCAATGCCCAGGGTGATGGCAAGATGGTATGAGTAGTTTATATTCAGTATAGAATGTATTCTCCCCGTACGTTCCTTTTTATAATTTCTCCCTTTAATTAAAAAGTCTCCATCATCCCCACTGTATCATTTAAATGTGTCTTGTTGAGTGTGGTGAGAAGGAAACGTATTTAAAAGATTATTATATATCCAGTTTGTATTTTATTCTAATTATTGTAGAATTCCTGTTGACAATAATTACTATACTTATATTTTTTAATTATTATTTTGTTGATTGTATTAAATAAGAATCCAACCGAACAATCCTTCGAGGGGTATACATGAGAAAACAAACGGGCAGCGAACCAGTCACGTTTTTTGGGTATGAGACCTATAAATGAAAGTTAGATCTGCCACCCCACCAACGTAGTTGCCACAAGTTTGATACCAAATGGTGTTCATTTTGGTTTGACATTTTGCACAAAATATTACAAGTAGTGCGTCTATTACAAATACAAAAACAACAAATCTAAAAATGTGTTTGTCGCGAAATTTTCTTCACAAGTTTAACGACGTAAAATTATTGAGACAGATGTGTATTCTAAAACGAGTACATATCATTACTCTGCCATGACAAACACTTGCATAGCCCAGAGCACATTGCACTATCAAATTACACACAGGGCACACTGCATGCAACACCCAGCGAGTGCTACTCCACTCACACCAACCTGCTTTTGCCTTGATGCTACTGGACCTGTTACTGTCAATCATATATTAAAATCATCTCCCCTCTCTTTCCTGGTCACTCCCTCCCCTCCATCCCTCCCCTCCCATCACTCCCTCCCTCCCTCAATTACTTAGCTGACAGAAAACCGGAAGCTGTTGCCTAGCAATAGGCACTGCCCACGAGCCTCTCGACCAACCCAGGGGCCGGAGCAGCGCAGAGCGGTGGTAGCACGTGCTGACGTAAGTCGTGGTGTGTGCATTCAGTGATGTCATTTCAGGCCACTGGAGACGCTCCAGTGATTCAGGGCCATCCGTGCAGAGGGCCATTTGGCAGTCCAGGGCTGATGCCAGGAGGCTCATAAATAATGGGTGACCCAAATGTATGTGTTTTATTCGTTTCTGTCTTGTAGAAGCTTAATTAAAAGAGATTTGCGGTGCTTTGAAAGGTCATCTGTGTTTTTTTCGGATGAGTCATTTGCCAGAGCCATCTGTGTATTACAAGTGCGCATATATATATTTCAGATGCATTTCCCTTATCTCAAACAAGTGGGAGTCCACTGGGGTAGGGGTTATCTTTGACAAGCAATACCGGGAGACGTGTGCAAGTGTTGCCAAATCGATTTGTTAAATTAGAGAGTCATATTTCTCTCGTGACGTGATGGTGAGTCTCATCCAGATTGTTTAATTTATTGCAGCAATAAACGAATTGCTCTTTATGTGTACCCTGACTACAGCCGCGAAATGTAATTGCCCTTTGAGCACAATTGCCAGGATGCAACACACGCGGTAAAATATGTGCCAGGCAGCAGACGTGCCGTGCCACTGCAAGCGGAAGGGGGAAAAAACCTCAAGTCTCGTGTGGGTGGGGGGAGGTGGGGGGGTGGTGGGGGGAGGCGGGGGGTGGTGGGGGTGGTGGGGGGTGGTGGGGGGTGGTGGGGGGAGGTGGGGGGGTGGGTGGGGGGGGATAGTGGTGGGGGGGAGTGGGGGGGGGAGGTGGGGGGGCGGTGGGGGGTGGAGGTGGGGGGTGGTGGGAAGTTGTGGGAGGTGGTGGGGGGAGGGAAACGAGGCTCTCTGACCGCCCTCCGTCGCCCCTCCCACACCGCACACGCGCCTGACGTCACTGCAGGGCTGTCCGTGGCTGGCGTCACGCAGCAGCAGCACAGTCGTCGTATTTAAGGGCGCACACGAGCGTGCCGCACCTCGGGGGCTGTCACTGCGCCATCCCCTTCGCTGCTGCCGCCGCCGCCGCCGCTGCAATGCACGACCATGGGGACCGTCCTCCCACGAGCCGTGCCCCCCGTGTGCACGCCTGGACCTCAGGCCGACGCAAGGGAGCCAGGGCACCGTCGCATAAGCAAGGGAGCCGCAGGAAACCAGCAATGATCTTCTGCATCTGCTTCCAGGCGTCGTCGGGTGCGACGGAAAGCCCCGAGGAGGAGGAGGAGAACGACGAGGCCGACGAGGAGGTGATGGCTCCTCCCACTCAGCTGGTCGCCGTGGATATGGAGCGGCTCGTCCCGCCCAGGCCGGACGTTGTCTGGGAGACGGAGGAGCACGATGGACCACCACCCATGGAGATGCTCCAGGAGGAGAGGCTGGTGGTGGTGGCTGGGAGCGATGCACGCCAACATGAACGGGACTCGGGTAGGGAAGCTCGTGTTCGTCCGTGCGTGCACTTTTTGCACTGTGTTATTATTTTGTTGCATTCTTATAACGGTGTTGGAAGAGCGCACGTTTGTTGGATTTATTGGTGGTGTATATTATTGCCTCTGTCTGGATACATTATTGATGTATTTATTTATTTGCTTGTTTATGTTTTAGACACTTGTCACCACTCGTTCCCGGTGCTTGACTTCACGACAATGTACCTCCACCAGGAGAGCGATGGTGAGCCACACTCACTCACTCGATTTGTGGGACCCCTCCTCTTCATACTAAATTACCACCTTGTTACGCTCTATCAATGTGTCTATGCGCTCTGCTCCATGCCATCCGACACAAATCTAAAGCTTTGTTTATGAGCAAAGAAATACTTGAATATCTTCGTCGGGACCATGGTAGTGACATCACTGCAACATCACTCTTGTCACGTGTGGTAATGCCAACGTAGCATGGCTGATTGTGATTTAGAGTTTATTTTTAATCATTAACGAATTTTGAAACCAGTGGTTGGGTTAACCCAGAGCACAAATGCTCAGTACATATCTAAAAAAAATAACAGTAAAAATATTTGTCTCACATTCAGAATTTATTATCAACTTTAAACTCTCTGTTAGTCAGCGGTCATACCCTTCACAGTGTTTAAATAATAAAGCTATTAAAATAACTATGGTGATAAGAATCAGATAGCACTCATCATATGTATTTTACAATGAATTTTTTTTACAAAAAAGCAACATTCCTTTGGTGTCTAGATCGCGAACATAATTGCGTTATCCAATTAACACAATTCCAAAAATATTAAAGTAATCTGCATACGTGTGTGTTTTTGTATCAAGTAATAGATTGTTCATATAATATAGCATGTAATGCAGTATTTATATAGAACTTAACACGTACCCATGCATATAGTTCTACATATAATCAGAAGTAATGATAACATATGCATTAAAATAACTAATTAACGATCCTTTGTCAATCTACTGCTGGATGAAGGCAGGCCCATGCCGTATCGGTCATGGGGGACGTTTAGCCATACTTCACCCAAATACGGGTTGGTGAAGGGGGGTAAAGCACTAATATAACATCAGTATTGAGTGATATCTGAACAGGTCAAGACACCCCTATTGCCGACATGGCATGGGAAAGCTCTCATCCAGAAGAAATTATTAAAATCATTATTTTAATTTAAAAATGTATTACCTTTGTTTAAATAACATCCTCGAATGCGGATTTTCTTTTGTAATCTGTTGATTATTCTTAGAAAATGTGCTGCGTCAGCTGAAGAGCACTGGGTTAATGCATGCGTTGCAGGCATGATACGGAGACCTGTGTTGTGTGTATGTGTGATCTCGAACGACCATAATGGTGGGGAGCAGTAGTGTCGTGGTGAGCGAAATAACCTACGACCCAGAAACCTAATTTCAATTTCCACTTCTCACAGTCAACATTATGTTGACATATATCTGAACCAGTCTCCTTTAGGTGTGGGTGTGGTTCTCACACACACCCCCCCACCTCGTGTGCATTTTGGCATTAAAAGGTGCTCGTTAACAGCACTTACCCTAACAATCTGTTAAGGATATAGAGGGATCTTTTTCTGTTATGGGAGGGCCGTGTGTTGCACATGACGCTAAACGCTCTGGAAGCATCGAGCAAGCTATATCAAATACGTAGGAATCAATATGGCCCATGACTCACCTCCCACAGTGCAATAATCCACATAAAATGACACATTGTTTTGGCAGCCAAAGGCTATGCGACACAATTACTGCAATAATCCGATATAGCTTTAAACTTTATATTACAAACTGCCAGATTGCTTGAATCTGACTGCCTTGGGATTATGGTTTTCCTTTCATATTAGTGGGAATAGTTAATTAAAATCCATCTGCACACTGTGGCGAATAGGAGAGATGACGCTTGTGTTGAGCTGGATAAAAATTCCGTGAATGAATGCACAAAGAATTTGCATATTTTAAAAAAATTATAGCTTTTTGCAGACCATCCAGTTTAAGATATGAGTGGAATACAAATGTCACGTAATGAATATTCCAAGTACATACACATGTATATAGTAGAGATAACAAAATTATCCTTTGATCTTGTATGCATGGTTGCACATGCATGAATAGCATGTCTGCATGCATATGTGTCCCTGTGCGGAGTGGTGGTGCAGCGGTTAGCATGCTGCGCTACAAACCTGGTTATCCGAGTTCGATTCCCGCTCACGGCCAACACCAGTAACGATGATCTGAATCGGTTCTGGGCCTCTGCTAAGTCGACTCAGCCTCAAATAAGTACCTGATGCGGTGTGTAAAACACCGCCACTGGGGAGACGAATGCGGTCGGGCGTGGTGTTGGCCACCCACCCCCTCGTGTGCTGTGCCGGCTTTCATAGGTGCTCACTAACAGCACTTGCCCCTACAGTTTGTTAAGGCAACACGGGGGATCTTTGTCTTTGTCCCTGCTCGTGCATATTTGTGCGTTTGGCTTTGTGTGTATGTCAATGTTTGCCTGTACGAATTTGTGCGTGTTTGTATGTGTGTGTGTGTTGGTGGTGGTGTTGGTGGTGGTGTGCATGTGCGTTTGTGTGCATTCGGAGATGTGCTCGCAAGTGCGTGCACGCTCATTTCTATGTCGGTGCATATATTCACGTGTACGTGTGTGACGTACATGCTCGTGGTGCCCGTGTCCTCAGAACCGATCACGTGCCGCTCATGGAGAGGGGGGATGGAGGGTGACGGGGAAGCTCACGTGTCCTGGCTGCTGTCGAGCCTGATGCTCGGCGACAGAGACGCTTCCACGCCACCTTCCTCCCAGAGGGACCGCTCCTGCCACCCCTGGGAGGAGCAGCGCTTTATCTGTGACATCGAGGCACCCCCATCGCCCCCCAGCCTGCACAACTTTGTTAGGTCAGCATGGGCGCACGCACGCACACACACACAACGAGAAGGATCCCCCTTGTGAAGCCTCCATCGGCTGTTGGGGCAAGTGCTGTTCGTGGGGGTGGTGTTGCAACAGCTATGTTTGGCTACCTTTGTTTCCACAGTGCTCATAGTTACACACTGCACCAGGTTCTTATTTATTGCGACTTAGGGGAGGCCCATGACCAGTTCACACACAACTGCGCATGTACACATATAGATCCTTCTTAAATAGTCATATAGACATAACAAATGCTGTTCGTGAGCACCTATTCAAGCTGGAAATGGACACCAATGGGTGGTTTGGGCAGTTCCACCTCTTAACATTTTTCTCACCAGTGCTGATGTCCATACACTGTAACATGGTGTTCATTTAGGTCTGAGTCAACTTAGGGACGGCCCAATACACAGATAGCTAACTAATCTAACTCGGCCTGCTTGGAATGTAGTGTAATACATTAACTACACAACACATACTAAGTGGTGATTACGTTTCGACGTGGCTTGTGCTAAGCTAGGGGTGCTTTAAAGTCATGTACAGTATAGCGACAAAGGTCTGCAGGCAGGTGGTAAAGAATGTGTTATGTATTACAACAAAGACGAGGACTGTTTGTCTTTGTTTAAACAGACCATTGGGGCAAGTGTTCTGAGCGAACACCTGTTAAGGCCAGCACTGCACATGAAGGGGTGGATGGCTAGCATCATGCCCAGCCATCGTTGTCTCCCAAGGTACTCATTTAAGGTCGAAGTCGACCTAGGGGAGGACTAGAAGAACTTCAAATATTTGTCACTGATTTTGGTTGTGAGCAAGCATCTTACTCGGGTCGCACATTTCACAGCACATCATCATAACAACCACGATACTACCACTTCCCATTCCACAAAAAGACAAAGATCCCTCTATAGCCGTAACATACTGTTGTGGACAGTGCTGTTAGCTAGCACGTATAGAGGCCAACACAGCTCACGAGGGGGGTGGGTGGCCAGCACCATGCCTGCCCACCTTTGTCTCCCCAGTGGCAATGTTTACACATAACAACAGGTACTCATTTGAGGCCTTACTGTAATCACACATACATACACACGCACATTATTGCTAGCCAGTCATGTTATTTATTTAAACTTAATTTGGAGCTTTCGTGACTGCAGGAATTACTCTTTGGTTCTTTCGGTAAAGTCACGTATAAAGATAAAATAATAAATTAAATACTAGCATACAACGTTTCGATTGCAACACAAGCAATCATCATCAGGTATAAATGAAATAGAAACACAAATATAGTATACTTAGAAATGTAATGTAATACAACAGAGAGTCGGATAACATAACAGTCAACACCCTACCTGGTTGATTATGTTCTTCCTGAGAATGCTAAATTTGAGAGAGAGATAAAACACAGAACCAGAGACATATAGACAGACATATAAGCAGACAGATATCACAGAGATACATAGAGAGAGAACAAACATAGGTGCCTCTATTTCATTTATACCTGATGATGATTGCTTGTGTTGCAATCGAAACGTCGTATGCTAGTATTTCATTTATTATTTTATCTTTTTACGTGACTTTGCCGAAAGAACCAAAGAGTTATTTATTTAAACTTCATGAAAATGATTCGCAGTGAGTAAAATGAAATAGCAGTACATACGTGCACAAATGAGTATACCACGTGCCTCTGTCATCGTCGCAGCGCATGCCATACGCGGAACTTGCCTCCGCGTGCCTTCCATTAAAAGTGACCCAATTAATCAATGTGGGAATTAATTAACGAGCGATGTGCCGGTTGCCCTCGCAAGGGTTTTGAAGGTGAATTGCGAACGCTTAACCTTTGGGCTTCTCACACCTGGTTACCTAGGAGCGTGTAAATAGAGATAGATCATTTCTGAGTTACGACTTTAATTAGTCATGCATATGACTAGTATGCTTCGTTGCCAGTGTAATGGATACATACAGGATATGTTTATGCGTTTTTTTCTTCTAAATTGCTACGTCCAATTGTGTGACATTGTTACCAAAATGTGTGTATATTTGTCAGTGTTTAGGTAGGAACCTGACATCTTTGCCGGGAAGGTTACAACTTCATGTAGAACTAAAAGAGTCTGACTTTGGCAGTCGGTGTAATAAACATAGGTTGTCAACATTCCACCAGAAGTCATTATCATTCATACTGCCTTTTCGTATGTATGAAATGTAAGAAGCCAGCGTTTTCTGAATGGCTTTTCGGAGGAAAGATTTGTTCTGCAAAAAGCTTTTGCTGGATACATTGTTAAAGGATAAGGCAGCCTTAATAATGCTAGTGGTGTGCCAGTGATTGGTGTACTTTCAAGCCACAGAGAGTGACAAAGGTTGCAGTTTTCCATCCTGTAACTCGGCAATTTAGTTCTGTCAGTGCATTTTTATTGTATAATTACCATTGCAGATTAAATTCTTTCACGTATATTTCTACATTGATAAGACATGTATTTACAGAGAATGGAATGAACGCAACATGCATAGTGGCATTGTGAAATATTCATATGAAGAATGGTGAGTTTATTATCTTCAATTGCCATAGCTCTTTGTCATTCCACTGTTGAATGAAGGCCTCCCCCGCCCTGTTGGTTGTGGGGGTTGTTTGACCATACTTCACCATGATGGTTAGTGTGGGTTTGTGAAAAATAGGGATTGGTCAAGACTGGTTCAGATATCATTTGTCACTGTTAGCCGTGGCCAAGAATCAAATACAGGATGACAGGTTCACAGGATGACAGGTTCACAGCGCAGTGTGCTTACCACTGTGGCACTATTCCACCGGTGCCATCAATTACACCTACATACTCATTGCATTTGAGTGTATGAGGGTAAACGCTGAGATCGGGTTTTTAATAAGTATTCATTCTGAACCAGAAGACGAAGCTCCTCGCTGGGCTCGTGCCGGGAGGAGATGGATGAGGCAGCAATGGTTCGTCTCGCTCGCAAGATCCAGGCCCTCAAGAAGAAGATCCACCACTTTGAGGAGCGTTTTGAGGGGGAGCGGAGGTACATGGTGAGTGCTGCTCCTCCGGCTACCTCCAGCATAATCGCATGAATGGTGGACACGTGGGTCACCCATCTTCTGTGTGTGCTATAGCTTAGCAAGTCCGTCGGTATTTGATGGGACACATCGCTAGAATCAGTGATGGCTGTTGGATTAGTCGTTTATTGACTGTTAAGAAAATGTAGTTGCCTTGGGTGGGACATGTCACTAGAAGGGATGATGGCTGGTGATGTTTACCTTTCAACAGGGACTTGTGCATAAACGGGCTCCCATCTGGTAATAAATAAATGTAATATATATGCGTTTGTGAAGTTCTTTACTATAAGCTGCTGAAGACTGCATCTTGGAAAATGTAATTCTTCAGCCCATGTGCATGGAATGTCTTGTTGCTGTGTTAAGGCAACTGGATGAGTAAGTTTGAGAAAATCAAGATACGTAATTGCTTGTAGATGTAGGATTTCTGTTGAAGTTAAACTCCAATGACATTCATACCACTCGCTGTGCTGTTGAGTAACACGTTTCTCCTCCTCCCTCCTCCTCCAAGCCTTCACATAGTGATAAGGCGGCCACCCCAGAAGTGCTTAAGTGGATGAACGACCTTGCAAAGTCTCGCCGGCAGATGAAGGGTGAGCATCGGACCCTCACGGTTAAACTTCTCCCTTTGGTCGTCACAATGACGGCTGACTATAAAACGGAAAAAAAAACTCTTTCCACTCCTTCCTTTCTGTGGTCATGACGATTGCTTTCTGTAGCCAGCCCTGCATGTTTAATTTTAAACCTTTCTCCTTTACACCGTCAATCCACCTGTTGAATGGATGGCCTCTACTTCCTGCTTGCAAGGCCAATTATGGTAATCTGTTATCCTCCATATATGTTTACATGCCCAAGGAGAACCGTACGCTTGTGCTTGCGAAACACCACTGCTCTGAAAAATGGTGCTGCAGTCACTTTGCATTTGGTAGTTCTAACGCTAACCCTATCTTCTTGTTCGCATGTATAGTTACGTCACGCCAATTTAGTACACCCATTATCACATTCCTAAGGCCCCATTACCAATACTAATTGGCGGCAGTGTTTTTCAAAACAGCAGTATGTTTCACTACTTCCACACATTAGGGTGCAACATTTCAATAAACAAATCAAAGTAAAAGCATGTCCTTGCTTTCATGAGAATTGCAATTTTCTAAGTGGCTCTGAGATTATGGCATAAATTCTATATTCCAATGCTGGGTTCCAGTCTGGATAGGCCAACCACTGTTGACTTCTTACAAGGTACTACTACTTATTTTATCAATCCGGGCTGCATGCTGATGGGTTGATCTGCATTTACCACAGACCCTCTACATTGCATATTGAGCATTCTGTCAAAGCACCACCCATCCGCATGAGTTCCCAATTCAATCCTGGATCAATTTTAAGATCACACCATCTTCAAAATGTTCCATAGACTAATCCCTGCTTACCTCTCCACACTAATCTCTCTGTATACCCCACTACTCACTCTCCTCTCCAGCAACCAAAGACTTCTGTTGAAGTTGCCAGTCACCCTTCTGGTCATTGGGAGGTCGCTCATTCTCCTCTTCTGCCCTACAGTCTAGAACTCCCTTCTCCAAACCATCAGTGCTGTTTGCTCCCTGCCCCTGTTAAAGTCCATGCCTACAGGTGCAAGGCCTTTATTTTTATCTCTGGCTATAACTGACTGCATCTTACTTTATATACAATAAATAAATATGCCTACTGTTTCTTTGGATGTGATGGCATTGAGATGCTATTTTAATCCACATTGTATTGCAACTGTAATAGACCCAGATGGATGAGTCACGGGCGCTGCTACAGCCCGAGCTGGTGCTGAGCGGCACTATTTTTTGTGTCGCGCGTGCGCACGTCAAGCAGAGCTGAAGCTGCAGCAGTCCGTGGAGGAGAACGTCGATGCGAACACGCGGCGGAGAAGCAACACGCTACCCAAGAGCTTTGGCTCACGGGGACACGTGGACTCGGGCTGCCTGACCTGCCATGGGAAGGTGGAGTCTGCTGAGGAGGCCGGGGAGGAGCTTAGCAGGAAGGCTGCTGAAAATGAGGTCATGGCCATGACGCTGCAGAGCATCATGGAGAGAATCTGCGAGAAGCGCAATGAAGAGCAGAGGCCTGAGGACGTGACGGTGAGCCCTGGCCCCATGTGGCTTTGGAAATGTCTTAATCATAACACATGATAGGCAATATTATAGTGAGAGAAGCATACTATTGCATGACTTTGTTCATTGTCAGAGTAAATAATCCTGAAATCCTTTGAGTGCTGCTGTTGGTTTGGTGATCACTTTGAACATTGCCCCTTCACCAACTGACCTGAGTGGTAAAGTTTAATCAGCTAACCCCTACCACTGACATGGCATGGGGAGGACTCCCATCCAGCAGTGGATAGACAAAGGACATGAAATGATTCAGCCATAGTCATCCACTGCTGGATGAAGACCTCCACAAGCCACTTTTCCAGATTCCACGATTTAATAATCATCTTAGCAGCTGCAGATTAATTGATTACAAAATGAATCTTAACTTTAACCATTATGAATGTTGCAGGCCATGACCAGAGATCAAATTGCAGCTGAAAAAACCGCCCTGCAGAAAGGACTGCTGCAATTCGAGAATGTTCACGGAAGGCCGGTGAGTGTCACATGAAGATAAGAAATAATAACATCGATAATATAGCAACCTATATGCCGGGCTGTCGCACCGCTTTACATCACATCTCATCTCTAACATTTGGAAGGGGACCCCCAAGAGCAGCTGTCTCTGTGGGCAAAGGGTGACTCAGGACATGGCCTGCAAACAGGCATCAGTCTGCCAGTAGGGTGCAATGATTGTTGCAGTGTAATATCAAATTAGTAAGTTGTAGGTAATTTTTTTACTTGGCAAATTTGGACCCTGATGCCTTCTCTTGAGAATAATGCAAGGGGATCTTTAGCATCTACTATGAAGCAGAAGGCGAGTATTATGATGGTTAATAAACCCCACCGTATTAATCAGGGCTGCCTCTGGAATTGAACTGTGAACCTCTGCAATAAGTGTCGAATGCACTACTACCTGGTCATGTCACCACCGCTAAAAATATTTTTCATAATAATTATCAAAAAATGTATTCATAATCCATACATATGTTAACACACTTAAAATTGCAATAGTCTATGAGCAAAAATCAGAAACTGAACACATTCCTCAATGATTCATAATTTATTTTTGGGTAAGGTTACATCATGATCTGGCTAAATTTGTGTGTTAAAGATCATATTTACTATAATAAACCAGAAAAATTGCGAGATTTAAGTAATAATAACAATAAAAAAGAAATAAATAACAGATCTAATTGTTGAAACAATTTAACTACCCGTTTATTGGTGGATTCACCAATCAAATTGCTAGCTTTATAAATGAACATGAAATAAAAATTTGATTTGGCACTAAATAAAATACAGCATATGTTAACACCAGTTAGAGATAGATTGCTCTAATTGTCATTCGACAGTGTATATCACATTATGTGCACTTGTGGCAAGTGCCATATTCTAGATTGGAAGTTTTCATGACGGCAAGGATCCATACTCTTTGGTTTTTTCAGTACAGTCACGTAGGTAAAAAATAATAAAAATGAAAACAACTAAATTAAATCACAAATTAAATAAATGAAATAAAAAATAATGAATAATAAAAAAATGAGAACAACTAAAATTTAGTTCTCATTTTTATTGATTTAATTTGTGATTTAATTTAGTTGTTTTCATTTTTATTATTTTTTGCCTACGTGACTTTACCGAAAAAATCAAAGAGTATAAGTGCTATGTTTGTCAGACAGTATGAAAGTTCAGTGTTCGCATGAACGAGCATCAGAGGTGCAATGAATACTCGCAGACTCCGGTAACTGCTGTGGCAGAACATGTATACCAGGGAGAGGGCTGCAATGTTTACTCTGACAATTTCGGAGTGGTATGTAAAACCAACTTTTATTGGCAAAGAATAATTGCGAATACATTTATAGAAAATTAAAATTAATTGAACCCGAGCTGAAAGTTATGAATGAGCGTGGCTTATAAACATTAAACATTTGTTAAAACATCACCTATTTTATTAATATATATATATATTTTTCCCTCTTAGGGCATTATTATCGATGAATGTATTAAGTTTTGTTATTTGTTCTAAAAATAAGATGGTCTTTCTTTCGGATATTACAAGAACAGATGTGTGCCATGTGACACGGCGCGTGTTGTACTGAATTCCCCATTGCTGTCTCCTCCCAGGTGAGCAAGCAGGAGAAGCAGCTGCTGAAGCCACTGTACGAGCGCTACCGCATGGTGAAGCAGCTCCTCACACGCTCGCGCAATTTCCCAATCATCGTGAGTGTGGCAGCAGTGACTCCTGTTGGGCGTAGAGGCAAAGCCAGAGAATGGAGACTTCTTATTTGTTCTTCTTCTTGAACAGAAGTCGCACCGGGGATACATTCCACGTGTGCACAACATGCTCGGTACAGCCGCAACCTCTTGAGTATTTCTACCGCAAATGGGGGCCGATTAAAGTTACCCGCGTTCAGCACTCTACAATAGTAGGGATAATGGCCGGGGGCAGTGGGTTAACTAGGGAAGGGGGAGAACGGGGAAGGGAAGGGGGGGGGATGGGCGTGGATTATAACCCAATGAAATTGAGAAAAATAACAAATGCGATGTCCAGATCAGCCTTTCTTCCTTTCCTTTTCCCCCCTGGGAGCAACGGCGATCAGATTGTTTCTCTGGTGGTTCAATGTCTGACGTCGAGTCCTCCACCCCAGCCTCCATTCCTACTGTGTTCAGCAAAAACGGGGCAAAAAGGGAAACTCTTAATGGGGAGGGGCAGCATCTCGGGGTCAGGATACCCACATACTCCCTACAGTTGGTATTTGTCCTATTACACTGGGCCCTGTCGAGGCAATGTGGAGTTTGCACCATTGGCTCTCGGCCTCCAAAGTAGTTTTGGATTTCCCCAGTCTAGTGCTGTTTTGAGTTTGGAGGTACAGTTAAGTATCAGTCATTCAGTGTCATGGGAGAAGAGGTGGCCTGTATAAAACAAAAACAAAGATAATGCAAAATGTATTATATTTGGGTATGGAAACATATTTATTGTTTAACTTCGTAGAATGGGGTTGAAAACGTAGATTGTATAACCTGTTTTATTGCTTCTTAAGAGTAATCGGTTTGCTTGCATTCACGTGAGCATTTTTACTTCGCCTCGACGAGTGAGGAGTGACTTATAATGAAACTCGTGTCCACGTAACATATGTATAACTTTTTTCACAAGCTCCGTTAATCCACAACTAATTCACCCATGGGTAATCGACAGTTAACTATCCATACATTTTACTTGACTATAACTGGGAAAACAAAGGGCATTGCTGTTTTACCATCTCATATTGTGGCTCATTTGTATTATTGATGACAGCTTATTTTGAGACGCAGCTTCCATTCAGACACAACTCCAAAGTGTGTACACCATTGGCTTCTCATCAGCATAAACCTACATCTGTGCCAGATTCTCATCTGCGTGTCTCTTCTGGAAAGTGCGCCTCGAGATATTAATTGGAATGTTCCTTTGGTAATCGTCCCAGAGACGCATGGCGTTTTAAAATAACTCGGTGTGCAGCTCAGCTTGCATGTGACAATGTGTCATCCTGGCATGCAATAGCCGTAAATGGGAAACAACTGATATTTTTGTCAAAGTTTAAAACTTTTATTGTCGCTATAACAGTTTTGCAATTGGTGTCATATGTTGTAAATTGCATAATGCGTTAAATGCTTTTGGGTATTGCTTATGGCAGCGGTCCCCAACCTTTTTGGCACCAGGGACCGATTTCGTGAAAGACAATTTTTTTTCACGGACCCGGGGGGGAGGGATTTACTTATTTTGGCTAGGGGTTAGAGCTTGTGGGCTTACCAAAACTGTGACTGAGACAAGTGCGCAGTGCGGGAAAGAGGCGCGGACAGAAGTGGTGAATAATAAAACAATGGGGGCGGGCCACGCGCGGACTCACCGCTCACCTCCTGCTGCCGTGTGGCCTGGTTCCAAACAGGCCACGGACCGGTACCGGTCCGTGGCCCGGGGGTTGGGGACCCCTGGTTTATAGTATTTTGTGCACATGAAACTGTACTCAAAATTTCATGTGGACGGATGGACTGATTGATTATAACAATGGACTAATCTCCAAACACCACCACCCGAATTCTCATTTTTGCTCTCGTTCAATGCATTTCTGAATATTTATCCCATTTGAGGTTATTTATACTACACTCAGCAATCCGCACAGGCAGCTACAATGAACAGCAATTAAAACCAGTGAAAATAATTAAACAGAATAGCAACCCAATCAAAGTTTAGCACTCCTGTGTCCCAAGGTGTTGCAGCACCTTGAGTAATGTTAAAACAGTTTTTTTTACAAAACAAACTCATTACAATTACAGTACCATGTGAATTTGTGTATCATCTGTATGTGATCGCATCCCAAGATGTCGCACAAATATTTTCAAGCGTAAGTACAAAAGTACGGAGGTGATGTGGCCTAGTGGTAGCGCATTCGTAGCTTGTTGCAGAGGCTCACGGTTCACTCCGGTGGCCTCCCTGGTTATTACCGCGATTTGTATGAACCAAAAGTATGCACCGTCTGCTTCAGAGTGCACGTTAAAGATGCCGTAACACCATTAACAAGAGGAGGCCATTGTGTGACGACATCGTGGTCCAAATTTGCTAAATTTGAAACATTACCCATAAAGTAATCAATTGGGATACACTTAATAATCATCACCCGCTACTAAAAAATATATTTGGAGGACCCTCTTAAAAAAGAGTCATGAGATTCAGTGAGGCTTTGTTGGATAAACAAACGTTATCAGTTCATAAATAAGAATTAGATGTGCACGCATTGTGGTGTGTAGGAGCCATCAATGGCAACTCAGTGCTGACATTTTTCTCCTTGTGCACTTTCATTGCAGGGCTCCCCCGCCAGCCTGCGTCGTCACATCCTACTCAGACCAATCATCGAAGGACAGACCACACAGTTCTCTGACGACATTAAGGTACTCACCTTTTCCCGCCTAACGCATCCAGCTTCAAGTAACGACCAAGGTTAACGGTGTGAAGCTGCAGCTGTTGACCACAGTGGAATGAAGGTCACATTATTCGACCTACGTACGCGACTCGCTGATGTAAAACAAGCCAATTATACATTTGTTATTGCGTGGGAGAACATGTGAGAGCCACCCAGGGTACATGTCACGCGAGTTGCTTTGGCACGAGCATGCGGTCGGGCTTAGGGTTGAATGGCTGGCTCCCGCCAAGTGTCGGTCAAGAGCGGTGACTTTCATTTGAGCGTGTGTTACAGCTGCCTTCCTGTTTACCTGTCTTCCAATCATCCCGCTTGCAGGAGGACATGGAGGATGCTGGCAACGTGCAGCGGGGATGTCCCGATGGATGGACGGCTTCGGACAAGGAACGAAAAAATGAGGGAGGGTCCATGGAAGACCAAGGAGAGTACGTGGGAGAGGAGGTGGAGGAGGAGCTTCCCGAAAGAGATGGGGATTGTCGGGGTCAACTCTTCTTCCTGAGCCACTCGGAGGACGAGAGCGATGCGGAGGGGTACGCGCCACTCATGGAGGAGGCATCCGGCATGAGCAGTACCATCTCCAACGTCCACTCGCTCTCGCTGTGAGTGTCGCATGCCGGTGTAACCCTAAAGGTTGTGCTGATTTTGATCATCATGATCATAGACAGTGCCATCTCCAACGTCCACTCGCTCTCGCTGTGAGTGTCGCATGCCGGTGTAAGCCTAAAGGTTGTGCTGATTTTGATCATCGTGATCATAGACAACCCGTGTTCAAGATGAAAAACTCGCAACCATTCGGTTTTGATTTGGACACTTTGACTACAGCAATAGTATGGGTTGAAGGCAGGTGGCATTGTCTTGTGAGCATAGAGGCATCTGCTGCCAACAACGTAACTGCGTGAGAATATGACGAATACATATTACTTTAGGTGTTCGTTTTTATATCAGCTGAGTGAGACAACAATGAGGGAGATATATAAGTTGGTACCATTGTTCAAAAGGTCAGTTGACTCGTATTAACGATGCAACTTTTTGTTTGTCTCTTAGCTCCGAGCTCCTAGAGCAGCTGAGGGAGACGAAGGCAGAAAAGCGCCATCTTCGGAAGACCCTGCGTGACTTTGAGGACCACTTCTACAGACAAAATGGAAGGCAAGTCATGTGGTTTCAGAAAACTCAACTCAAAAATGGCATTCTGAGTTAAGCGTGTGTGAGGCCTGGCCTCAGGATTTTGTAGACATAGATTGATTCATCTCATCCCCTCCCCCCCCCCAAAATCCATGAACAGTCACGATTAATCTTCTTGGTTCTTTCGGTAAAGTCACGTAGAATGGAAATAACAAAATAAAACATAATAAAATAATTCTCACGACGTTTCGGCCACAACGCAAATAGCAACGCAAGTAGCCGTCCTCAGGTGAAGACCAGGTCTGTCGGGGAGACAGCGTCTGAGGATGGCTACTTGCGTTGTGGCCGAAACGTCGTGAGAATTATTTTATTATGTTTTATTTTGTTATTTTGTTATTTCCATTCTACGTGACTTTACCGAAAGAACCAAGAAGATGAATCCCTGCAGTCCCGAAAGCTTTAAATCGAAATTTAGTCATGATTAATTTACGATTCGATTACAGAATCGATTCTGTGTTGTGAAATTGGTACTGTCCCATTTATATTATCTGTTTGGTTCTGTCTTGTTCTCACTCATTCTTTACATTAGCCTAACGCTATTATGTGCATATATTTTGCAACAACTTGTAAATATTATACTTTTTTTACTGAGAATTTTACATGTATGGTGATCAGCAGAGAACCTATTTTATTCAATGAATTGATTTATTATTGCATGCCTAATAATGAAATAATGAAAACATGTTTGTAACATTTCCTTATTCACTGGCATATTCTGTTGTGTGGGTGAATGATAACTTTAAGTTTAATTACAATCTCACATACCTGCTGATATTTCACAGGTTAAACGTTTCCAATTTACAACTTCCAATTAATTCCTGTAGAGAAACAAACCTAATAGCTTCTAGCAAATAAAATTAATAAACAATGTCTTTAATGTTATTTTTAAAGCCCTCAGGAGGAGATGGTTTTTCTGTTTAGTCACAGATTCACTATAAGCGACCCCTTCACCTACAATCTAATTGGTTCCTGTTCGGCGGCCGCAAGTCTATGTCGTCGTAAGTCGAACCCTCATGTCCCATGGGGCGCAATGTTAAACATTGGGGTTCCGTTCCTGGAAACCCATGACATACAATAAAAATACCAAAATTGACCACGAAAATAAATGACAATAACCCGAACAAACGTTTATTGCTACTTAACATAACTATTACAAACATTTATTAAGTAAAAATAAACATTTGAAAATGCATATGTACTTTTCTGCGCGTGTATCACATTTCCTCTTTTCATACGTAGCGAAAGGCGGGAAGAAACTTGTCGCCAATCGACTCGGCGTCGGTAGCAGTCATTAGGCGGTCGTAGATACGAGTTCTGGTCGTTACTGTGGGGGTCTTACTATAAGGTCGAAAACAGGCACCACCACACCCTTCTCCAAGCATTTAACAGTTAGAAAGACCATTCCGAGCTCCATGAAGAATCATGGGGCTCCCTCATTCACCCTCTGGAATAACTCCCTATTCGCCATAACTGCTTTAGAACACCCGAGTCTGAAACTGAATGCCTCGTGAATGCCACTCCAGAGACCCCGAGTTTACTTGATTGAACTTGAAATGAGACCGACTCCCTCCCCCCATCTTTTCCCCTTCCTTCCTCAAAGAAAATGGATCTGACGCACGTACCACATAACGCTATGGTCCTACACGTCCGTGTTGGTTGTCTATCTGAGCCACCAATCCCGCGATGCACCACTCAGCTTTCGTGGAAGTTGTACACCCCCCCTCCCTGTGGTTGTATCAATAAAAATAATTTACAAAAAATTAAAGAACGGTCGTCAAAGCGGGGGGTAGCAAGTGGAGCCGTCGTAAGTCGGGGGTCACCTGCAATTGGCTTACAAAATCTAGGAGGAAGGCCTGCATGCTACATGCAAAGCTCATGTTGTCATGCTTATACTTTCCACTTGAGTCATTAAGATATACAGAGGTGTAAGCTGCGCAGAATATACGTAGCTGTGAAGCTTAACACAGTTTTCTGCACAGGATTGTTCACAGGATATGGTCAATGCAAGAAACGTAACCAGGCCTATGCTGTAGGCACAGTTGTGGAATTATGAATGCAAAGCCTTTGGATGAGCTGAGCAGGAATGTTGCCGATATCGGGGTACAGGTTAGCAGCAGTGTAGGGGCCCATCATTACAATCTCCGTGTTATCTCGTTCGCTCTGCAGGAACATTCAGAAGGAGGACCGGCTGTCCATGGAGGACGAGTACAAGGAGTACAAGCAGGTGAAGGCCAAGCAGCGACTGCTGGAGGCACTGATCACCAAGCACGACGCCTGCAAGGGCGTATGATGCTGCACGCGTGCGTGCGTGCGTACTGCACGGCCTGGACCCCCGTTCCGCCCTCGCCCACGCATCTGTCGCGGGGGTACGGCGAGCAGCTCGTGAGGATCGCGAGCCCCGCTTCAACATCGAGAAAAATAAAATGAAATAAAATCACGAAGGAAAAACTCAGCAGCGGATCCCTGGGAGAGAGACACGATGTCACCCCCCCCCCCCCCCGTTACGTGGGTAGAAGGGTAGGTGGGTGCATGGCAGGTACAATGGAGATACGTGCCCAAGAAAGCCAGATGCCCCCACCCCCCAGTTACTACTTAAGGCTTTGTATTGGGGTATCCACACAAGAGTTTGGAGATGTGAACTGCATGCAGGTTGTATTTCTAAAAACTACGTGGAGGAAAGAAGGTCTGAAAACAAATGAACGGTAGAGAAACATTAATTTCTACAAGCAAGAGGTGTTTTTTTTTCATTCGACATTGCGACATCGGTTGTTTCTGAAGCTATGATGGGTTCCCGCGATGGGCTATGCACACCAAAACCACTTGCAGCAAGATATTGGAGGCCCATCTGTCGACGCAGCACCTGGCTGGTCGAAATCGTATTGACGTAATCCAGCGCGGTTGATGGAATGTCTACAGATTAAGTTACGACTGGCCACGATCAAGAATTTGCCAGCCCTGTTTGACGTCAACTGAGATTATGCAATGCACTATTTATTACTTTACAGATATTGGTGGTTGTAGAAGCCATAAAATAAAAACAACAAGCTGCAAAGACTTTGATAGCTTACGTCTTTTCAAGACAGGGTGTGTTTCTGACAGTAATGCTGCCTCAGCTATTGTGACTTGTCAGATTTAACGGACTTTTATTTTCTTTGAAAGGACTTTTATTTTATTTGAAAACCAACAAGGGCTGAGAAAATACGCAACAGCCAAACACAAGAGTCTTCATGTACAAGGGTGTCCATTGAGGTATCATCCATTATTGAACAACTACAGTCAGCAATTTTGAGCTGCATGGATTACGTGAAAGGTAAAGTTATTGCAACAAAAAAAAACTTGAGTAATTTTCATCAGCACATGATGGATGCAATTGCAGCTGATATGTGGGCAAACACTTGAGACTCAAGTTTCAATGCGATGTCATTGCCTTTGGTGGACACGTGGAACCTATGGGATGAAACTGGTAAATCTTCACTCTACTAAGTGTGTCGAGTTTTATTGACTTTATTTAAGCTATTGACCAATTATATATATATATTTATAATAATCACCTCAATGGACACCCTGTAATGCTGTTACCTCCTTCATGAAGCAAAACATGAGACAAAAATATTATTAGAAGCAAGTTTTCTGAAATAGAAAAACTTGCAAAAACAAGTCTTAAAACTGGATGGGTGTGAAGCGCGGGTGTTAGTTATCTGGAGATGCTTTTAAATGGCCAAAATGGGCCATGTCCAATGATTGTAACATGTTTGTGTGCTAACGGAATCATCTGATTCTATTTATTTGTATCCCTGTGAATTCTACATCGCTTGGGCCATGCATGCACAACTCTGACGAGCAAACGCCACTTTGTTAATCGCGGAGTGCACACCCAGATCGTTAGACCAGGCCATGGAAGAGTGGCCTGCTCACGCAACCTGTAGGGGACAACTTTGAAGAGCGAGTGCACACTTCCACTTGTGTAGTACAGACAGAGGAGGAGAAGGGGTACTTTGAATCAAAGCTTCAGGCCTCTTGAACACCCACTTTGCCGAGTGGCATGGGGACGCCAAGTCCTCGGGCTGTTCAAACACCTTCGCCGAGGTAACGTATCTGCTTGTTGCGCAACGCAGGTTCTCATCTCCAAGCATGCGTGAAGGTTTTATTTGCTAGTGAAGAACAGGTTTTGGTGTTAAAGGCAAAGAACCCCTACCCCGTAATGATGCATTGAGACTTACATCATTAGAAAATGTGCCTTTTTTTTTCAAGGCTGCAGCCGACACTGTAGAGGCTGTCAAGACTGCATGTTGTAAGATCCTCAGATTAATTTTTGAGCGCAAAATTTAAATTCGGAGGATCGAGGCAGTGCAGCATTGTGGGATGGGTCTTGTGCTGTGCACAACGGTGAATATTCTGCTGCGGTTGGACATAAGTGGTGGAGTGTTATAATATGTAATCGCATTAGGTTCTGCTGCAGCTTAATCAGCTGTTTTTTATAAGGACAATATAGAACACACTTGATACCCCAAGTTAAACTCTTCCAGAACACTTTAGCTCTTGGCACTTTGAAGAGGGTATTTTTGTATGTTAAATATTCGACATTTTGTTGCGTGTCCTCGTCTTTTCACGTCATTCCATTGTGAAGGGCATTAATTGCAAATGGCACGGATCACTTTTTTTTCTGCGTTGTCGGAGTCGCTCGTGTTTGCCGAGCACGTTAATGGCGGAGGCGCGGCCGCTTGCGGTGGCGGCGGCTGCGGCATCGGCGGCATCATCATTAAACTTTCGCTGAGATTTTGTGTTTGACCTAAGTCTTTAATGCAATAAAAATATATATAACAGAGTTGTCAGTGTTTCAAAGACAGAGCCTAATCATATTCAGAGCGTGTACCTTTCTGCAGCTATCGTATCAATACAATAATTAGAGAACAAGCATGTAGCAAGGGCTTTGCAGAAATGATTAATTATTGGACAAGCACGTGGTCATGGGTGTTTAAGGCAGATGTAATGCAATAAGAATAGGACAATTGGACTTTATATTTAATACAAATGTGTTCTGTTCACAAACAGCAGGGAGGTAACTCCCATTATGCCTTGCATGCACGTCATGTGACCACCGCATATAATGCACTCTTAGCCCTGTCTAAGCCACCAGCTTGGAAACCGAGCGTGGGGCTGTTTTGATGTTGAGGCCACTAAGTCAATTTGAGTTGAAAACTGGCCATCCCAATAGACAAGGTTCAGAGCATTGTAGATACCATGTGGTGATGGGAGTTGTGCCTTCCTTACTGTTTGTGTGCAGCACAGCTTTGTGTTTTATTAAGTCTAATTGCGTCCAGCCTGCACAAGTTCTCCTCCCATGATGGGCTTTCTCAATTTACAAAAAGTCCCAGATCTGAATAAGTTGGGAGTTTGCTAAAGCAACTCCAAAATAAGCGTCTTGCCTGTGCATACATTTTAATGAAAGTATCGAGAAAAGAAATGTTTAAATTCAGAATAGAAGATGGCTGGAGTGTTATCAATGTTATCCAAGAGACAAAGTTACAGGGTGGAGGAGGGCATGCCACCGAGAGCAGACCTTGGAAATTGGATGACTACTCTCCAACAACTATTCGATCGATAAGGCATGAACAGCATTCGGCATGCTCCCCACCTTTGGAAATCCCATTGACCAAAGTTAAGTACAGGTAGTCCTCGACTTACGATATTTTCGAGTTACGATGGGGTCGTAACGCATCTCCATCGTAAGTCGGGGACTACCTGTATTATTAAATAATCCCTACGACCCACCCAGCGCGCATCCAACAGTGGATTGACAAAGGGCCGTATGTGTTCATGTGGTAAGTAGAAATCTACGTCCAATCAGGAGCTAGACTTATATGATTCCTCAGTACCAATGTTTGGACGAGTAACCTCACACTGTGAATCGCATGCTCTTAATCACCGCAACACATGGCGTGCTGCTGCGATGTGCATGTCGAGATGAGCAGACGCCTCGTGTTGCACTCACGACAAATGACAGCCTCGAGACACGTACTCCAAACAACATTTATTGCCCCACGCACTACAGTACAGTTGAAACATGACCACAGCCAGCGACGTATAGCGCACGCGCGGAACTTAATGCACGAAAAAAACGCACAATAAATGAGAGCTCACGATGGCAAGTACATGCCAATGCTCTTTCGCTAAATATGATTCACTGCACTCGGTGGGACTGCAGCAGGCTCGGAACAAGCATGGGGGGTGACGCGGGTGAAGCACCGCATCACTTGAAGTGGCGACACCGAACGATCGGACATCTTCGGCGGCGCTGCAGCGGGAATGTTTCAGGCTAGTTATGCGCTGTGTTAATTTGGTCAACATTCTCGTCCGTTAGTCTTAATCTAGCAGATGACAACCAGTGCAATTTTAGACATCTTTGTGGATTTCATTTAGTCATTTAACATCTCGAGTAAATCGTGACTAGATGAACAAAATTACTAAATGAAATCCACAGACTAAGTCTTGACAAAAATTCCACAAGTTGTCATCGGACTCGACTAATATCACAATGCCGATTAATTTTACACCGTCGGTTATCATAACTTGTCTTTTACGAGTGCTTTTCCATTCTCACTTTTCGCACTCTGAGAGAGGAGGCTCAAACGCTGACTATAGCCTGGCCCGTCCGATCCTCCTGCACGCAATCGGTTAGAGTTGGGGGTTGAGGGGGGGCGAGAGGTGTTTCTCCAAGCGATGCACGCACGCTGAGTGAGATGAAGCTCTTCTGGTGACACTGACAACGCCTGGTCGCGCGTGACTGCGTCGTTGTTATTTCCCCCCCTCCAGAGATATGAGCATTAACTACGTCTCCAAAGCAATGTTCTACAACGGAAGCCAAACTACGATAGTTTACATAAGCTAAAACAGTTTCATTTAGATAGACCATATTCTGATATGTAAAGCTCTTATACTTTAGCAATGCCGATTAACAATGATGTAAATAACTTTCATGCTTCTCAACGCTACTGTTTAACAGGACTTTCTTTTTAGATCTCTTCTTTTTTTCATTTAGTAACATACGCAGAGACGCTCCTGTGCTTAACTACAGAGTTAGTCAGTACAACACTCTCTATGGTGTGCAACTGACCAACTTCACAAGCATGCTCTTTTGATTAAATAGGTGTTATAATGGTGGACGAGGTCACCGTAATTGTTAAGCCCTGGCAGTGACAGGCGTGTGTCCTGCATGTTTAGTAGATTGCCATCTTTTTGTAGGTGTTTACAGAAAACATCATGCACTTCATCAAACCCTGCCACGAAACTAAAATATCCAGAACTTTACTTGTACACATTCAACCTCCATTAAAAATAATAGTGAAGCGCCATAGATGAATACACTTTTCAGTGATATGAGCCAATATTTGTTGACTATAATAGGCTAAAGGACAGTTCACCGTTCATTTGTTCGAATACAATACTGTTAAACATTTGGAACAAAAAAACATCTTTTACGCTTCGCCTTATTAAATAGTTGAATAATGCAAACCACAGAAGTGTGCAAATTATATAATATTTAAAAGTAAAAGTACGATGTTGTGCAAGTGCCTAAGTGTTTAAATAATCATTGGTTAACAATTATGTTATTTAAATTGGGAAAAAAAAATCTGTATCCGGCTCTTGTGAGCGGTGGAAAAATCCTCTCCGCGTGAGGCGCATGCCACCTAGTGGCTATCTCGCGAGAGCCAGATCAACTTTCGTCCGACAGCCCTGCCGCTCGGCCTGAATGCACCGCACCACAAACCCACTGACTGACCAGCCCCTAAAACGGTCACCACACCATGTTTGAACCACATCCTCACACCAAAAACCACATCCCCATGCCCTAAATCTACAGGTTTTACATCTGACAGCCCTCCCAGCGACCCGGAGAAAACCTTCGATTCTACCCACGTTCTCCTGCCTTTGTCATTGTATCATCTGTCGTGGAAAAAAAAAGATTGTTGTGTTCGTTGGAAAGAGAATGGTCGTGCGGGCAAATATAACCAGGCTGGAGACTCCCACCAGGTGAGAGCATTTCACAGAGTGACCGTCAAGAGGTTAAAACCCGTTTTGACAACAACGATGTTGACGGCTACAAACCTGGCGCTACTCGAGCCCTCGTCGCCACCTCATGCCGGATGCACTTGAATCTGGAGAGACGGGTAGTAGCAGGGCGGGCATCGGATGGAGAAGCCGGACGGAGAGGACGGGCGGGCAGGCTGGCTGGCTGCCTCACCGGCAGGAATGGCCTTACCGACCCACGCTGATGTTGCAGATCTTGCAGCTGGGGTCCTTCTTGGCGTTGGCTGTGGAGAGGCTCATGAGCTGGTGGCCTTTGATCTGGCCCAGCTTGCCCCTGGCTATGTCCAGCGGCTCCGCGTAGATCACCTCCAATATCACGTCCTGGTGGCACACGGCAAAACGTCGTGGTGAACCTGGCACTCGGGTTGCTCCTGCCGGTTTAAAATCGTTGCGACCGAAGACATAGCTACAAGACTGCAGTGTACTGTTCCCAGAGGAAATACCTGTGGTTGGGCAATCCTTATTCTCCTTTAATGCATCACACGAAGTAATTACACTTAAGTTAAATATTAAACATTTTGTTGTTTATGTAACGTTTGATCTAAATTACGTCTATTTAATCATTGTCCAAATTGACCCATTCTTTCAATGTTAAATCATCACTTTAAACTTTTTTCTGCTCCAGTTTATTTGGTTGTCTACCAATTTCGTTGATTTAACATTTATGTTGCAAACTGTTATGTAACCAAGGTCACCCTTTGTGAATGATAGCGTGCATATGTGTTTGTCCAGCTCATGGTGAGATAACTTTTTTTGGTTAGAGGAAGATACAAAACCAAAACAACAATCGTCTGTTGTAGATAAACACCCATGTGTGTGTCTGACAATAGTTAGAAATATGGCTAATTACACTCTAAGTCGTAGCTTAATGTAATCATAGTTTTATGATGAGATCTCAATGTCCATGCAGTAACATCATGATAGTGACTCATATTGGTCAACGTTGAGAAACAAGAGTCTGCATGTGTGTGTATATACTAGAGCTGTAAATCTTTTCGGGTTTACATATTCCTCTAAACTACTGCTATAATTCTGTTTTTGAAGTGTTTCCAAAGGATATAACATATGCGCAGGACATAAAAACGCGTTATTTAGCTCCGCCAAATAACTGCGCCCGTTACCGACGAGGGTTCGTCAATGGACGTTATGCTGTCAGAGTGACATTGCAGATGTGGTGGTAAATTCTGCGTAGTAAATTGTCGAGCAGAAAAACACAGCGTACTCCGTAAACTGGATCCAGGATGATTAATGCATGGTGAGAAAGATGAGAGGTGGCACCGGATAAATGGTACAATGTTTCCTTGGCTCACACACAGACAGCGCACCAAGCAAAACGTCATACAGCCTCGTCATTCGGCAATTTAACTTTGTGGCCCCTTTCACCGAGGCATTGTACAAAGTTGGCGATGAATTCATGGCTCGTTAAGAATGTTGGTACGAATATAATGTTCTGGCCTAGGTACAAAAACACGATGTGCTGTGTGACAGTTGTACATGTGGCTGTAGTAAGAGACACTGTGTGACGGGAGTATATGTGGTTGTAGTGGAAGGCACTGTGTGACTGGAGTATATGTGACCTGTGCCTCCCTTCCGCTCCTGCACCACCGCCCATACCGCCATCGATAAAAGGCCACCCCATAAGAACCGCCCTTGAGCGTCGATTTTCTGCACCTCTCTTCCCAGCCGCCAGCCCTTCACCCTGCGCTCTCACATCCACAGGCCGCGGGCGTGACGTGGCCGTACCTGTGCATGGTGATACACCGCCTCGCCGTCACCGGCATCCCCATCGGCGCCCTCGGCAGCGCACGGCGCCACGGACCGCGTCAGGAAGCGGTTGGTGGCCGGGTCGAGCAGCGGCAGGCGCTCGCGACAGAAGAGGTCGCCCTCCGAGCCCTCGGGAGCCAGCACCAGCACCACGTAGTGATACGCCGTGTACATGCAGTAGAAGTCGGCGAAGTAGAGGTTTGTGCTGGGGCTGAAGAGCTCGGCGGCCGTCACCTCGAAGCGGTAGCGGCCGTAGGGCGAGTCGGTCGGCGGCTGGCCCGTGTTAAACTCCGTGTTGCAGCTCATGAAGACGCCGTGCAGCTTGCCGCTGATGGGAGAGCCGTGGCTCCCACTGTTGTCCTTTACGGAGGTCGGCATGGCGTTGGAGCATGACTCCCTGTTCAGGAAAGGGATGAGCGATAATTAACAGTGGGGTTTTATTGTTTTCAAGTGGAGCGGCGGCGCAGTGATTTGCGTGCCTGCACAATGGACCCGGGCAGAGATGCACCCAGCGGGGGGGTGGGGGGGGGAAGGACACTGCTGGATGAAGGCCTCCCCACAAACCTTTCAGTTGTGGGGGTCGTTTGGTCATACCTCACGCTGGTAAATGCGGATTGGATCTGGCTCCATCTGTACGGAGATAGCATGTTGCCCCCTCGCATGTGTGTTTTTTCTCCGGGTGCTCCAGTTTCCTCCCATACCTTATGAACACTCGTAAAATTGGCTGAGACATTAAAGTTCAAACCCCGTACAGGACTTTCCTGAAAAAGTTCCCTTGTGGCTTTCATGGATAAATAAATAAGTGGTTATTGTTGGTGAAGGGATGGACCGTGTCAGGACTGGTTCTGATATCACTCACCACTCATGTTATTCGAGGAATGAAACGTAGTTGCCTGGGTTCATCGCAAGGAGTGTGAAACACTGCACACAACTGCTCCCACCTGCTATCATTTTTTACGTCTATACATTTGGCTTTAAGTTATTCTTACATCCATTACTCTTTCCGTGGAAGAAACTAATGTATCAGTTTGGTAAACGAAGTTAAGCTAGTGCGACCCAGCATGTCACAAAATGCAACCTTTGTTTATAAAACCATGACCCTAGTGTGGAACACGAGAAATTACAATTGTAAATTTTGCACTGGAATTGGCAGAATTAGCACCCTATGTCTACATGTAGAACAAGCTATCTGTTTATAATAACAGCGATGGTGCCGTAAGTTAATGCTTTTTTGGTTTGTGCCCTTTAGATATGCAAGCCATACAAATGTGCAATAATACATCTGAAATATCTAGGCTATATATTAACAAAATGTTCATTGTTTGCATGAAATGTATGCCAAACAGTAGCCCATAACCATATATTGCAGTAAATTAAGGCTCGTACATATTTGTGTTTTTGCAAAACATGCACACAATCGACGTTTTTTGCAACATCGCAAAACCTTTAACAGCAGTGCAATCTGTTAAACTGCTGCCGAAATGACCACGTATCTGCCGGCATTCAGCCATCAGCTCTGCGGCAAATGCCTTAGTGGCCAGAACACCGGCCACGAAGGGTGAATTGTCACAGTCAATTTTACATTTTACATCATTAGGGCCCATTTTATATCACGCTGCTCGCTTATTATGTGTGACCTATGACCACTGTTCACAGCGAATAGATCAAGCCCAGACTATGAATGTGTTCATAAGGAAACGTTTAGATCCGCCAATGAGGGAGGGCAATTACAGTGCTATCACATTTGGAGACACTGTGGTAGACTGCACAATGTGGAAGGGGTGGAGACGTGACATTGGATAATCTTGGCTTGAGAGTTGATTTAACAGATGCCAGTGGGGAGAAATGGTTTCAGTCGGTTGCCAGTGATTCCACTACCACATTTTAAGGGAAATATTTCGTGGAACGATTCACCTGTCCCGGAAGTGTGCGCCTCTAGTCGTGAGAAAGCGAGCATTTCTGAAAATGCTCGAGCCTCAAGCTAAATGCTTGACACCGAAGAGCGCCACGAATCAAAAAGTTGACAACAGAAAAATAAGCGTCCAGCTCGGATCAAAAAATCAACACCACAACCGGCACCGTGAGAGTGACTAGGGCTCGTGTGAGACGAACCTCACAAAGTCAAAGTACTCCTTGTTCTGGTTCCGGTAGAAGACGGTCAAGGGAAGCATCCGGCCTGCCGCCGACTCTGCCTTCTCCAGGAGCTGTGCCATGTGCGCCTTGGAGTAGTCTGCAGAGGCAACGGCAGTGGTGGTACCAGCAGCAGCAGCAGTAGAAGGATTACAAGAGCAGCAACAGAGACAGCAACAGCAGCAGCAATAGGGCAGCAGTACAGCAGCCAATGGAAAATGTTCGTGGAGCAGCGGCACTTGTGTAGAGTCACGACCGTTCAGCCTGAACTTAGCCTCACAATGGCCAGTTCCCCATGGCAACTGCAACAATGTTTATTCACGTTCTAAGGTTTTTTAAAAAAGATTGAATGGAAAAGGTAAAATCTCGGCTGGTACATATATAACTAGGATATGTATCCCGGGCTCTCGGACTCAAGTTTGAAGCTTCGTGAATGAAAAATACTTTAATCTTACAGCCAAGCTACTCATTTGGTGAAGGGCATCCCCCTTGCCCCAAGGATACCGCGAGACTCGTTGGCGCTGCCCTTGCTACCCTGGCTGTCCGCGGGGCGCATTGTCACTCTTGGTGCTGGGCCCCGATTCCCAGTTGGCTCGTCCCGAGCTGTGCCACGGGCATTGTCCTCTCTCTCTCTCGTGCTGACTTGCCTCCTTCTACCCAGATGTCGTGCTCATTTTGTGATTGAATTGCATTAACAAGCGATTCGAAATAAAACCGTGAACATTCAGTGCGCCATTACAGCACTCGAGTGACATCGTCGTGTAGTTACGAAATTTCATAATTTACTGCAGCTGCCCCGCGGCTGACTCTCGGCAGCTGCATGGATGCTGTGGGGTTTGGCAGTGCGGCCCTCGCCTGCGGTGCAGAACTCGACGATGGAGCTCCACTCGGACACCAGGTAGTCCCCGTCATGCTGCTTGCAGGCCGTCTGCACAGCCACTGTGTACTCGGTGCGCGGGCTGAGGAACCAGTGGCCCCGCACTGTCATGGGCAGCAGCACTGCCTTGGCCACCAGCTTGGTGGGCACGTCCTGTGGGCACGACCACTTGGCGAGTGAGCAAAACCCAGAGGTCATCCTCCTGTTGAGACTTCACCATATATACAACTTTGATGGGTTCTACCCAACCCAATAAACTAGCCCCTAAGCTCATGCAAAATCCCAAACTACCTTTTGTATCCCCTGGAAAGAGTCAACATTTCAGGTTTTTTTTGTTTAAGCTGGTCAGAACTCATGAGACCAGGGTCTCATTTTGAAAAGTAACCTGGAGACATTAGTTTGCCAGTTGGGGGCGATAATTACTATGTATATTGCCAATTCAGTAAATTGCGGGTCATTTACGCATTTGGCAAAGTGGGACTTTGACGCCGGCACACAGCAGCCTACTCCTGCGAATCAGAGGATCTTTAATGTCCACTGTGAAGCAGGTGCCACGTAGTATAATGGTGATTACACCCACAGCAGTTTAAATCCGGGCGGTTGCTGGATTAGAACCAGGAACCTCTGAAACAACACTATCCCCTACCGCTAGGCCATGCCGTTGCCATGTCAACCAAACCAGAAAATATAATTCTCAGAGATGGAATAAGCCAAGTAAAATAAAACACCATATAGCAATCCCTCTCCAACCACGGAGTAAAGGTTCTGGAAAACTCCGGTGGTTGGCAAAACCATGGTTGGCAAGACTAAAGGCTTATGGAAAATAGGGGGTGAGGTTCCGTGGCCGCAGTTAACACTCCCATCGAAGCCTAACTACGCATCGTATGCATTCAGTAAACATGAGAAGTATGTTTACGGAAGAAAAATAACGTTCATATTAATAGTTAACAAAACTACTGTCAATTGCCTTTAATATTAATAGTGAAGTCCAGATAATGACGATGATGACGATGATGACGCTGATGGTGATGTTAGGGGAGGAGGGAGGTTGGCTATGAGGGGCTGTCCCCGTCCTCAGAACTTGTTTCTCTGAAGGTAAACTACTCTCCTTGCAAATCTTCACATTACGCACACCTTCACCTCCAGCTCGACGCGTAGGGGCCACGATTATGGGCAATAATTATTGGTATTATTCAGTAATTACAGTCAAGACCGTAATTATAATATATATTGGTGGGGACACATCCCCCCCAATATTCAAATATGCTCAAAATGTCCCCCCCAATATATTGCTATAAAATAGCTTCATGTTAATATGATTGTGGTTGTACTTTATTAATCCCGAATCTCTGCCATTACATGCAATGAAACAAGAAAAGGTAAAAAACAGAGCAATGTAATAAATACAATATACTATTAGACATTATTGTAAAAAAATTAATAAAAAGTCCATCCTATGTGTTAGAGAATTTTTTTATATTTTAGGTAGTAAATTGCAGGAAATTTGTTTTCAAATTTAGATTTTTTTTTCTGTTGGGGGGGTGACCCCTAGACCCCCTGGAAGATTTGGCCCCCCTCAATGTTGACTCCATGGCTACGGCCTTGATTACAGTACACTCTCACGAGGTATAAATTGCAGCACTACGCTTTGACGACTGCTGCACAACACTGAACGACGCGGGCAAGCGTGAGGCACACGCGCTTGATGCGCCACTGGTGGCAGAGATGTGAAATGACGGGTGGCGAAAAACCAAACGGTGCTTACGCGAAACTGTATACCGTGGTTGGCAAAATGGGATGCATAGAATTATGCGTGGATACTCGAAACCATGGTTTGGCGAGGGACTGCTGTACTGTATAGCATGTTTGTGTATTCACCAAAATCACCAACTCGCCGCACTTAATCACAGGTGGCTAAAATCCCAACTCGAACGCATGATCTCAGCGGTGCCGACTGAGTCGATGACAGCATTAATCCTTCTGAGCCAGCCAGCCACCTCTATCCTGCTTCAATCTGATGGGGGTGCTGGCTCAGGCCTTCAATCTGGCACTTTGGACGTAAGGGTTGGTTGGGTTTGATCAATTAGTAAAAAAAAATAAGCCCGCTGGGCCATGAGGTGGCTCTAGGTGATGGCAGTACGGCAGATGGGTTGTGAGGCTGTGTTGTCCCCTCATAGGCATGGTGAGTATTCTCTGATAACTCCTGTATCTTCCCACATGCAAAGCACCCATTAATGGAATTGAGCAAACAATCCAAATAAAGGACATTTCTGAAAAATACGTTTTAGACTGCATTACACTTACCTAGAAAAATAACAACGTTATTACCTATGATCAATTCTAGATTTGAAGCTTTCGTGACTGCAAGGAATCATATTCTTAGGTTTTTTCGGTAAAGTCACGTGACTTTACCGAAAAAACCTAAGAATACCTATGATCAAATCACGTGGAAGCCTGGATATTGCTTGGATTTGAAACCACCATGCATAAAAAAGATGATGCTGCAGAGCTATGTTTTCAGTGTAGATTAGTGAAACAAAATGCATTGTTGTACTGTACTATACTCCTACATCTCTGCCTTTACAAACCCGCACCTATCACCGTGGCGAAGTATGGTAAAACAACTCCCTATATTCCCATAAAAATAGTGGGTAGTTGGTTAAATGTGAACCTCATTGATGCTGCACATCCCCAGTGGTGGCGAGATGTTAACTACCTCGTTTGGTATGCAGGAGGTCGTGGGTTCGATCCCGACCCTGACGCCTATATATTTGGAGTTGGCATGTGCTCCCCGTGGATGCGTGAATTTTTCTCCGGATTGTCTGGTTTTTCCCCTCCATATTTAGAATCAACGTGAATTTCGAGTATTTGGCTGCTATACATTTCCATGTGATGAGCCACTTCGTTGAGCTATTATTTGTGGCCAGGTTACTCCTGAAAAAACAGCTGTATAGCTTAGCGGGCCTTGCCTGGTAAAATAAAATAAAAATAGTGCATAGTTGATAGTCTCACTTTGCCTTGTCAACAAAGTGATTCAACACGGCGCACCTTGTGCTTGAACTTGTTGGAGTTCTTGTTTTCCTTCTTGTTGAGGTCGATGAAGTAGTGGGTGACGCGCTCCCGGTCCCGTGGCTCCATGTCCCAGCGGATACGGAAAGAGTCGCACGTGATGTTGCTGATCTGGATGTTGTGCGGCACCGACAGCTCCTCCATCTCGCCGATGCCGCTGTCGCGGGACTTGCTGTCTGCGGGACACACAGCACGCCGCGGAGAGGGTTAGCCACCTGTCATGGTTTTAACTCAGGATCGTCCTCGTTTTTTTTTTAAAGGTAGCCGATGTCCTGGGGAAACCTCCAATTTGTTCTAGGGGACATTAAAAGTCGCGAGGTATTTTTTTTAATATATAATATTCAAACTGAAAATTGTAATTAACTACTTAACGTAGTCGAATACTTAGGCCCCTAGAAATATGGCACCCACCCTGACATCCTTGCCTTCTGAAGGTGGGAAACCCCTTCCAAGCCACACACACCCAGTGGTGATGTGGCTGATGATGCCAATGGCATCACCATGCAACGCCCATCACCACCTTTCCAGTGGCACACCATGTGAACAGAGCTTTGACTTTTGCTCGGGAACTATTTTTGTATAATCCTGTTAGCTGAGTAATAGAACCGATAATCGGTACAGTAATTGGTTACTTCAAATTAGAATCAGATATCCCAGGTTTAGTAGCAATGTTATTCACAATCCATGTGTTAATTTTGCTTGTGATGATTGCTATTATCATAATTGAATATATTAGCAGCTAATTTTAGAATTTGGCACATTTTGACCCTCTCCATGCAGTTTTGCACATTTACATTGCAGTTGTTAGCAACAAAATACTAAATGTAAAGCCAATGATTTGGTGACACTGCATTGGCAGTGGTGCGCAAGCACATAACACAAAACGCAACACATTCGTCAATAAGACTGCGGCAACTTGTCATATAATAGGCGACGTTTCAGGCAATGGCCCAAAAGCCCCCCTTCACAGAACATCGAGAGGCCAGAGAGGTAGAGAGTGGCCTCTCTATGCAGTCGAATGGTCATTGCCCAACGTCGCCTTTTATATGAAACCCTGAGTTGACTCAATCACGATGCGTGTGACCTTAGTTTAACTGTCAGAGGTATGAATCTTCACGCTTTAAATGTGTGTGCCTGTGTGTGTGGGAAGCGGTAATGTAGCGGCTAGTGCGCTGCGCGACGACCCTGGTGATCTGAGTTCGATTCCCACTCACGGCCAACACCAGTGACGATTATCTGAATCGGTCCTGGGCCTCTCCTCGGTCGACTCAGCCTCAAATAAGTACCTGGTGCGGCGTGTAAAACAACAGCGCCGCTCGGGAGACAAAGGCCGTCGGGCGTAGTGCTCGCCACCCACCCCCTCGTGTACCGGGCTGGCCTTCATAGGTGCTCGATAACAGCGCTTGCCCGAACAGTCTGTTAAGGCTATACGGGGAGTCTTTGTCTTTGCCTGTGTGTACACACGTGTACGCGTGTGTGTGTGGGGAGCATTTGCGGAATGGTTCCCAGAGTGTGCTACAAATCCTGCGACCTTAATTTTGATTCCCAGCCACGGATGACATCAGTGGCGAGTGGTGTCTGATCCTGCGCTGGGTATGCCTTGGGTCGACCCAGCCTGAAGTACCTCGTACTGCAATGGGGAGACAAACACGGCCCGGCTTGGTGCGGTCCATCCCACTCCTTCATGCGCTGCGTCAGCCTTAATTGGTGCTCGCTAACAGCACTTGCTGCCACAGGGGATCTGTGTGCGAGCATGTGTGCCTCTAATCTCTTTCCCCTCCCCTGTAATCTCTTTTGCCTTTGTTGAGCACAAACAATCTTGAAGGTCACGCGCATAGAGGAGTTGAACAAAGTTTGTCATCCACTTCCTGTAAGGATGTGCACCTCATCGGAGCTGCTCATGCTGCCCTGCTTGGTGAATATTTCAGCCAAAAATAGACCCCCCCCCCCGCTCGCCTTCATCTCATTACTGCAAATCCCAGAGCGAATGTTATTATCTGCTTGAAATGCTCGGCAGTGGGAGAGTTTCCGCCAGTGGAGAGAGAGGCCTTCACTGCATGCCGCACGCGGTGATGTTCAATTCTTCACATTGCATATTGCTCGCCCGCGCGCGCGCGGCCAGCTACATACACAAGATTTCAATTCGCGTGTTATTGGCGAATTTTCCTTTTTTATCGAGTTTTAGCAAAATTGTGCCGATGCCTCTTTCAGCAACAATGGGGGAGAGGGGGGGTGGAATCGCCATGGAGATGCCTTTCAGTCGCTTCGTCAAAATCTGAACCTAGCACTATGGGGTGTAGCTATCGGGAGAGTAGGCGGTGCAACTGCACCATGGCGCACACGCCAGAGAGGGCCGGTGTGTGGGCCACGAAGAAGGGAGGAAGGTGGACACGGTGGTAAAACTGAATTTCCTTAGGGGCCGTCCATAAATGACGTCACGCAATTTTGGACGATTTTGACCCACCTCCTCGTCACACGGCGTCACAAAAAGTCAGACCCCCCCCCCCTCCTCAAATATGACGTCACAAAGCTCTGCCCCCCCCCCAAACCAGATTTCCATTTTGAAAAAAAAAACATGCTTCAAATCGCTTTAAACTATTGTCATTGTAGTGCGTATTTAATGTGGCGCTGCCTGCACTCTGATGTTGTAGGAGAAAACTTTTATTAAAAAGACTATCTAATTAAGTAGAACGTGTTGTCTATATTTATTTAAAGTTGCGCATTTTGATGTGACGTCACATTTCTCAACCCCCCCCCCCTCGTCACACATCGTCACAAATGTCTGACCCCCCCACCCCCCAGGTGCGTGACGTTATTTATGGACGGCCCCTTACGCCGGGGCTCATGCCAACCTTGCAATATCACCGAGCATATCCACATACACCTAAACCCACCCATCTTCCACCTCGAGGTCTACTATAAATTCAATGTTGAGCTGTTTCCGAGATTACCTCTGCGATCTGAAACAATTCCCCACTCGCCCGTGCAAGCGCTGCGTTTAAAGTTGACCAATCTTCTGTAGGGCAGAGCTGCTGGCATTGTATAACGCTGCACGAGTTGGTTGATGAATGCGGATTGCCTTTGATCCATCAACGGGAATTATCGCACAGTGCGCACCTCGCATGAGCCACGGTTAAATAAAGTCACACGCCGCGTGCATCACAGTGGTTGTGTGCATCAACACGCTGGTACCAAATTTGGACACCCAATGCCAGGACGCGATTGGCCCATTCTTGCAAATGTCATCTTGAACGTCCACTGAGTGAAGCGGACGGCATGCGGTTCTGTTACAGGTCGGTCCACCCGCAGTAATAATCGGGGTGGCTGCTGGATTCGAACCACGAACTTCCGCGATAAAGCGGCGAACGCTCGTGTCAAGGTTGCCGCAAGCATCTTCACAACATTGCGCGAGATTCAATTAATCAAGAACATCGAGTGGGAGCGAAACATAACTCAATCTGCCGCGGTCTCATTGGCCAGGGTCACGACGGTCACTCGTCCGCCCGCCCGGGGGCTAATGGACGGCGTTGACAACTACAATAGAGGCAGACGTGTTTGTATGAACGACGTGACAAATGGAGCTCACGTCTCCAGGGGACATGCAAATCGAGTGCCATTTTACAACCGCGCAATCGCGGGCACGAAGCGATGCCAGCTCCCTGGGTAGACAACAGATCCTGCAACTCAATGGGGCACATCAAGCAAACATCCGCACATGGTATATGTTCTGTGTGTGTGTATATATTATATTGCATTTCTATACGGACGGTTACATGCACCGGCTCTTTTGTCAAACCACTGCTGGATGAGAGCCCCCCAGTAATGTGGGTCATGGGAATTGTTTGACGATAAATACGTGGTGGGATACAAGTACATTACAACAATGGATGTTGCAGCACTGCCCTCCACTGATCGCGCCTTTAGCCCTGTGGCAACCTATTTGTGCATGGTGGTGAAAGATGGCTTGTGATAAAAATGCTGAAATAAAGACGAAAGGAGAGAAGGTTCTGGTGCTATTGGGGAATCGAAAGGCGACTAATGTGAGCAAGTTTTCAATCAGCGCCATAACAGCTGCTCCGACATGGATGGGACACGTGGATACTGACGAAGAAAATGGAACACAAGCTGAAGTGTGTGCAAAGTAGCATAATGGAGATGCATGCTGGGAAATTACACCGAAAGAGAGAAAGAGGGACGGAAAGAATTAGAGAAGAAAATTCACATTATACACTTCATATTTCAATGTTACGAGGGACACTGCATGTTGAACTATAATTGACAATGTATGTCCACTTTGGAGACGGAGCAATGAAATTATCTCACTTGCAGGAGAGCACGACATCGCAAGACCTTGAGAAATGATGATGCTTCCCTTTATTCAGCAGTGGATAAACAATGACCGATGATGAAACGTGTTGTGTCAACATGCTAGCATGAGTTGTACAGTGTGTTGACACATGCACAAGGCCATGAAATCTTTATGAAACCGCTCACTCAACGCCCACTCGACAACCCAACCAGCTCCTCACTTTAGCCCCTGACTATTAACATGCCCCACCCGCCTTCCCCACATCCAGTTGTCCTCTCCCATCCTCAGCACCCTCCCTTGAGAGCTGTTTCTCTCAAACCACACG
This sequence comes from Lampetra fluviatilis, assembly GCF_964198595.1. NCBI lineage: Eukaryota > Metazoa > Chordata > Hyperoartia > Petromyzontiformes > Petromyzontidae > Lampetra > Lampetra fluviatilis. The sequence goes on along the minus strand of NC_136283.1, from coordinate 12,409,787 downwards.
AGGCTTTATCCTCACTCTTCCCTTCCACCGTGCGCCACAGACCATACGCACTTTAACAATGGAAACACTTTTCGTGGACTGACCGAAAGGGGGCCCTGGAGAAATGTTGTCGACAGGCAGACAAACTCGTGCAAGCTTTGTATCTGCAGCTGTTACACAAATTAACAAAAGGAAGCCATCCACAGTAGTGGCATAGCCATTGAGTGTACAGGCGGTGCAATTGCACCGCGGTCCAGGACCCCCCCCCCACCCAAATGTATATTTTTGCACAATGACCCATGCTTACCCTGCTACACCACGGTACATACACATTCATGATAATAACAAAATATTTAACATTTTCAGGATTACGGCACTAAGCCCTTGTAAGCCAGTAATGTTTGCAAAAATACAACTTAACCCTTAGTTTTTGCACCAACAATTGTACAGTAGTTACGGAATTTACTAGATTTAACTGTCTACGAGTGCTCTTCGAAATTAATTATAGAATACGGACACGGCATAAACTAGACGAACAGACATTACCGTCAGCCTTACCGTCAATCCAGACCGACGATCAAGGCTTGCCTTGGACTGATTGATGCGACAATTAGTGCTCTTGATGTCCCACGCATTAATTTCCCGTCTAAAGGCAAATGTCACATCAAGGATAACCACTGAAACAACTAAAGACCATTCTACAAAGTTGAATAAGCATTCATCTAAATACCTATTGTAACTTCAAATTGCTTTCTCTCCCTGCTTGCTAATCACCACTGCACTTTAAGGAACACTCTTTCGCCTGTTCTGCCAGTGCACTTCCAGTGGCGCTCACCTTTGCGCGCAAGAAAATAAAGGAGCTGTCAAGAGATTGAGTTCACAACGCCTTTAGCATTCCGCTTCTCCTAATCCGCCCTACCGCCTGCCTTCCCAGGTCCCCCCCCCCCGCCGCCGCCTTCCCTTCTCCCCGGCCCCTTTACAGCCCCCTCTTGCCTGCCTGGCCACAAGCCACGTGCAGGCACAAGTGGCGTGTCCCCTGCGAGTTTGTGATTCTGCACGAGTGCAGGTGACCGTCCTGCGCGTCGCGAGGACGGTGGCGTCGACGGCACTTCACGTTCTCACCGGTCTCGGAGAAGAGGCGCAATAATAAACCCGCGAAGCGCCTGCGGACCGGCAGATAAGAAGACTTCGATCATTTGAGCGCAAACCGCTCTGTCAGGGTCCACGGCTCTCATTTGGAAAGGTCTCGCAGCGCAGCGCCTACTGTACTCTCCGCTGGGCTGTTTAGTATTCCTCGTGAATCCTCGGCCACGGGGGGAGGGGAAGGGCCGAGCTAAGTTTTGTCCTCTTTCACGCGCTGGAAACGGGGGCCCCCTTAAGTCAACAACCGGCGACAGATTCCCAGAACTGGCTGCGAAGCTTCTATTCCACGTTCGTCGTGGAGTCAACGCCGTCCTAATTCTCTGGCTGGCATGGGCACATGGCTGGCAAATCCTCCTCCCAGTCAGCCCCAAGCGCCACTGCAATTACAACAAATACTTCACAGGGAAACAGCAGTGCGTTGCTCCTCGCAAAAACCTTTTTGTTTGTTTGTTTGTTTTAGAGCCGCGTCAAAGAGTGTCGACGAATGTGGCGGCGAACAAGAAGACCGAGAAGGGCAGAGAATTTGCCCGAGTCGCAACGGCTCCCGTGGTCGCGCCTGGTGATCTGAAAACATGGGCAGCCCGACATTGGCAAAGGATCCCAGCAGCGACGAACGTCACAGTTGTTCGCAAGCCTCTACACTAGTAGTCTACAGCACCTGGCGTACATTTCTCCCGACATTCATCGCTTTGACTGAATTGCTGGGCTGTGAACACAGTGCAGCGTGGCAAGCGGGACACATAACAGTGTTGAGAAATGAGCAGGACGTGACACAAACCCAGCAGCACCAACCATCGGGTCTGACCGCAGACTGCAAATGCGTCATCACTGTCGCCATCAACGAACATTGCCTTAAGAACTGCGAAATGAATGCAGTGGCCGTTTAATGTCTTGCGCAATGACCCTTCATCAACGCAGAGCGAGAGGTTAACGGTCTGGGGGTGATCCAATGCAATGTCGGAATGTGCAGTGATGTTACCTTCAGGGTGCAGATCTAGGAAAGGTCTAAGGGTAATGTGTTGTTTCAGGAATAAACGATTAACATGCCTGTTTTGTGCATGAGCAATGACTTACACTCAGCATTCAATGTGGACATTCTAGTAGGCTACTGAGTATATACACATATACGATAAATATAAATGTATTATTTTTGACAAATGTTTGCTAAATGTATGTTTAAACATCAAAAAAAGTTGGTGGCCAGGTTGCTCAGAGGTTGAAACGTTGAACTTTAATCTCTGAGAACCTATATTTAAATGCTGATGGTTGTCCGGTGAGTAACCTGATTTCTCAAGTGTAGTGTGTTGATGTTGTGACCAATGAGCGCACAAAAAACACACAATCCCATCACAATAAATGCAGTTGTGCGCTTTGACTTGGCAACAATTCCAGTTTTGAGAATGGAAAAAAAAGACAAAAACGTAGTTGTTTGCCGTGAGGCAACGTCACGAGCTGGTGGGAGCGTGCACCCCACGCTGTGTAACGAATAAAAAAAGGACGCTTGAAGGATTTTTGAGGGGAGAAGTTCCGGTGAAACGAATTTCTTTGGCAGGCCGCTCTCTGACGCATGGCATGCGGAGCTCGATGCGATTTTCCAAATGGGTTTTTTTTAATCTCACGACATGACGCCGATAGCACAACTCGAATATAATGTGGGGGGGGGGGGACCAAAACGAATAAAGCAACAAAAGGTTATGGAATCCAATCACATAGAATAATAAAATGTAAATGAAATAGCTATTGATTTGCAATTAGGACTATTCCCGTGTTATTTTGATTAAACAGGAAATCAGTCAGGTACAATTACAAATTCTATTCAACACACACACATCCAGCCTGTTACTCTTGGCCACCTTTACTTTAAGTGCACAGCACACTCATAATTAATCAGATAATTTACAAAGCTACCTACTGACAATTTATAGATGTGGAGAAAGATTGTTTTAAAAGCCCTTTGGTCTGGCCCAGCAGTTGTGAACAAAGGCCACTGGACAGTTACTAAGCAGTAATTACATTTACTTGACCTCAGTCAGGTTTAACTGCAGTAGGTGTTTCATATAGATACCATCATGCTAACATAGCCACTTCCGTACCCAGTTACATGCTAATTTCTCACATTAACATCACAAGACTCAGCCACTTCTTTATGACCCTTGGGCTACACCCATTTCAAACCTTTTTAACAGTCTGCATCAGCAGCAGACCATGCTTTCCCACCTGATGACGGACGCTTGTATTGCGCCCGAAACGTCGTGATCTATTTTATTTTATACGTACGTGACTTTACCGAAAGAACCAAAGAGTATGGGCCCTGGTGTTTTGCCAGTTCAATAAACTAATTTTGAGATTAACTCAGATTAATTCAAATGGTGTATTTAGCCCTTCCGTTGTAAATTATTACTCACGTTTAACAACTTGTGCCATACACAACTGGCTTCTATTGAATTTCGATGTAAAGCTTTCGTGACTGCAGGGGTTCATCTTCTTGGTTCTTTCGGTAAAGTGACGTAGAATGGAAATAATAAAATAATAAAAATAAAACATAATAAAATAATTCTCACGACGTTTCGGCCACAACGCAAGCAGCCGTCCAAAGGTGGAGAACAGGTCTGTCGAGAAGACAGAGTCGTTGTGGCCGAAACGTCGTGAAAATTATTTTATTATGTTTTATTTTTATCATTTTATTATTTCCATTCTACGTGACTTTACCGAAAGAACCAAGAAGATGGCTTCTATTGATTACACTTGGGCAGCCGAGAGGAATAGGGCAGCTACTTTGAAAACAAAGTTTTGCAAATCTGGCATTTGCATTTACAGACACAAAACATTTACACGGGATACACGCACTTTGGTTTGCTCTTTTGCTGCACACTGAAAACAACCTCCACCAGCCTGCACTGACCAGTGTGATGAAATACAGTCCATCAACCATCATAGGGAAGAATTTTTCAGTGGTGGCTTAACAAAGTGATGTATTTGTTTTTTTATTGTTATTTAAAACGTTTAATAATCGTTAATAGGCATTATTAATTTGCAATTGCATTTTGTTCAGAATCAGAATATTTATTTATACTGGAGGATCCGATGAGCTATAAAAACTCTTTTTCACAGAGAGTGTATTCCTATATTGATTTACAAAACGGGAGTATGCTGTCTTGCAGAATGTATTTAAACCCCAGGCCTCCTTTGAAAAAGAGACTCCTCAATGGACTCTTCAATGGTCATAAATAAAGGGCACCCACATGTATATTCTGGGGTGACGCAGTGTTGCAGTGGTCAGTGACCTGAATTCGATTCCTGGCCATGGCTAACAGCAGTGGCAAGTGACATCTAAACCGGTCCTTGGCCTCCCTTCACCAATCCGCACTGACCAGAATGGTGATGTATGATCAAGCAACCCTCAGGGCCAACGCGGGATGGGAAGGCCTTCATCCATAATTTAATTTACAAAGCCCTTAAAGTATTTTTTGGAATAATTTATATATCTATGAAACCCTTACCTTTTCAGTTTTTATTTGAGTGATAATTATTTATTAATTCGTTTGAGACGAGTGCGGGTCACTAATTGACTGCAAAAAACATCAGGTTGACAAAGGATGTCAAACCATCCAGTGTCCTCGATGGTTTGAATTGATCTTTGCAATGATCAGCCACCTGGCCCGCTAGACATCGTGGTAGCGGAAACATTTTGCCTATGCCCCCTGACTTTTTTTTTATATTTCATGAACTCCGTTATAGAGTTGAGCACACATGTTCCCACGCACGTATTGTGAGCCCACACAAAAACGCGGCGTTACTCGTAATGTCATGGACAATGGCCTTGGCTCCAGTCACTCACACGTGCACTTCATTTGCAGGTGGCGATGACGCAAATGACCGGCAAGAGCTCTGGAGTTTCGCGAGTGCATTGATCATGGACCACTTTACGAAGCAGTGCCAACAACAAAACCACTCAGGCCTAATACAGGTGGCGAGTTCGTCTCGCGAGGCAAGTAAGGGCAAATGCCATTGCGGGTGCTTCAAAATATAAAATATTAGTTTTGGATTAGCCATACGAATGCAGAGAACAACCGTACATCTGAAAGTCATAGTGATGCAGTCAACAGCCCTATTAGTTATCAGATGAAAGTGTGCAGATGCGTTGCATTGCGTCTTGGCGTCACGGTCACCTTCAACGGGATTAACCAAAGTTGGCAGTAAAACTCTAAAGCATGCTTGGGCAAAAGGTTACAGCAACACGTATCTCATGTGCACGTAGCGATCAATGTAAATGTTAGATGTTAAAGAATTATTTTCACAAGTAAATGATTTATTAGGAATGTGTACAGTGCAATCACAAGCATTGGCTCGAGCGATAGCACAGTGGTTTGCACACTTGCGCTATTAAACTGTCAACATGAGTTGCATTCCTGGCAATGGCGAGTATCAGTGGCGGGTGATATCTGAACCGGTCCTGGGACTCTCCTTCCCTTCACCGACCCACACTGAGTCACATGGTGAAGTATGGTCAAACAGCCCCCATATCTTGCATTGCATGGGGTGGCCTTAATTCAGCAGTGCATGGACAAAGGATTGTGTTTCATAATAGAGGCTTTTGGGTTAGATCGCGTAAATATATAAATGTGTCGTTAAAACCCGCCACCACCCGACACAGCCAACTAGTAAGGGTTGTCACGTAAACAGAACGTGCCAATTCGTCACTAGTACAGCACACCGCTGTGTTGAAGAGCTAAGCCACAACATTTACAAACTGAGTACGACGTTATGCCAGTAATTACAACTAGCTTCATCAGGCGACAGCCAGATTTGTGATACAATATTCATCATAATACTGCAGCACATACTTTAATTAATATTGCATAATCTGATAAGATTTTGCTGCTACATTAAGCAACATTATATGACTCTATACAAAAATGGTGGTCAACACGTCTACGCCTCTATATAAGGAACGTAACAGTAAGACTTCTCCACAAATCTGGTTGTCGCCTGATGAAGCTAGTTGTAATTACTGGCGAAACGTCGTACTCATTTTGTAAATGTTGTGGCTTGGCTCTCAAACACACCGGTGTGCTGTACGAGTGACGAATTGGCAAGTTCTGTTTACGTGACAACCCTTACTAGTTGGCTGTGTCGGGTGGTGGTGGGTTTTAACGACACATTTATATATTTACGCGATCTAACCCAAAAACCTCTATTATGGATGATATTGGTCGCGAAAGCCTACGTGTTAAAAGACTGTATTTTATACAGCATGAAGACAAACCAATTATCGTTATGAACTGTAGATGATACAATATTCATCATAATACTGCAGCACATACTTTAATTAGCATTGCATAATGTGATACGATTTTGCTGCTACATTAAACAACATTATATAACTCTTTACAAAAATGCACTGCTATGCATGCATTCATACAAACAATGTACAGCCATTTGTGCAGACATCCAATAAGCTGACAGTAGACTGACCTCCATTGCAAACTGGGTGATTGGGGGCTCCTGTAGAATATCTCTGAAATAATAATTTACAGCACTTTGTCAACTCACTGTGTGATGAAGGAATTCCCACCACGCCATGTGAATTATGGGGGTTGTTTGACCATATTTCACCGCGCGTGTCAGTGGGGGTTGGTGAATAGTGGGGAGTGCAACAGCGATTGAGACATCACTTTCCACTGACCTTAAGACATCGCTGGGAATCGAACACAGGTCGCCAGGGTCATACCGCCATGTATGATCCCACTGAACCTCTGCTCCAGCCAGCTATGCATGCACCATGTCCATAATCAAACACTGTACTATCCAAGTCATCAAAAGTCCACACATTTTTTTCTTCTTTAAAATATACATCCATAAATACAATGAGGAATACAACTTCGCACAAAATCACCTTTATTCACGGTGTAAGAAGCCGGAGAGAAAGTGGTGCGCCAAGAAGGTTAAATAAAATCAGCAGCAGCGCCAGCAGCGCCAGCCACGCGAGATTTTAAAAGTCGGGCAGGGATGTGCGCTGAAGATACGTCCTGCCGATCGAACCGTGGGAAGCGCCTTGGTGTGGTTATGCGGTTATGAGCTGCGCACGGGAGTGATGTGATTATGTGTTAAACAAAAGGAGGACTCGTCGGCTTTAGAAAGATAAGGATGCGTTGAATAATTAAAATAAAACGCAGCACATGTGTCAATAAACACTGTGACCGTAACAAGTTAAAGTATAGAGAAGGCAACGTTTTGGGCAATGGCTCTTCTTCAGAGCACATGTTCGTGAGAGGGGCCACTGTCATAAACGTCACCTCGTATGTAGTTTATTTTTAAGGACACAGTGTTGCTGTTGTTATCTGTGCCCGTGCGCCACTTGCCAGCGCAGCAACTGCATCATCGCCAAATAATGTGTTTAATGAATCGATTCATTAATTCTAGATTTGAAGCTTTCGTGACTGCAAGTATTCATATTCTTAGGTTTTTTCGGTAAAGTCACGTAGGAAAAAGGACTGTAGTTGGTTGAGGTTGATGTGATTTTTATTTCATTTTTATTTTACTTTTATTAATTTAAATTTAAAAATGTTTTACCTACGTGACTTTACCGAAAAAAAAACCTAAGAATACGATTAATTAATCTCAATCATTAAGCACATGCTACATTCATCAATTATCAAGCATAAGAATTGAAGTATTTTGATTTTTATACGTTATATGTAATGAATTCACGTAACCCTTTCGGACATTAGGGGCTGTCATTCACCACAATGTACAACAAAAGTATATATATATTTGTTACAAGGTGGCTCAGAGGTCAGAGCGCTGAGTTGGTGCTGCTGAGATCCTGGATTCTAATTCTGGCAACTGCCCGTGATTAAGGCGGGTTCTCAAGTGTGCGAGTTTCATGGTCTCAGCCCAGTTGCCAACGACTGCACACACACACAAAAAGCATTGTTAATTTGGTTTTGGACGGAATTTTGCGCAATCCCAGCTCTGAGAATTAAAAGTATCAGTTTGATTGTCATGTGATGAACATCTCTCTCTTTTCTTGGTTATTTCGGTAAAGTCACGTAGAATTGAAATAATAAAATAATAAAAATAAAACATAATAAAATAATTCTCACGACGTTTCGGCCACAACGCAAGAACCAAGCAGATGAATCCCTGCAGTCACGAAAGCTTTACATCGAAATCCCTCTCTCTCTGTGTAGCAAGGGAGGTGGGAAAGCGCAGCTTTGTGATAATTCATCGAACCCCGAGGGGGAGTGGTGGAGAGGATGTGGCGGGTGGGGCGAGGGTATGGATTGTTACACTTCGAGTTGGCACTAGCAGCTCGGATGAACGAGTTGTTAAGACTATTGGTTCTTGATTTACATACATTTTCCTCTGCATTTGCAGAAAGCAAAAAAAACTATTGAAGAGTGACAATGACCTTAGCTATTAAACGTGTGTGTGGTTATTATCTTATGAAATAATTGATGTATCTTTAATACTTATGAGTTTATAAATATATATTTAATCACAATTAGGCGTTCATATAGAGCTGTTCACATGAATATTGCGTTGAGTTATCAAATATGCTACGTTATATAATTATAGAAATGCGTTCACCATTCAGTTTATTTATCTGCTTATTTTATTTACGCTACATGGTGAAATTAACGCCAGAGGTCATTTTCTTTGGAACATTCGAGCCTGTTCGTGCGGTCACATTAACAGCCGGCGTAACTGTTGGCCATAAAAAGCAAAAGACCGCAAAGCTGCGCAGAGATGCGCATTCTGACAAACGGAGATGGCGCATTCTGAGATTCAGATAGTCAGACAACTGACACGAGCCTCAGACACAACCATCAATGTGTTCAGGCGGCGGCCAGCACGCGGGGAAGCATTTTAAGTAACCATTAGAAGGCCCGTTCACCCACGGTCTGCATAATGTCGCCAGCCGAAGGAGGGAGTAAGTGCGGCAAGGATATGCACGTGACCGATGTATTGGAGAGCAGGGGCTGTGGGCAGGAGGCATTATGCTAATGCGTTCGCAGTGTAGTGAGCAGTTGGTAAAAATGTACTCATTGCCAAATTTGTTAATGTGTTAAATGATGGTTACATGCGCACACTTGCCGAGCTACGATTATTGGTAGGCTCATGTCAGTCGGGCCCCAACTACATTCTTTCTATAGTGACAAATATACGCTGCCAAGCATGGTGGTGTTCATTCAGACGCTGTCTTTCCGACAGACCTGTTCTTCACCTGAGGACGGCTGCTTGCGTTGTGGCCGAAACGTCGTGAGAATTATTTTGTTATGTTTTATTTATATTAATTTTATTATTTCCCTTCTACGTGACTTTACCGAAAGAACCAAGAAGATGATATAAAGACTCAAGAAATACCATTGCTGTGGGTGAGACAGGACACATGCATTGCAGCAGATGTATTCCTAAATTTATTTGGAAGGCTGCGACACATTTTTGGTTTGTAGAGGACAGCATGGATTTTTTTGTGAAGTGGATTGGATGTAGCCATGTGTTTTGTCTCGGGGAAGGAGTGATACCTGAATAGCATGAAGTCAGGTCTCCGACCGTTTAAGCTTCAACCGGTTAAAGTCAGTGCTCTAAACCTCCAAACCAGGAGCACTTTGATTTAAAATGGAAAAAAATGTGGGTCCACAATACAACCGCTGAGAAAAGACAATCAAAATGGTGAAATGCACAACTTCTTCATGAAGATCAATACAACAATGCCATATGGATCATAAACACGAACACTTACAAAGAGAATGGAACAAAAGCTTAAATGTCTGCAAAGAAGCATGGGGAGATGCATGCTTGGGATGACACTGAGATATAGAAAGAAGAAAATGTGGATAAAAAAAAATACTCAAGCTAGTGACGTAATATTGACTTTCGATTTAAAGCTTTCGTGACTGCAGGGATTCATCTTCTTGGTCTGTCAGACTCTGTCTTCTCGACAGACCTGTTCCTCACCTGAGGACGGCTGCTTGCGTTGTGGCCGAAACGTCGTGAGAATTATTTTATTATGTTTTATTTGTATTATTTTATTATTTCCATTCTACGTGACTTTACCTAAAGAACCAAGAAGATAACATTGACTGTTATAATAAGTGGGTTTGGCCAGGATACATTGCTTGAAGAAATGGCAGCCGGCGGTCGAGATGAATGATGGAGTGGCAGCTAAAGGATTGAACACACACGAGAAGGATGTCCACTGTGGAGCTGGAGTGACGAGATGAGTCATTGTGCAGGAGCTAGATTATTGCATCGCGGGACTATGATGGATGGCGACAGTACGGGCAAGCCTTCATCCAGCAGTGGATGGAGAACATGATTGTTTTGATCATGAGAATGTGATGAAGTACAGCTGTAATAACTTTCGTTACGATTGGCAAATGTTAACGATGTACTTCACTAACGAAGGCAATCATCCGTGTTTGGGGTTTTGTAAAAGCTTTAGGACTGGATGTTGGGATAGACTTGGAAAGGTTGACACCATCAGGGTTGTGCATATGGTGAATTGTTTGCAACAGTCTCTGTTAGGAGGGAGGGAGGTGACATTGTCTGTCCCAGCTGTGAAGTCTAAATTGTGTCTCCATGTTTTCTTGTATTCTTGTATCTTCTCTTCGCAGCATTTTTAGATACGCTAGCATTTAAACACTGTACAATATTACTATTTTAAATCCTAATATCGTCGATACTTGCATTTGAATACACTTTTTAAATTACTACTCTCTATTTAAATACAAATGAGTGCTGTTTTTCACACACCAAGAGCAAATATTGTATGGTTATTTATTAAAAACATTCAATCAACACCAGCGGGAGCAGCCATGGTCAATCCGTATCTGGTTTGTGAATGCCTCCCAAAGCCACTGAAAATCATTGCATACTGTCTGCAAACCCAGCAATGATGTGCTAGAGCAGTAATAACTACTGGTTACCGCATGGCCTTCGTGTTTGGAATGTAATACTCAAGGCAGATTGCTGAATATACATCTGTATTTAATTCTCAAAATACCGAGCGAATTCATGGGTGCAGTGTCCTCCTAGTATTTCCGAAATTCATAAAATATCACGGTTTATTGGCATTAAAACCAAGTTTAACCCGTATCCAGTGTGCTGTTTATTATATTAGTCACAAGTGTAAACTATTGAGATATAACCCGACTTTTTAATACGCAGTATTAATATTACTGTACTTGACCCGGATTGCCTAGTACATGACCTGTCTGCTCAGTGTGGAGACACGGCTAATACAGGTTAGTATTGCTTTGCACGCTGGTAAATTTGTGCACTTTGGGAAGTGCAAGTTTACAATGTTCCATTCATAATCTTTATCGAGGTCCCCCCCCGACTAAAAAACTCTGCCCACGTTATGTAGAGTATAATCTGTAATACACATTGCAGCTGCAACCATTTGCACGTGGCCATAGCTGGTGAGCTGCACTGTCACAATCACTGGTAAGTTTAACACGTAGGCTTTCGCGACCAATATCACTGATATTGCCCATAACGACAAAGAGTCTCCGTATAGTCTTTAACAGACTGTTAGGTGAGCACCTATGAGTTCGGTGGGCAACACCACACCAGACCGCCTTTATGTCCCCTGCGCTGATGTTACGCACTGCACCAGGTTCTCTATTTATTGCCGAGTCGATCTAGGGGAGACCCAGGACCAGTTAAAATATTCGCCACTGTTATTGGTCGTGAGCGGGAATCAAACTCGGGTGGCAATGTGTGTATCGCAGTGCGCTAGCCACTACACTTGCCCACGCATTCATTACTGCGACACACATAAAAATCGCTGGAATACAATACATCATTTGCAGCCTGACATAGCTGGAATCACTGGAACGCACATTACTGGGAGGACACACATGCTTACATACAATTATAATATACACACCCACGATTGGGGCGCATTCATATACATCACTGGAATGCACTTTGCACACACCATTGGAACACGCACGTCAGTAGAACGACCACGCCACATAAACTACACACGCCAGAATCACAGAGACACACCACGCACCAGAATTACACATGCTGACGTATGACTAACACAAAGCAAACTGTACAGGTATTTTCTCTATTGTCATTTTGCAAAGGTTCCCACCTTCCCCCCCCCCCCCAACTAAGTGAAGCAACGTCCCGGCGGACTCTGACCCGGTTTAATTGCGGTGAATGGTCTTGGTACACGTGGGCGGCATGGGAGTCGCAAACGAACGCGCAGGCTGTTAATGTTGACAACGCGCGCGGCAATAAAGACACGCGCACACGGGCCGCGTTGCTGCTGAAGCTTTCTCCCAGCGAGCGCCTTTCAATTCGCACGAGCCAAACACGAGCACACCCTTCAATCCACGCCGAAATCGCAATGCCGTATCAACAATGAATGAAGCCAAAGCGGGGGGGGGGGGGGATCGCCATGTCCCGCTGCCGCTGTCCGTGGTGCTGAAGTCCCAAAGCGCGCACATATGCCTGCTCGTCACACGCATGCATGCTCATCGGACGCATGCATGCAATACCCGTGTCAATTGCATAACCCTCGCGTACATACGCGGACCATTGAATTGGCTTAAATGCATTGGTGTAATCAGATAATGTAGATAAAAGCACGAAAATACACAGAGACGGCATGCGCTTACAATACACTGTATGTAACACGTTCACGTTATATGCAGCACACACGTAACCGTGTGGACGTATATATATACTGTGGAACGCACGTAGTTACAGTATATAATGCGCATATATGATATGCGTATGCCGAAGCAAACATGCACACGATACACGCATACGCAAGTATATGCATACGTAAATGCATATACTGTATACTCACACACAGGCACACGCTGCTGAAAGGTACGCACACACAAATCACTGGCCGCGTTGACTGCGCAATGCCTGCCCCGCATCGCACGAAGGCAATTAGAACGTTTGGATTTTGCGAGCGCTGCCTCCTCTCTCTCTCTCCCGTTGCACTGGACAGAGGTAGGACAGCGCCCACATTTTACCATTTAATTCCCGGGGCCCGAGGGAGGCTCTCTGATGAGACCATTTCCCCGGCGAAGAGGGCAATAAGGTAGGCAAAGCAGGAAAAGGTAATTGCCCACTTACTCACCTCCCCAAGCAAAGCCTCGACGCTTCGGCTGCTGATATCTGGCCAGTCCCACGAGGGTGGTGGCCTGTGACCATTGCATCTGGTAGCCGCACGCAATAGTGATAAAGCAAGCGAGAGATGGTGGAGGAGTAGGAGGTTGTGGCAAGAGAAGCCTCGCTTACCACCGATGCACATCGTCTCCAGGCTCCCCAGCGCCGCCACGTCTTCGCAGGGGCTCAGAGGGCTGTTGAGGCTGCACGCCCCGGCACCGGTCGAGCGTTGCGGGGGAGCGAGTCTCATACCGCAGCGTCCCTCCTCCATCTTGATCCTTCTCGTCGTCTCCCCTTTCTCCTCTCCTCGCGGAACGAGCGAGCGAACAGGCGAAGCGGTGAGCAGGCAGTGCGTCACGCTCGGGGCGGTGCAGTGCAGTGTGGGGCGGTCCTGCTGCTGCTGCTGATGATGCTGCTGCTGCTGTTTGCTGCTGGTAGTGGTGCTGCTCTGA